>NW_012101477.1:680075-772382 GCF_000951045.1 Mandrillus leucophaeus
CAGTGCTGGGATTACAAGTGTGAGTCACACCCAGTCACAGCTGTAATTAATAATTTTAAAATATTTTTACAGTATAGTAAATAACTAGGGGCTGGGGAGAGATGTCCATACTATGTCCTATGTCAGCAGAGGGGATGGTATCAGACAGGGCTTCCTGGATGTGGTGGGCTTTGAAAGTTTGATGGATTTGGAGGAGCTGGTAGAGGTTTTTGCTGGCAATAAAGAGTGGTTTTAACCAAAAATATGTAGAAAGAATTCCAGGTAGTATCAAGAGTTCAGGACCTCTGCCCTCCATTTCCTTTATCATGTGGATCCCATGGGACTGAAATATGGTCCTCCAATTGGGATCACTGACTCTTACAGCCAAAATTAGACTGTGTCCCAAATAGTCCCCCTACTGGAATCTAGCTCTTTTTTTAAAAAAAAAATAAAGCTGACCCTAAGCCTCATGGAGGGACTAGGGAACTTGGCATTCATGTCAGCGTAGGGCCAGTGGTAATTTATTTTCGTTTCATATAATATTGAATGCTTTGTTTGTTTGTTTGAGACGGAGTCTTGCTTTGTCACCCAGCCTGGAGTGCAGTGGCGCAATCTCAGCTCACTTCAAGCTCCGCCTCCTGGGTTCATGCCATTCTCCTGCCTCAGCCTCCCAAGTAGCTGGGACTACAGGCGCCAGCCACCATGCCCAGCTAATTTTTTGTAGAGATGGGGTTTCACTGTGTTAGCCAGGATGGTCTTGATTTCCTGACCTCGTGATCCACTCACCTTGGCCTCCCAAAGTGCTGGGATTACAGGCATGAGCCACCACTCCCGGCCTAAATGCTTTTTTAATTATAAATTAATATTTATTCTCCGAAATTATGGAATATATAGAAAAGTATGAAGAAGAGAATACACATTACCTACAAATCTGCCATCCAGAGAACATGACTACTAACATTTGGAAAACATTTCTCCTATCCCATAAACATCTCTATGTGTGTTTGAAAACAATCATGATCATACTGTACATATGATTTTGTGCTTGGTTTTTTTCACTTGATAATATATCATTATCATTTTCTCATATCCAAAGTCATTCCCGTTTTTTTTTTTTTTTGAGACAGAATCTTGCTCTGTTGCCCAGACTGGAGTGCAGTGGTACAATCATGGCTTGCTGTAGCCTCAACCTTCCAGGGTCAAGCAATCCTCCCATCCCAACCTCCCAAGTAGCAGGGACTACAGGCATGCAACACCATGCTCGGCTAATTTTTTAATTTTGTGTAGAGTTGTAATCTCATTATGTTGCTCAGGCTGGTCTAGAAATCCTGGGCTCGAGCGATCCTCCCACCTTGGCCTCCCAAAGTGCTGGGATTATAGGTGTGAGACACCATGCTTGGCCCCTAAATCATTCTTTATGAACGTGATTCTTAATGGTTGCGAAGTGATTTTACTGGATGTATATACCATATATCATTTAAACCAATTGTCTATTATTGGACACTGAAGTCATCTCCAATTTTTTATTATTATAAATGATATTGCAATAAATATTTTGGAGTACAAATGTTAGCAACTGCCTCTGGTTATTTTCATAAGATAAATTATTTTAAGTTAAGCTGGGCATTTTTAAATTTAAAAATTGTTTTTTTTACATTCCCATCTATAGTGTGCAAGGGCCCAATTTCTCCATAATTTTGTCAATACTTGCTAGTTTTTCAATTTTTTGGATGATAGCCATTGTAACAGGTATCAAATGATATCTCATTGTGGTTTTAGTCTGTATTTTCCTGATGCTTAGTTATGTTGAGCACCTTTTCATATACCTGTTGGCCATTTGTATTTCTTCTTGAGAGAAATGTCTGTTCAAGTCCTTTGCCTTTTTTTTTTTTTTTTTTTGATGGAGTCTCACTCTGTCGCCAGGCTGGAGTGCAGTGGTGCGATCTTTACTCACTGAAACCTCTGCCTCTCAAGTTCAGGCAATTCTCCTGCCTCAGCCTCCTGAGTAGTGGGGACCACAGGTGTGCACCACCATGCCTGGCTAATTTTTTTTTTTTTTGTATTTTAGTAGAGACAGGGTTTCACCACGTTGGCCAGGATGGTCTTGATCTGTTGACCTCGTGATCCACCCGTCTCAGCCTCCCAAATTACTGGGATTACAGGTGTGAGCCACCACGCCAGGCCGCTGCCCATTTTTCAATTGTACTATTTTTTTTTCTGTTGAGTTGTAAGAGTTCTTTATATATTTTGGAAATAAACCCCTTCTCAGATATACGACTTGAAAATATAGTCTCCTATTCCATAGGTTGCTTTTTCACTCCATTGGTTGTTTCCTTTACTCTGCAGAAGGTTTTAAGTGTGATGTAGTCTCACTTTTCTATTTGTGCTTTTGTTGCCTGTGCTTTTGGTGTCATGGCCATGAAGTCATTGCCAACACCAATGTCATGAAGCTTTCCCGTTATGTTTTCTTCTAGGAGTTTTACAGTTTCAAGTCTTTATGTTTAAATCTTTAATTCATTTTGAGTTTATTTTTTGTGGTGTAAAATAGGGGTCCAGTTTCATCCTTTGACACATGGATATCCTGTCTTCCCAACACCATTTATTGAAAAGATAATCTTTTCCTCAATGTGTATTCTTGGTGCTCTTGTCAAAGATCAGTTGATGTCATTTTGAAAGGTTAATACATACACATGGTTAAAACAATCCAAACGATTAAAAAAAGTATTCATCAAAAGTAAATCTTGTTTTCATTTTTCATACCAGTTTCCTATGTTCACTTCCCAGAGGCAATCAATACAACCAGTTTCTTGTGTATTACTTCATAAGCCACATATATGAACAAGAAAAGCACATTTATATATCTATCTACTTTGTCTTACTATCCTCTACACATCTTCAGCGCCTTCTTTTTCTTCACAATATATCTTGGAGATCATTCCTTATTACTTCTTGTTCTATAGCCATTCTATATTGTAAAATTGCTACATAGCATTTCTTTGCATGAGTGTACCATATTTTATTTCAGAAAATTTGTAGTGGTGGATCTATTCAGTTTATTCACAAATTTTGCCAACAAATACTTTAATGGCTAACTTTATATATACATCTTTGCACTCACACATATCTGTGGAGTAAATGTCAGAAGTGAAAGTGCACAGCTAAAATTGAATACGCAACGCCAAAATGCCTTCCAAGAGTGAGCATGCATTTCCAACAACTCTGTTAGTGTCTGTTTCCCCCTATTCTTACTGATGGCATGTTATTAAACGTTTTGATCTTTGCCCATATGATTGATAAAAATAGGTTTTTAATTGTGGTTTTAATTTGTAGCTGAATAAGGTTGACCACTCTTTTGTGTGTTTAAAAGCCATTTGCATTTCTTTTTCTGGGAACTCTCTCTGTAATGGAGACATTAGTACTCCTTTATATGGCCTGTATTTTTTCCCAAGTTTCTTAGTCTTCTTTTTTCTGTCTGCCACGCAGAGACTTACATTTAAAAAATGTGGTAAAATCTCTCAATCTTTTTTTATTCAGTGGTTTCTGGATCTTGTGTCCAGAAGGTGACACAAAAGGTCCTTTCCTATCCTGGCAATTCCAAAAAGTTATCCCACATTTTCTTCTGGTACTAATCGATTTCATTGTTTTATGCTTACAAATTTTGATACATCTGGTATTTATTTTGGTACAAAGAATGAGAAAGCGATCCAACTGCTATTTTCCAAATGCCTAGTCAGTTTTTACAATTGAGTAACCCTAGAATGGGTAATTTCTAGAGATTGCTTGAGTCTACTTTGTAATCCCCGTGGCCAAAGGGAACTCGCAGCACCAGCATGGGATCATTCGGGACCAGCAGGTGAGACTCACCTCACTGCCTTTTGCAAAGGGAATCTGGGCAGTTAGACTAGGGGGAGGTTGCAGCAAAGTGTTTCTAGGTTTTAACATTGGATCAAGTGGGATCGTCAAAAAATATTGTGGAAGGATAATATTGTTTAGAACTGTGCAGAATTGTTCTTTTAAAGTTATACTGTAGAGTTATGCCCTTGATTTCTTCTGTGGATGCTACAAGACCCAGTCTTATGGAATTCTCTGGATACATTATCATTATTACCCCAAAGGGCTGTTTTGAGGGCACTGTTTAACATAGTGGTGCTCAATTAGAGGTTTTTTTTTTTTTTTTAAGAGATGGGGTCTTACTCTGTCACCCAGGCTGGTCTTGAACTCCTGGGCTCAAACCATCCTCTCGTGCCTTTGCCTCCCAAAGTGCTGGGATTACAGGTGTGAGCCACTGCAAAATGTCTGGAGTTTTAAATTTTTATTTATTTATTTTTTTCAAAAGTATATCATTTATTTGCAAGATAGATCACAATTAAATTTTATAGTTAAAAAAGATACAAAACAGAAGACAAACTATTGTTATCTATAAATAAAAAAAGAAGCACTGAAGAAAAACATGTTGTGGAGAGTGAGCTCCTTGCAGTGCATCATGTTTGAAAGGTTCCTGGGAGATCTTCCCACTGAGGGTGTGGCCCATCAGGTGGGGTTACTTGACATAATGCAGGATGGTGAGTTACATCTGAATTTCAGACAAAAAAGGATAGAATTTTAGTATAAGTATATCCAAATATTGCCTGGGGCATAATATTATAATATTAAAATATTATTCATTTTTAAAAATGTGAAATTCAAATTTAACTGAGCATTCTGAATTCTTGTGAAATCTAGCAATAGCAAACCCCAGGATACATCTGACAGTATCTAGAGGCATTTTTGGTTATTACAGCTTGAGGAGGCTTTGCTATTGGTATCTGGTGAGTATAGAACAAGGATGCTGCTAAACATCTTACAGTTCTTAGGGCAGTCCCCAAACAAGGAATTTTCTAGCCCAAAATGTCAGTACTGGTTTAACATATTTATTGTAGTCTCCTATTTAGAACTTTCTAGTACAAAATTTCCTTTAAAATAAAATTGGAAGAAACCTGAAGATTTCTCCAAAGAATTGGCGTTTCTGAAAATTCTTCTATTAATAACAGCTATAAAAGAACTAAGTAACCAATTAACCAATTTTATTTCCCTTTTTGCGTTGACTATCAGGAAACTCAGACCAACTTAAAGGCCCAAGCATAAAGACTGTGGCGTCTTACATGTTGCATATATATTTAGTTTTTCCTTTTGGTCTTGATATTCTAGTATTCTAGCCTGATTTGCATTTCCCTGGTCCTAATTCTTGTTCTTTACTAATATTCCACATTTCTTGTACATCATTCGAATCCTTTGTGGGGTAAATGGGACACACACACACAAACATACACACAGACACACAAATAAATGCATTGTACACATATTTAAACATGTATTTTGCCACACATTTGACGTGGTCTTACTGTGTCATTGGGAACCAGGTAGAAAAATGAGGGCTGCCCAGTCTCTTCCCCAACAGCCTGCCGATCTCAGGAAATGCCTTCACTCTGATTTCCTCTTTTATCTTCAGGCCCAGGCCTGAGAACACCTGAAATAGTTGGTTGGACTTCGAAAACCCAAACTATCATGAGACTGAACTGTGGGCACTGGCAGAGTGGACATTAGCTTCTTCCACCTTGATCGTGGGAGGCAACCCAAGTCCTTCCTCCTGCCCAGAAAGTGAGGTCACTCTGCAGAGGCCAAGCCGGCAGGGCTGTGTGAGGTGCTGTGGCGGCCCACGCAGACACACACTGGGAACGAACGAGATTGCATCTTCCCCCGGACCAGCGAGATTCTATAAACATAATCAAAATGTAATAGAAACTTTTTGGAAATGCTGTTATGAGGAGAAAGCATCAATCTTGATGGAACTCCGCTCAACAGGCTTTGCGGAGCTAATCAATCATGGTCAGGACTCGGCCTCCCCATCTGTCTGCGCCGGGGACCAAGCAGAGCTTGCTCACTCCCCGGCTGGGGCTGCGTCCCCTCACCAGGCAATCCATCATGCTGCAGGGGCATGGCGGGAGGGGAATAATAGCACGCTAATAAACTAGGGGCTTTTTTCATTCCCAACTAATTTTTAGTAAATGAGCCCAATCCAGACAGAGGAGGAAAAGAGCCCGAGGAGATGGTGCTTCTGAGATGCGCCTCGCTGGTTGGGGACAATGGCTCATGGGCCCGAGGGGAAGCAAAGAGCCAGCTTCCCTTGCACAGGGACGACTTTCTCAGAGTTCAGCGGAAGAAAGAACTGGACCGGGAGCCATAGGAAAGAATCCGGAACAACGTCCGGACTGGTGTCATGGACTTCCGGGTCACTCTTAGGGCCGATGCTAAGGCCACGGCTACTGTACCTGGCCCCAGTTTGGAACTTGGGAGTGAACAGGAATGTGGTCTGCTAGAAAAGCCCCAAGCCAGAGTATTAGGTCCAAGCAATGGGTAACATGAAATGAGCCAAGTCAGAAGTCAAGAAGGAGAGCAAGAGTAGTGAGCAGAGTGGGCTAGGGACAGGGGTTCTGAATTATTAGAGGTGCCCAGAGCCTATTTTCTTTTCTTTTCTTTTCTTTTTTTGACGGAGTTTCGCTGTTGTCGTCCAGGCTGCAGTGCGGTGGCGTGATCTCGGCTAACTGCAACCTCTGCCTCCCGGTTCCAAGTGATTCTCCTGCCTCAGCCTCCCCAATAGCTGGGATTACAGGCGCCTGCCACCATGCCCGGCTAATTTTTTATATTTTTAGTAAAGACAGGGTTTTGCCATGTTGGGCAGGCTGGTCTCGAACTCCTGAGCTTAGGTGATCTGTCTGCCTCAGCCTCACAAAGTGCTGGGATTACAGGCATGGGTCACTGCACCTGGCCCAGAGCCCATTTTCATCTGGCAGTAGCTGCCCTGGGAGTGAAACTTCCAGGTTATAGAAAGGGCCCAGACTGGGGTATTCTTAGAGAGACCCGTGATTTGAGGGACCATGTTTGTTTCTGCTTACCCTTCTACCTCCAGCACTTTGCTTAACACGCAGCACAGAGTAGGAACTCAGAGATATTTGTTATTACATGAGTATATGAATGAGAATTGGCTCTGAGATAGTAGATTTTGAAGATCTGGTCTCATAACTTTCTTAAATTCTTGAACTTTAGGTTCTTACCCTGAAATCCATCACACATCCTGTCCCTGGATGTTTCCCTTCCAGGATACTGTCTTGAATATGGATGGAAGGACAGCTTTGGAGAGGGTGAATGTATTTGGCATCTATGGCTATGTAATAAATTATCCTCAGGGAGGCGCCGTGGCTTAGGCCTGTAATCCCAGCACTTTGGGAGGCCAAGGCAGCCTCACTTGAACCTGGGTGGTGGAGGTTGCAGTGAACCGAGACTGCGCCACTGCACTCCAGCCTGGGTGGCAGAGCAGGACTCCATTAAAAAAAAAAAAATTAACCCCAAACGAAGTGGGTTTACCTAACAGAGATAATAATAAACATAGATTATCTCTCACAGTTGCTGTGGTCAGGGGTTCAGTAGCTGTTTTGTCTGGACTGTTCCCAGGGCTGGTGAATCTTTCTGGAGGTGTGGTCTTCAGTTCCACATTAGGTATTTACAGATGGCTGCAGATTTTTTGACAGTCCTGTCATTAAGAGGTGGGGTCTGTTTCCCCTCTCCTTGAATCTGGGCTGGCCTGTAAATGTTTTGACCAATAGACTGTTGAAGAAGGGATGCCATGCCAGTTCTGGGCCTGGTTTTTTTTTTTTTTTTTTTTTTGAGACAGAGTCTCACTCTGTCACCCAGGCTGGAGTGCAGTGGTGCGATCTCGGCTCACTGCAACCTCCGCCTCTCGGGTTCAAGCTATTCTTCAGCCTCAGCCTCCCGAGTAGCTGGGACAACAGGTGCATGCCACCATGCCCAGCTGATTTTTGTATTTTTAGTAGAGATAGGGTTTCATCATGTTGGCCAGGATGGTCTCAATCTCCTGACCTTGTGATCTGCCCGCCTTGGCCTCCCAAAGTGCTGGGATTACAGGAATGAGCCATAGTGCCCAGTCGTTTTTAAAAAGACTGGCCACTTCTACTTTGGTCTCCTGGAGCCTGAGATGCTGCATGTGATGTCTGACTGTGCTGCTGGACATGTTGGACAGACCAGAGTCTACATGGAGCCTAGGCTGAGCCTAGGCTCCTGGCTCCTGCCAAAATGCACATGAGTGAATGATGCCATCTTAAACTCTTCAGCCCAGCCCAGCTGCTGGCTAAATACTACTGAGTGAGCATAGTCAGTGCCACAGAGGAGAAAAATGGCCTAAAAATCATGAGACATGATAAATGGTTGTTGTTTTAAGCCACTAAGTATTGGGGCCATTTGCTTTGCCCCAGAAGATAATTGGAACACCCAGACTCCAGGGAAAAATTGTAGATTGTTTCTGGTGCAAGTGCATATTCTGTATTTGAACAATTTCTGCAATTATTTTTCCTAGATGTCATTCAGTCTTGCTTAAATACTTTGAGGGGCAGGGTAATTATTACCTCTGGATTTATTCCATTTAATAGTGGAATGGTTATGGCTTTCCTCCATTCTTCCTTCTCTCCCTTCATCCTTTCTTCTCCTTGCCTCTCTCCTCCCTGAATATTTGCTGGGGAGAGAATCAGAGAATGGCTCCCAGAGGAGGTGACGCCTGAGCTGGGTCTTGACTGGAGTGTAGGAGTTGAGCAGGCACATTGGAAAGAGCTCATTCTAGGCAGGACATGTGCAGAGGCAGGGCTGGTTCTGAGAGTGCATGGTGTGGGAGGTGGGCAATAGTGGGACTTGAAGTGAGAGGAGAGGGTGTGGTGACTGTATCATCATAGGCTTTAATGTCATTCAGGAGTTGAGGTTTTATGGCCAGGCTGGACAGAAAGAGATTTCCCTTTTAGAAGCCACCCTCTGGATACTGTGGGGATGATCAGTGTAGTAGCAAGAGACCAATTAAGAGGTTGCAGTGGAAAGAAAGTAGCAGCTTGGACTGTGGTGGAGGTGGAGTTGCAAGAAAGTGGATGGTTTGGGAAGTGTAACATGTGTTTGCTGCATTACATGATAGTATGTAGTTCTTTTATAAAGGACAAAAAGCAAATAGGATAGATGAACCTCTTAAGAAGTGTTCAGTGTATATGGTTCATAAGCTAGGAGCTTATGAAATAGAGACAAAATTTAGAGGAAGGGTTAAGCATACACAACTCAGGCAGAATTCATAAGGTGTGTTAAATGTGTTGATAGATAGTAAGAATGTTAGTAACTTGCTAATCATAGATGGATTAAATGACTTCTATGGCAAAGCAAATAAGAATGTTGTAAATAGAAATGGGTGAAAAGACCAAGTTGTGATGGTGTCACTGCTGGTTTGAGAGCTAGGTCATCCCTAAATTGGCCACCCACTGAAGTCACCAATCCTAGTCTCATTCTGGCCCTACATATGTTCCATCCAAGAAATGCAGATAAAGCCCTTGGTGTATGGCAGGCTAGTGGTCAAACTACAACAGTGGCCAAGAGTATATATTTTTCTAAGTCTCTCCCGTCCAGTAGAGTTGTGTGTGATTGGCCCCAGGCATCTTTATCTGTTGGATGCTCCCTTGCTCAAATCTCAACTCTGCTCCTCCAAATCTATGCTTCAGCAGGGCAGGCTGGTGTGTGTGTGTGTGTGTGTGTATGGGGTGGGGGACAAAGAAAGAGAGGGAGAGAGAGAAACAGGACACATGAACATTGCATACCCCAGGGATCCAGAGTCATTTGTTCCTTCTACTCACTTGTGTGTACCCATTCTAGATGAGCCAACCAACCTCATCATTTTTTCTTGATTTTTTTTTGAAACAGGGTCTTGTTCTTTCACTCAGTCTGGAGTGGAGTGGTGTGATCATAGCCTACTGCAGCCTCAATTTCCTAGGCTCAAGTAATCCTCCCAACTCAGCCTTCTGAGTAGCTGGGACTACAGGTATGTGCCACCATACCTGGTTAATTTTTCTATTTTTTTTTTGTAGAGAAAGGGTCTCCACTATGTTGCCTAGGCTGGCCTTGAACTCCTGGACTCAAGTGATCTTTCTGCCTCAGCCTCCCAAAGTGTTGACATTACAGGTTTGAGTCACCATGCCCTGCCTCCTAGATTTTTTTTGACTTTGGGTTTTAATTGGTTTGATGAATGGTGTGAGTTGAGCATCTCAATTTAGTCTGTGAGGTTTTCAGTTTCATGGCCTCCGATTTAGTTGCCTGATGGTGTTCTTAGGGGCCACCATTGCATCAAGGTAATTTTCCATGAGACAGGGAAACATTTAGAAGGAAGACTTGCCAAGACCTGCCGATGGATTGGATGTGGAGGGGGAGTGCTGAGAGGAGGAGAAAGAGCCCCAGGTGATACCCAGGTTTTTGTCATTTGAGTGAGTAGAATGGCAATCATCTGAAGGAGTCGACTTGGGGAGACAGGAACAATGATAGGTTCCACATTAGTTATCTGTTGCTCTGCTATAATATTACTACAGACTTAGTAGTTTAAAATAACACATTTATTATCTCAGAGTTTCTCTGGGTCAGGAGTCAGGGCATGGCTTATCTGGGCCCTTTATACTGGGGTCTCACAAAACTGCAATCAAGGGGTTGGTTAGGGCTGTGGTCTCATCTGAAGCTTGACTGGGGATGGATGCACTTCTGGGCTCGTGTGTTTGTTGGCAACATTCAGTTCCTTGCAGGCTGCTTACTGAAGGCCCAGTTTCTTGCTGGCCTCTTTGCTGGCGGTCATCCACAGGTTACTTCAATTCCTTGCCCTGTGGCCCTCTCCGTAGGCAGCACATAACATGACAGATTTGTGCTTCAAATCCCACAGGGGAGAGAGTCTCTTAGCAAGATAGGCATTACAATCTGATGCAACACAGTCATGCACATGCAGTCACACATATATCATTACTGTTGCTGTATCCTGTTGGGTAGAGGCAAGACAGAGTCCTGCCCACACTCAAGAGGATAAGATCACACAAAGGCCTGAACATTAAGAGAGGGGATCATGGGGCCACCCGAGAGTCTGTGTACCACACATTCAGTTGTGAGGAAGGAGCCCGGGTCTCACTGCTCTGAGGCTAGGTCTTTGGGGGAACATGGGCCATTCTGTCTCTCCTGTGGTGTGGGTGGCTACTGGCAGCTAGAGAGCTTAATCTATATTATGGGCATTGACGAACATAGCCTGAAAAATGACCCATTTTCCCAAAAAGATATCCATGTAAAATCCCTGGAACCTGTGAATGTGACCTTATTTGAAAAAAGATCTTTGCAGATATTATTAAGGATCTTGAGATGAGATCATCCTGGATTATCTGGGTGGGTCCCAAATCCAACGACAAGTGTCCATATAAGGTATACCCCAAGGGGAGACACAGGGAGAAGAAGAGAATGTGAAAACAGAAGTTAGAGTGATTTAGCCACAAGCTTAGAAACTCCTGCAGCCACCAAGAACTGGAAGAGGTGAGGAACAGATCCTTCTCTGCAGCCTCTGCAGGGGGTGGGACCCTAACCAACACCTTGGTTTCAGACTTATGGCCTCTAAGAAGAAATTTGTGTTTTAAGCCACCAGGTTGTGATATTTTCTTATGGTAGCCACAGGAAATGAACACAGCAAACTGCAGGAGGACAGAGCTCTAGTCTGGGCATCAGCAGGCCCCAACTCTGGCCCTTACCTGGCTGAAGGAACTTGGGAGAGTGACTTGCACCTCTTGGGAATCAGTTACTTCACGTGTACAATACAGGGTTGGAGCAGATGACTGTTAGGAGCTCACAGAGACCCCAGAACCTTGACTTCTTGGACACAGACCTGTGTGGAAGCCTTCTGCATTCAAGGTGAGACAATAAACCACACCTCATGGCCCCTCCTCAGCCGTGATGGTGACTATGGTGGCTTTTCCTGGATTGTACCCCTTAGGCAGTGTGGTATTGAGACCTCTAGAAGCTCAATGCACTGAGAGATGGAAGAGCCCCCGTTCACATGCAGTTCAGAGTAAAAACAATAATGAACTCAAAACCTCAAAGCTCACATGCATGTGGAAACTAAAAAAGCTTTTTAATAGCCCTTTTTAATGTGCAATTAGAGATAAATTTGTTCAGGCTATTTTCCACTTTATCTGGGCACCGTAAGTATGTGCTTTTTGCGTTGGGTAAGCCACAGGTCACTTGGAGTGGAGGCTTCCACCCTAACCTCTGACCCTCCAGTCCATCAGAAAATCCTGTTGGCTCTATCTATGCCATTCCTGACCTGGTGACAGTCACCACCATGGTCCAAAACACCCTTGTCTCTTGCCTGGACTATTTCAACAGCTCCTCCTCGTCTCCCTGCCTCGGTCTTGGCCCCTTCAGTGTACTCTCTGCATAGCAGGATCCTCCAGAGGATCCTATTAGAGCAAAGTCCATTGTCAGTCTGCTTCCTGGCCTCAAATGTCTCCCCATCTCACTCACAGAAAATCCAGTCCTTTAAATAAATTAATAGATTTCATGGCTTGGAGTAGTTTTAAATTTATGGAAAGATTGAGTGGAAAATAGAGTTTCCGTATACCCATTTCCACTTTCCCTCCCCGCATCTTCTATTATGTACATCTTGCATTAGTGTGGTACATTTGTTACAATTGATAAGCCAATATTGACACATTATTATTAACTAGAGTTCATAGTTTACATTAGGGTTCACTCTTTGTGTTGTGCATTGTATGGGCTTTGTCAAATGCTTAATGTCATGTATCCACTGTGACAGTATCATACAGAAGAGTTTCCTAAAAATCCCCTGAGCTCCACCTATTCCTCCCTCTCTCTCTCAGCCTGAACCCGTGGCAACCACTGATCATTTTACTGTATAGTTTTACCTTTTCCAGAATGTCATATAATTGGAATCATACAGTGTGTAGCCTGTTCAGATTAGCTTCTTTCACTTAGCAATATACATTTAAGACTTCTCCGTGTACCAAAGTCATTTTCTTTGGCCCTAAAACTTCATAAATTGTCCCCCACTGTTTTTGACATCATTTCTTTTTATTATTTTCTTGATCACTTTGTTCCAGCCATGCAGGCTTCCTTGTTATTCCCTGAACACACTAGGCATGTTCCTGCCTCTGGGTCTTTGCCTTTGTTTGTTCCCTCCTTCTGGAATGCTGTTCTCTCAGGACCTGCATGAATGATTCCCTCACCTCCTTCAAGTCTCTTTAAAAGCCACCTCCACAGAGAAGCCCTCTTGGAACATCGTAAGTAGCAACCTGACCATCCTAAAAGAGAAGCCCTGGCTGGGCGCAGTGGCTCACGCCTGTAATCCCAGCACTTTGGGAGGCCAAGGCGGGTGGATCACTTGAGGTCAGGAGTTTAACACCAGTCTGGCCAACCTGGTGAAACCCCATCTCTACTAAAAATACAAAAATTAGCCAGGCATGGTGGTGCACACCTGTAGTCCTAGCTACTCAGGAGGCTGAGGCAGAATCACTTGAACCCAGGAGGCTGAGCTTGCAGTGAGCTGAGATTGTGCCACTGCACTCCGGCCTAGGCACAGGGTGAGATTCCATCTCGGGAAAAAAAAAAAAAGCAGCCCCTGGGCCTGTGACTTTCCTTTATTATTCTCCACAGAACGTCCCCTTACAATATTACAGTATACGACATAATTTCATCTTTGAATTTTCTTAAGGTCTGCCCTCCTACACTTGACTGGAAGATCATGAAGGGCAGAGATTTTGCCTGTTTCCTTCACTGACACAGATCTCTAGGGCTTGGTGCAGAATAGGCACTCCACAAACATTAGTTTGAGTAAATGAATAAGTGCAAGGCAGAGTGGGTAATGGTTTGGCAGGGGAGTGCCAGAGTCAGACTTCTGGGGCTCAAATCCCAGCTTTGCTGGTCCCCAGTTATGTGACTGGCAAATTGCTTAATCTTTTTTTTTTTTTCCTCCTGTTTCTTTTAATTCTGTCAAGAGGGGATGATAATAATACTAACTACTTCTTAGGATTGTGGTGAGTATTAAACCGAATAATTCACTTAAAGCGCTTCAAATAATGCCTGGTACTTAGTGAGGACTCAATATGACTAGCTCTTCTTCTTGTTATTTTCATAGTACTTACCTTCTAACTTGCTGTATATTATGTATCTGTTTGTTTTATTGCCCATCTCCTTGACAAGAAAGCAAGTGACAGGTGGGTAGGGATGGTGTCTGTGTTATCCACTGCTCTATCCCCGAGGCCTACAAGAACGCCTGGGATGTAGGTGTGTGACAAATGTACACTGAATGAAACAATGAATGGATTTTCATCAGCAAACCCTGGAAGGAATAAGGGGCTGTTTAATGGGTGTGGAGGTTCAGTTTTGTAAGATAAAGGGCTCTAGAGATTTGTTGCACAACAGTGTGAATACACTTAACGCTACTGAACTGTACACTTAAAAATTGTGACTGGGCGTGGTGGTTTAGGCCTGTGGGAGGCAGAGGCAGGTGGATTATTTGAGGTCAGGAGTTGGAGACCAGCCTGACCAACACGGTGGAATCCCATCTCTACTAAAAATACAAAAAATTTAGCAGGGTGTGGTGGCACCTGCCTGTAATCTCAGCTACTTAGGAGGCTGAGGCAGGAGAATCACTTGAACAGAGGTTGCAGTGAGCTGAGATTGCACCATTACACTCCAGCCTGGGCAAAAGAGCAAGATTCCATCTCGAAAAAAAAAAAAAAATTTTTTTTAAACAACTTTAATTCAAATAAAACCAAAGTTCCATTTAAACATGAAATTGTATAAAATAAATGCAAAGACAGAAGTAATATATGTCCATAGTCCCACCACACAGGGACTAAACACTGTTCATCCTTTGGATCCTGCTAGACACTGAATATCCACATGGAAGCATGTGTTAACTTTCTTTAACAAAAAGAATGCTGCTATAGGCTGGATGCCAGTGGGTCACGCCTGTAATCCCAGCACTTTGGGAGGCCAAGGTGGGTGGATCACTTGAGGTTAGGCTGGCCAACATGGTGAAACCCCGTCTCTACTAAAAACACAAAAATTAGCTTGGCGTGGTGGTGCAATGTGTGTAATCACAGCTACTCAGGAGGCTGAGGCACAAGAATCACTTTTAACTGGAGGCAGAGGTTGCAGTGAGCTGAGATTGTGCCACTGTATTCTAGCCTGGGTGAAGAGAGTGAGACTCCATCTCAAAAAAAAAAAAAAAAAAAAATGGTGCTATAAAACTTTTCTGTGATCATTTTTTTTTTTTTTTTTTTTGTTCAGCAAAACTGCCTATTGACACATTTTGTGGTCAATACATAGGGCTCCCATGATTTTTAATGGCTGGATAGTATTTCATGTGTTCTAATTGTGTCAGTTTATAATGCTGTGTAGCAAAACACCTCAACAGTCAGTGGCTTACAACAACAACTATTGGCTGGGTGTGCTGCCTCGTGCCTATAATCCCAGCACTTTGAGAGGCTGAGGTGAGTGGATCGCTTGAGTCCAGGAGTTTGAGAGCAGCCTAGGGAACATAGTGAGAACCTGTCTCTACAAAAAATATAAAAATTATCCGGGCATGGTGGCACATGCCTGTAGTCCCAGTTACTAGGGAGGCTGAGGTGAGAGGATCGATTGAGCCCAGAAGGTCAAGGCTGCAGTGAGCTGTGATCACACCACTGCATTCCAGCCTGGGCAACCCTGTCTCAAAAAACCCCAAACAAAACAGAAACAAAAACAAAGAAGACAACAACTATTTATTACTGCTCATGAGGATTATTGTGGAATTGTTTTACTGGGCTCTGCTCTCAAGAGAAGGGGAGTTAAGAAAGCATGATCAAGCAGATGAAAGTTAAGTAAAGATGAGACGTTAGCCTGATATAAGCTTCAGCCTGGTTCCATGGAGAGCTCTGGAGGAAAGATTGCACCCCAACATTGGTCTCACCTTAAAGTCCTTTGATACACCCCTCCCTTGCTAATCCATTACTGGCTCCAAGCTGATAGATCCTGTTTAGCCAGTGGCAATTCCCCAGAAAAGGTGAACACTGTTAGCAGCCAATATTACAGCAGCCTTGTGAAGAAGAAGATGGTAAATTTTATGTTATGTGTGTTTTACCACAATAAAAAAAAAATCAATGGGAAATACTCCCACTTCCCACAATGGGATGCCCTGCAAAGTTAAAAGGCAAAAGGTGTGGATATATAACCTTGGTATAGTGGAGTAAGATTTGGGAGCGTTCAGCCACTCAATGACATCGGTCTACCATGAATCCCGTTTTACAAATGAGGAAACTGAGGTAGTGAGAAGGGAAGTGTCTTGCTTAAGTTTACACAGCTGGTGAGAATCAGAGCTGGCTTTCAAAGCCCCCTCTGCCTGCAAGGCCTGTCTTTAACCCCTGTGCCCACCACCTTGTGGAGGGAGACAGGCAGGAATCTGATTTGACCTCTAGGTTTGGGGACAGGTAGATGGTGGCCCAATCAGCTAAAGCTGAGCAGCACAATTTTGAGATCAACTGGGGAGTTTTGACCTCCCATTGGAGTGATGTGGGAAAGAAAAGTAGTAGGAGACTGATTTTGAAAGGCAAAGGAAAACTCTTGACTCCAAAGTGGCAGCATTTTCTTCTGGCCTTGCTATTCTCTACTTGTTTACCTGTAACTTCTTCCAACTTCTGCGGGGACAGAGAGAAGGGGAGGACGGGAATCCTTCGGGGGCTCAGGCTGCTGTTCGGCTCACAATGTAGCCTGACAAATCAAGTGGGTAAAACCCATTAATTAGCAGTTTTCGAAACAGTTGCAAAGTTAATTATTCCGTTTTCTGATGAAAGAAAGCTAATTTTTGGCATTTACCCTGACAGTGACATGAACTAACATTTTTCGAGTTGACATCCCTCAAGATAAATGATGCTGTGAGGCATTTGTGCAAACATCCTGACCCATAGCTTGCTGCCACTGACTGTCTGCAATGGGTACCTTTGCCACAGTGTTTTGCCCAGCAAGTTTGGGGGGGTGGGCGAGCCAAGGAAAGGCTTATATGAGTCAGGCGGGTGGGAGGCAGGAGTGAAGAACAGAGAGCTGGTGGCTTGTGATATACAGAGAAGACTCAAAGCTCCGGGGGACATTTAAATATTCAGGAGGTTTTTGCTGTAACTGAGAGAGCAGGGGACTGCATTAACATTGCTGTCCATCTGTCTGTCTGTCTGTCTGTTTTGAAATGCATAAACAGAGGAGAAACCTAGTTTTTCCAAGTGGTTGCTTCCAAATTTAGATCTTCTCCTGAGACTTTGCTTTTGAATACTAGGCCCCTGCATCCAACTGTCTGCTTTACATCTCCACTTGGCATCTTTTTTTTTGAGATGGAGTCTTGCTCTGTTGCCCAGGTTAAAGTGTAGTGGCAAGATACCAGCTCACAGTAACCTCCACCTCCAGGATTCAAGTGATTCTCCTGTCTCAGCCTCCCGAGTACCTGGGACTACAAGTGCACGCCACCATGCCCAGCTAATTTTTATATTTTTAGTAGAGATGGGGTGAACATGTTGGCCAGGCTGGTTTTGAACTCCTGACCTCAGGTGATCTGCCCGCCTCAGCCTCCCAAAGTCCTGAGATTACAGGCATGAGCCATCGTGCCCAGCCCTCCACTTGGCATCTTACAGACATCTGAAACTCACTATGTCCCATGGGAACTTTTGGTCCCCACTCCTATCCCCAGATTTTCCTCCCCAAGTCTTCCTCATTCAAGGAAATGACACCATCATCCAATTAAATGTTGGAGCCAGAAACTTAGCCATCATCTTTGATACTTCCTCTTCCTTCACTCATTCCCAATATCCAATTTATCAGCAAGATCTGCCAATGTGACCTACAAAACATATCTCGGATCTATCACTGCTGTAGTCTAAATCACCATCTTTCCTCCTAACTCAGTGCTGTCCTATGGAAACACAACAAGTGCCACACATGACAGCTTACATTTCTTGTGACAAAATTTTAAAAAAGTAAAAAGAAACAAGTGAATTTAATTTTAATAATCTATTTTATTTAACACAATATATCCAAACTATTGTCATCTTAACATGGCCAATATACACTATGATTGAAATACTTAAGATCTTTTGCTTTATTTTGTCTTAACTCTTCAAAATCCATTGTGCATTTTATACTTACAGCGTATTTCAATGTGGATGACAAATTTCCATTGGAAATACTTGATTCGTATTTAGATTTCATAACATTTCCAGTTGGAGAAAGTAGAATTATGTACCTATGTTGTTCCAAACATACTTCGAAGTTTTAAAATAGCTGAATTAAGTATTTTACTTTAACTTTAATTAATTTAAATAAAATATAATATTCAGTTCCACCGTTCAGTCATTCAAAAGAATAAAATAATGTCTTTTGCAGCAACATGGATGGAACTAGAGGTCATTTTCTTAAGTGAAACAACTCAGACCCAGAAAATCAAATACCACATGTTTTCACTTATAAGTGGGAGCTAAATGTGTACACGTGGATGTAGAGAGTGGAATGATGGACAATGGCGACTCAAAGGAGTTGGGAGGTGGGAGGGGGTGGATGATGAGAAATTACTTAATTGGTATAATATACATTACTCAGGTGACAGACACCATAAAAGCCTTGACTTCACCATGATGCAATCTATCACGTAACAAAATTACACTTGCACCCCATAACTTTACACGCATGCAAAAATAATATAAATAAAAAATGAAGCCTGAAGCAAAAAATTTCATTTCCTCAATTGCACTGGCCACCTTTCAAGTGCTCACCTGTGGCTGGTGCCTGCTGTGTTTTACAGTACAGTTGGAAGCCATCTCCTCTCCCAATCTTTCCTCTGTCCAACTCATTCTCCATGGAGCACCTGGAGACATATTTTAAATATGTAAATTAACCCTGTCACTTCTAGTCAGACCCAGGATAAAAACAGAATCTCCTTCCTATGCTCTGTAAGGCTTTGTGTGACCTGGCCTCTGCCTCCCTCACTAAGCCACTGTCCTCTCTTGTCAGTGTCTCCAGTGACCTCAGTTTGACTTGCTTTTAGTCCTTCAAACATGTCCCGGTTGGTATCGCTGAAGTGTAAATGGTGAAGGGGGAGTGAAGTAGCCCCTCAGGTGCCTGCAGGCCAGGTGGTCTTGGGGGTTCAGGGAGCCCGTGGGGGTGTGGGCTGGGTGCAGTGGGTGGCTAGGGTCTGCATTCACTCTCTGTGACTGCCTCTCTCTGCCCCTCCAGAACTGAGGTTGAATCGCGTGCTCCGAGCAGCATCTCTCTTAACACAGGCAGATTAATTGAAAACAGATGTCAAGCAGTGGGAGTTAAATACAGACATCTCACCAAATGTCAGCCTTTCCCCTGGGCCACGATGGAGTTCTTGTTTCTCCTCCTCACCAGGGAATTGGGAAAAAACCTCTCAGACACGCTAGTGGCATAGTTGACCCTGAGAGTCATTTTGCTCTTCTGAAAAGTGCTGGGCAAATTATGACTCTGAAATTGGAACCCATGTGACGAATTTATTTGTATCAGATGCAGACAAACAAAAGGCTGTCTCAGAAAAGCTGACTCCTACATGGGTGCCCAGGTGGTTGGGGAAGGACCACAGAACCCTCAGATCGTAAGAACTGGAAAGGATAGTTTCATCTTCCTACTTCAAAGTGGGTAAAACTGAGGCCCAGAAGATGGAAGGGATGTGTCTAGCATCACTCAGCAGGGTAGTGTTAGAGCTGGGGATGGGATTCAAAGCTAGAAACTATTTTTTTTTCTTTTATTTTTCTCTCTGTCACTGAGACAGGGCCTCACTAGCTCTCCTAGGCTGGACTTGAACACCTGGGCTCAAGTGATCCCGCCACCTTAGCATCCCTAGTAGCTGGGATTACAGGCACACACCATAGTGTACAGGGTTTTAGAAACTATTTTCCAAAGTGTAAATCTGATGTCTCCCTCCATGCCACCCTGTTGCCTGGAGAATAAACCCGAACTTCTTGGCAGGGCTGGGAGGTTTTTTACCTCCTCCCAGTTATCTCAGCCTCATCTCCCCTAGGCTAAGGGAGTTCCTTGGATTCCTGAATATATCTCTCTGATGCTTTTGCCCATATTTCCTCTATCTCATCACCTTACTAGTAAACTCCTATTCACCCTTCACAGCCCAACTCAGATGTCTGACTTTTCAGAAATCCTCTCGACTCCTTGGTACAGTAACTTCGCCCCACTTCTGGGATCCTAGAGAACAGAACATGTGTCATTGGAATTATTTGTAGATTTTCTGTCCTACCCTCCCTGCCCCCAAACTGCTGTTTTATTTGATCTCCACTTCCCTGGAGCTTGGACCCTGGAGCACACAGTAAGCACTTAAATATTTGTGACATTGGCATTGCGAAAGCCAAGGGACCTCTGTGCTTTTTAAATTAGGTTTTCTGTAGCATCTGATGCTGCCAAACTCTCTCTCCTTGAAATGCTCCCCTCTTTTTAGCATGGAACTATCTTTTAGCATGATTCCTGGGTTTCTGGGCTTCCCTCCCACCTCTCTGAGTGTTCTGCTGAGATCTCCCTTTTGGACATCTGTTATAGGCTGTGGTTCTTCAGGGATGTGTCCTGGTCCTCTGGAGTCCTCTGCTGGAAAGCCTTCTCTGTCTGGGTTAGGTGTCACGGGACTCAGGACCTTAGCCTTTGCTGTTCTGTCTCTGGGACACTTTTCATTTCTTTGTCTTTTTGAGACAAGGTCTTTTCTCTGTTGCCTAGTCTGGAGTGCAGGCTTACTGCAGCCTCAACTTCCTGGACTCAAGTGATCCTCCCATCTCAGCCTCCCAAGTAGCTGGGACACACCAACCGCACCCAGCTAATTTTAAAGTATTTTTTTATAGAGATGGGGGTCCCACTATGTTGCCCTGCTTAGTCTCAAACTCCTGGCTTCAGGTGATCCTTCTGCCGTAGTCTCCCAAAGTGCTGGGATTACAGGCATGAGCCACTGTGCCTGGCCTTTCCCCCATCATTTCTAGCATGACCATCTTCTTTTCAACCTTCAGGTTTCAGCCCAAAGGTTACCCTCTCAGAGAGTCCTTCCCCAACCACCTGTGCCATCAGCCTGGGGCTAACATTGAGCAGCAGGAAGGACCTGGGCAGGGCAGAGCACCGGTGTCTGGAGGTGCTGGCATCTTTAGCACAAGTGCTAACATCTCCAAAATCCGCGGCTGGGGATTCCACTTCTGAATCCAGAGACAGGCAGGCCCCAGAGTTTTTGGGTTATTAACTCCCCTCAGTAAACTTCCAGTGAGTGTGATAAAACACTCAGCGGAATGCAGCAAGAGCTCATAAAAGCAGGATTTAGTGCCATTTTATAGATGTCAGGCCTGACTTCTACACTCAAGCTGGTATATATTTAAAATTCATGCCTGACTTACTGCCTTCGGAGAAAAAGCCTGAGGCCTGCAGGGAGAAGATGACAGGCTCCAAGCTCGCCTGCAAGCTCTAGCACACCTGGAGTGGACACCAGGGTTGGGGGCCTCCTGAGCCAAGCTGAGCCTCACTGCACCTCCTTTCAGAAAGCAGCCTTCCTCACGAGCTGTGAGTATGAGCTTTGGAGTCAGACAGGCCTGTGTTTGAGTCCTGGCTGGGTAACTAGCTAGGCAACCTTGTTTGCCCAGGATGTGGGCTTTCAGTGCTAAAACCAGGCAAATGCTGGCATACCAGGATGAGATGGTCATCCTAAGCCCTGGCTCTACTTTTTTCTTTGCTTTGTAAACTTGGATGGATCCTTTCCCTCTCTGAACCTCATTTCCCACAGCTGTCAAAAAGGAACAGTTAAACTTATTTTGTTAGTCAGGTTAATCAATGAAGTTGCTATGACAAACAGTCCCCAAATCCCTGTGGTTTAACACAATACATTATTTCTTGCTTCTGTGGCAGTGTAATATGGGTTAGGCAACTTTATAGCAGTGACTCGGGGAACCAGGCCCTTCCATTCTGTGGCTCTGTCTTTCCACAGGGCCCCCTCAGGTTTCCCCACTGTATCCTGTGAAATAAGCCAGCCAGGTTTTAGGGTAGGGATCAGCAAACTACACTCATGAGCCAAATTCCATCTCCAGTGTATTTTTGTAAATAAAGGTTTATTGGTACACAGTCACACCCATCTCTTTACATATTATCTATGACTGCTTTCATATGACAGTGGTAGAGTTGAGTAGTTGTGACAGAGGTCATATGGACTGCAAAGACTGAAATATTGCCCAACTGGTCCTTTACAGAAAATGTTTCCTGACCTCTAAGTCTGTGGTTAGGCCTGAGAGTGGTCAGGGAAGTGGACATCACTTCCATTGCAGTTCACAGGCTACAACTCAGTCTAATGATCCCACACTAGTTGCGAGGGAAGGTGGGAAATGTAGAGGAGCACATGGATTTTGCACTACAATCCCTGCCCTACCTACCCCTCAGGGTCACTATGCGACTATAATAAAATAATGTCTGGAAGCTGTTTTTTAGTGGATCTGGTATATGATAACTCTTTCATAATAAAACCCATGGTTCTCCAAGCCTCAGGGATATGCTGAGTGGCTTGGATTTGAGATTGTGTGAGAGGATCCCTCCCCACTCTTGGAGGAAGGCCCTGGAGAAGAAAGGGAGCTGGATTGGTTAAGTCTCTTGGTAACCAGGACATGAGCTGAGTGCCTGGTTCCATTCCATCTGGATTTGGGGCTCTGGCTATCTCTCTGTGGCAGCTGGGTCAGGGAACAGGAAGAACTCAGGGATGCTTATTTGGGCCCTAAACCAACACATCCCAAAATGATTTTTTTTTCTATTGAACAGAGTAGATGCCGTGTGTTTACCAGACTCGGCGCTTGGGTTATTGCCCAGGATCTAAGTGACCTGGCTGGACCTTTGTAATCTGATGCTTGCTCACCCTACCCCACCCCTGAACCTATCCCTGATTAGCATTTAAAAACAGCAAGTTTGAAAAATTAAAAAAATACTTTTAATCATGGTATGTGTAAAATGTATAACATCGAATATATATATTATTAATTATATTTTTACTTTTGAAAGTAACTGTAATACAATTTAAAGTATCAGTTGAGGGTTAGTCAGTACTTAAGCCTGATATTTTAAAGTTAATTCACTAATGTGAGAGTGATTATTCACTAATAATAAGGAGATTTTCATTTTAGGTTCAAGTTTGCTAAGTTTTCCCTCTTTTTGCGTTTGATTTTCCTAAAAGTTGATGTCCGAATGTATAAAAACATGGCATTGAAAACACACAGCAGAACTGTCAAGGCTTTTTTTTTTCTTTTTTTCTCAATGATGAAGATAGGTTTTTGTAATAGAAATCTAGAACTACTTGGCAAGAGGCTGAAGGTTTCATTTTTGAGGCTGTACTCTGGAAATAGAAATTAATTCGTAAAATAAAATAAAATAAAATAAAAATCAACAATAACAGCACTGCAATCATGACTTCAGTTGCAGGGGGTCTTGCAATGTCTATTAAATTACACACGATGATCAGTCTAGGCGTTGGGTCACTCTTCAGCACGAGGTCACTGTCTGAGGAGACCCATTTGCTGTCCTGATCCAGAAGGAGGAAAAGTTCTAGCCTGTCCCAGCAAGTACCCACTCTTTCTGGTGTTTGAGAGCTGAGCCCGTGCTCCAACTTATGCTCTCAACTCAGCTCAAGGATTGCAGTCATGAAAGCAGATGGACTTCAACACAGCAGTGTGCATCCACAAGCTGTCTGATTGTAGCAATGATGATGCTCTGTACAGGTCATCGGTTTACTGTTTCAGTGCACATCCCCACCTGCTGTCCTGACTTGGGTGTGTTCTCAGTGGCTAGCCTTTGTGTCTTGTCTTTTCTTTGGAAAATTGCCTTGGTCTACTAGAGTCACTTCGTTCACATAAACAGAGAGCCAGAATGTTCCTGGGAGTTTACAGTTTCCATCCTCACCCTCATCTCCTGTTGGAGCTCTCTTGCCTTGGATCAGGGCCATGCTGCTGTGTAGCCTACTCTGTAGAGCTCCCCTGTAGAATAGGCTGAAGCTACTCTCAGTGGGATTTTTGTCTGGAACCACACCTTGCTTGGCTTGTTCCTCTTTCCTATCATGTTTTTCTCTCAATCCCTTACCAGTATTTCTGGGGAGCACTTCTCTAATACATCACTTGCACCCAAATGTTTGTTTCAGATCTCAGAGTCTGCTTGTGCAGAATGTGACCTAAGACATGAACATCTACAGAAATGGGTGCTGCCTCTGAAGAGTTTGTGTGACTTGAGAACCAGATATACAGCTATGGGGTAAAGAATGGGGAGACATTGAAGGACTGGACTTCCAATTATGGAGATATTTACACAACAGTGCCTCACTGTTATGAGTAGGGACTTTAGTGCCAGACAGACCTGTCACTGACATGCTTTCTGTGGCCGTGAGCAGTTTGTTTTACATCTCTGGGCCTGAATTTTTACTTCTGCAAAATAGTTATAATGGTAATAGCTACTCCATGAGATGGTTATGGGCGTGAAGAAAGAATGTATGTAATGTATACATACATTTACATTCTCATGCATGTAAAGTACACGAACACAGTGCATTCTAGCTACTATTATTATTTGCCTCAAGGTATTATTATTTTTTGGCTTGAGCTCCATCCCAGATTTATAATCACGACGCTAGCCTCATCAGCAGCCCTGAGGTGGCCAGTTTTCATTTCTAGGTGGAGAATATGTAGTTAGGAGAGAGAAATAATTCCCTTTTTCCTTAGGAAAAGGGGAAATATCTAAGCAGTATTTATCGTAGCCTTGTACCAATGGCGTACAGTATGATTGATTAATGCCTCAGGGATATTGGTTGTTAAATGTTTTTAACATTACTCTTGCCCGGGGATATCCTGATGAGCCAAACTGGGCAGATTATTTGCTTTGATTTGACACATTCTTCAGAAGGCGGTCAGAAAAGACTATAGACTGAAGACGAAAGTTAATATGTATCTAGAAACTTCTATGGGCCAGTCATGATCTCATTTAATTCTCCAAGTCCTACATGATTGGGAGTATTATCCCCATTTCCCAGCTGAGGAAATAAAAAGCTGGTAAAATAATTTGTGCAGCATCAAGTGACCAACTCACTGGGCCTGAGGGAGGTTACTCAATGTCAAGAGGTTACCCAGGCTATCAAGTGGTGGAGCAGAACTTCAAAATAGATCTGTTTTCCCCAAAGCTCCTGTTTATTCTAGCACAAAGAGCTACATGAGAACACTGAAATTCCACAGTAAAATTCTACAGGAGAGTGGGGATTGAGAATGGAGGAAAAAAATCACAGAAGTTTTTCAGGTAATAGTTGGAGTTGAGGATCTCAAAGTCCCTAGAAGCCCAAGGAATTTGTGCTTGTAGAAAACACCTTCTAGGCTCAATTGCGGAACTTCCAAAAGGTTCTAAGGACCTTTCCTCTTTCAGTCACAGTTCCTGATGCTATCGGAGTGAGAGCTCCTTACTAAATGACTCATTCACAGAAGTAGTGAATGTTCGTTTTGTTGTTGGTTGGCAGTATTGAGACAGCATGTAGGACCAGGGACTTCAAAATCAAACAGACTGAAATTCTGGCTCAGCCAGTTAATGGTGATGACCCCTTGGGAGGGTACATACCCTCTGTTTTCTCAGTGGCAGAATGTACCTGAAGGTCTTATATAGTAGGTGCTCAATAACATCCCCTTCTTAGTTCCTGCCTCTTTGCCTTGTTGCCTGTGAACAAACCTTCTTTGGGGATTCTGTTCAGGGATCACCTCTCTTGGTCCTCCCCAAACCAAGTGAGCCGAATTTATCTTTTTCTGCTGTCTCAGCAGAAAACTGTGTGAATACTTTGATTATGGCACTTGCCACATTGTGTCATAACAATCTGTTTAAAAATCTGTGTCTGTCAGAAAGCCTTTGGCTGCAAGTAATAAATGATCAAATTCAAAGTGGCCTATTCAGTGGGGAAATTAATGATGTCAAGGACCAAAGAGCCTAAAGCAGCTAGACTCTGTCTCTGAGATTGAGTGGTGTCATCAAAAGGGAGAGAGGAGGTGGTGGCTTTAAAGTAAGGATAGAGTGCCACGTATTGATTGGTGCAGGCTACCTGGCATCTCTTTCTGGAGCTGCATTAGGTGGAAACCTTGAAAGCTGATTCTTGTAGTGTCTCTGAGTTTTGGCCCAACCCAACCCTCCTGTCCCCTGATGGTTGACTCTAGCTCTGTCTTATTCTGACTTCCTCATGTCTCCTCTGCTGCTGGGTGACCGAAGCTGGTCTATGTTTGGAGGTCCTCAGATTTCATCAGGAAGTTGAATAAACCAATACATGAAATATATCACAAGTTAGGCAAATCCCTAGGCTGCAGCAACCTGGGAATATGCTCAGAAGAGGAAACTGTTGGTAGGGACACTTGCATTCAGAAATCCCTGGGGGAGATTATGGTAGTATTCAGGACCCAGCAGTGGAGGTTTCCTCCTCTACCACCTCCTCTCCCTTTCTGACACTGAGCACATCCTATGTCTGTTTTACACCACAGAGGCCACCAAGTTGAGAAAATGCTACTTCCTTTCATTGCTTCTAATTTAGGATGGTGTCTACTTTTTGTAAGTTCATCCTCACATGCCTCAAGAATCAAATGGTCAGGTGATTGGCTTAGCAATCAGAAAAATCCCAGCTCTGCTAGTTACTGGCTGTGGAACCTTATATAGTTTACTTAATCTTCTGGAGCCTCACTACCTTCATCTGTCTCATGGGGTAATAATTATGTCCACTTCCTAGAGGTGTTATCAGTACAGAGTGAGGTCATGTCGGTGATGTGCCTTGGAGAAGACAATATTTCTGGGAATATCAATGGATATTCTGCACAAAGAGAGTCAAGTAAGTCAGGGAAACTCTGGGTCATCCAGGTTTATTTACTGCAGGATCCCTCAGAACTCTGAATAAGCTCTGAACAGTAATGTTCATTGTGACCCCCTAAGAAAGGTATATTAGCAAGTGGTATTTCCTTAGTATATTTGACCTTAGAATCTTATTTGGAGGGCATCTGATATGGTTTGGCTGTGTCCCCACCCAAATCTTGAATTGTAGCTCTTGCATGTCACAGGAGGGACCCAGTGGGAGGTAGTTGAATCATGAGGGCAAGTCTTTCCTGTGCTGTCCTTGTGACAGTGAATAAGTCTTACAAGATCTGATGGTTTTATAAAGGGGAGCTCCCCTGCACATGCTCTCTTTCTTGCCTGCCAATGTGCAAGGCGTGACTTTGCTCTTCCTTTGCCTTCTGACATGATTGTGAGACCTCCCTAGCCATGTGGAACTGTGAATCAACTCTTTCCTTTACAAATTACCCAGTCTCAGGTATATCTTTATTAGCAGCTTGAGAACAGACTAATACAGCATCTTATGGAACTAAATCCATTGCCTCAGCTCTGCATTTGGGAAGGCAAGTGTGGCTACCCATATCCTGTGTAGGCCCATATCTGGTACTTCCTTAACCTGAGGGTGGCTCTTCTCTTTGAGGTAGAGGGGAGACCCTGTGCAGAATGAGTGGAGCTCTGCCTTTTCTCCCACACTCAGTGAATTCTGGGAAACAAGACTTAGCAATGGCCTTCTGTATGCTCGCATGCATTTCCCACAATGCACAGGGGTTCCTAACATGCATATGTCTCAAGACAGCCCTGGGCATTGGGCCCCCAGCATAGGTGTGGAATTGGAAAAGGACTTGGAAGGTAGTCCTGAGGAACCCTGGCATGTAGGAGGCTACCATGCTCGTCTGATACCCAGTGCCTTACTGTTCCATTTGTTACCACAATGAAAACTACTTGAAAGTCATCTCTATGATGAAATGAGCAGCAATTTACTGAATGAAATACACCTTTATTTATTTATTTCTTTATTTATTTTAATTTTTTGAGGCAGAGTCTCACTCTGTCACCCACGCTGGAGTGTAGTGGCACAATTTCGGCTCCCTGCAACCTCCACCTCTAAGGTTTAAGTGATTCTCATGCCTCAGCCTCCTGAGTAGCTCGGATTACAGGCATGTGTCACCATGCCCAGCTATTTTTTTTTTTTCCTTGTATTTTAGCAGAGACAGCGTTTCACCATGTTGCCCAGGCTGGGTTCCAACTCCCGACCTCAAGTGATCCGCCTGCCTCAGCCTCCCAAAATGCTGGGATTACAGGCGAGAGCTACCGTGCCTGGCCAAAATACACCTTTATATTTAACACGCCAAATGAGGTAGCTTACTGGGCAGACTCTGCCAGGCAGAACCAGCTTTCTCAGCTGCCAGACTGATGGATGCTGGAGCTTTTCAGGACGCTGACCCAGACGAGACTGCACTCATCCATTTCCCACCCCCAAATTTCAGTTTCCCACCGCCCCCCCCCCCAAAAAAAAAAACCCAGCAGTTTTTCCTGGCTTCAACAAAGCCACACGATGTTTTCTTCTGTAGTGGGTTTTGTCCCCAGCCGTCTTGGGCTGTACTGATGTGGCTCTTCTTATGGCAGCTGAACCCGTTGGTGAAGAAAAGAAGCCCCCTGGGCTGAGGCATCAGACTTGTGGTGTCCGCTGTCCCAGCAGCATGGCTTTGATCCTCACGATGTGGAGTTAGTTTGGTGTTTTCAATGCCAATAGACGTTCATCAAGCCTTTACAGGATGAGCAGAGCCTCTGAGAAGTGATTCTTGGTCCATTTTGGGGGATCTGATGGAATCTTTGTTTCCTATTCCCGGAAAAACACAATATGGACTCACAGAGTCACAATAGCCCAGGGTCTCCACACTGTATTAGGGCACCGTGAATCTGCTCTCTTACTTTTAGGGGTCCCAATGGGTGTCACTTTCCTTCCCTGTAGGATGGCATCAGTGGTGCCAGTGCCAAGGCAACTCCAGCATGGAGAGTGATGGTGAGACATAGTGGTGGAGAGCTTGTGCATGGGGATCGGCTGTGGGGGCAGTGATGGCATGTGTGATGGGGACAAGAGCGTGAGCTTCCCCTGTCCAGAGATGGGGATGGGCAAATCAGGGCTGAAAGAGGAGGAAATGGTGGGGTGGGGGCTCTGCAGGATGGGGAGGAGGAATGAGAGAATGGAGGCGGGGAAGCAGGAGACCAGAGAGGAAGGGGCAGGGGTGGGGCAGCTGGGAATCGAGGGGCAGAGGGAGCAGGGGTGCTGGATTGGGAGGCATTCAGGACAGGGTCAGGGTGACACGTGAGTGACGCCCGGCGACTTAAGAGAGGAGAAGTTGGCGGCCTGAAAGGGAGGAAGACAGAAAGCAGGGCTTTTCAATATGAGCATTCATGTCGTGGTGACAGCAGTCATTTATCATGCCCTGAATGGGAACACAGGGCCCAGCAATGCTGCCAAAGGCCGCTGGTTAAAGTTTTACCTGAGTGTGAAAGGGGCTGGGGCCTGGCCAAACAGCAGCCCTTCCGAGGATGTGGAGGCGTCCCTGTGGGGGCCCATCTGTTTGGAGCAGAAAGACTCTGGTACCAGGGGAGGGGAGCCATGGGACAGGATGTTTCTGGGTGTGGGGATCCCTCCAGGCATCCTGGGCCAGTGGGAAGGGGTCTGACTCACACAGGAACCTGGAAAAGTCTGCTTCAGGCACTGGGTTAGTCCCCAAATCAATCTTGTGAGCCTGCTGGGATGTGGGGCAAGGGAGGGACACATTTTGGTAAGTGGTATATTGACATTTAGCTCAAACTAAAAAAAAAAAATTATTTAGTATTTACCGTGTGTCAGGCACTGTATCTTCTCTCTCTCTCTCTCTCTTTCTCTCTCTCCCTCCCTCCCTCCCTCTCTCAGATCTATCTATCTCAGGTGGCTATCCTGGGAACTGAGGGGTTTCCTGAGATTCAGGACTTTTTGTGCTAAACCTGGGACAGTGCTGGGCAAAACAGAACAGTTGGTGAACCTAATGTGAATTCATTTACTCTCACAATAACTCTGGGAAACAGGCACTGCCATGTACCTCCACTTACCAATAAGGAAACAGGTACAAAGAGTAAAGTTATGTACCGGAGGACACAAAGTTAGTAAGTGGGACAGCCTGCATCCGAAGTCTGGTTTTGAAGTCTGAGCTCCCAGCCTCTCCACTTTGCTGCCTGGAAACCTGGAGAGAACACCAGTGTGGTGAGATTTTCTGAACCAAGAATCAGGACAGTGAGGTCTGATGTGCTCATTGGTTTTTAGGACCCAACATTTGAGACAGGGCCTGTCTCCAAGTCCTTGGTCTTTCTGGTGCACAGAGGGGCCAGCAATGGAGTAGTTAGCCTGTCTTCAAGGTGTGCAATGTTTTCAGTGTGAGCTGGGCTCTGATGCTTGTCCAGGAATGTGGTTACTGAACCCCGAGGTCCTTGCCAGAACTCCTAGGCCAATGAGGACCAGAGGGGAAGGTCAGGGAGGACAATCGTGTTGGGACTCCAAACCTCAGCAGGGTTCAGAGAGCTGGGGAGGAGGGTGAGCAGTGTGGGATGCTTTGCAAAGAGGTGCTACACCCTAGCCATGGGCAGGCACCTGGACGATGGCAGATGAGGCAGGACAGGGCTACGGTAGTGTTCCTGGGCAGGAACCACTTGCCTGGTTTACCATCCTGGGCTGTGGTGTAGTCCAGTTGTCCCTGAGCCAGGCTCTGTCCAGGGAGGGGAAGCCAATTCAGATCCTATGAGTTAAGTCCCCTCTTCAGAGGTCATTTGGGAGAAAATCTAAACTTGAACTCTCTTTCCTGGGGACTGTGCTGATGGAGAACTTCAGGGCAAAGAATTTTCTGGATTTCAAGTTCATACCCAGCACTTGGGCTGTGGTGCCAACGTGGGAAAACAAGAGGAGGATGTATATGTATGTATGTGTGTGTCTATATAGGAGAGGGGGCTGGAAGGTGACAGCACATGCAAAGGCCCGAGAGCTTGCAGTCTTTGAAGAACTAAAAGACAACTTGTGAGGTGAGAGTGAGTGAGTGGCATGTGGCCTGAGATGGAAGTGCAGATGGAGACCAGATCCTTCACGGCTCCAGCACCATGATGAGCAGAGGGGTTGAGTGGATGCATTATTTTAGTAGGACAAGGCTTCTGGGTTGTTACAAGATCTCAGAGTTAGCATAAAACAGTAGGTGTGTTGGAGAATGAGTAGAGGCATTATGGGAAGAGCTGTGTCAGAACTGCAGAGTGGTGGGTTGTCAAGATGGCTGGTCCTGCTGGGGGATCGGGGGAGTACAGAGGCAGACCCTGGACTAGCTCGGGCTCTCAGAGCTGCCCCTGCCATTTCTCTTCTACCTGGTCCCTCTAGCCTGTCATGATTGCCTTGGAGGTGCTGAACAGGGAGCCTGCTAGGGGGGCCTGCATTTGTGTCCCACACAGGGGACATTAAGTGAACTGAGTCCCTCTTGGTTTTACATGTCATTAATTGGTGATCTTCAGACTCTGAAATAGCATTTTTCCTCTTCCATCCCTTATTTCATTATCCTCAGTTCAATACACATCAGTGCTGCACGAAGCAGCCGGCTTGGATATATTAGGAATTATTTAAATGAGATGGGAATGTATGGGTAGTTAAAAACATGGTCTTCTATTCTGCTCTAATTACCTATCAAATTACGTTACAATTATTCCCAAATATAAACTTGCTGAGAACCTCAAAAGGGGAGGTTCTAGGAGCATCAGGAGAAAAGTGAAATAGGATACAGTGGGGATGATGGTCCTAGTCCCTAAAGGTGTTCTGAAACCCAGGTGTGCGTGCGTGTGTGTTATCGACTCCATTGCCATGTTGTGTCCATTATAGGTGTTACTGGCTCAGGCCTTGGCAGGCATGGGTGAGCAGAAAGAAGTCCAGCCTCTGTGCCAAGTCATATCCTAAGACTGTACCATTCCCCATCTGCGTGATCTAAGAGAAGTCTTGTAACCTCTCTGAGCCTCAATTTCCTCCTCTAAAGTGAGGGTGATAACAGCAGTTGCCTCCTGTGGTGCCAGGCACATAGGGAGCTCTTGGAGAGTGGGATGAGCCATCATTGTTACTGCTGTTGCTGACCATTTGGGTCTGTCACTGCCATCAGATTCTCTAAGGGACGGAGACCTCTGAGGCTGCCCTCTTCATCTGGGGCTCACTTCCTCTGCTTAGCTGTTCAGGCTGAGCTGGGCCTGGGGTGGCCATGGCTCAGGGATCGGCTGTAGTAAGGCTCCAGCCTCAGGCCTTCCCTCCAAGACTTGACCAATGCTTACAGAGCACTCATGTGGTGCAAACGCCTCTTATACGACGTTCCCCCAACCCTGGGGGAGGAGATGGGTGACCCAAGATGTTTCAGCCAAAAAGTGGCAAAGCAGGATTTATATGTCAGTCTGCTTTGGGGCTCACATGCTCTAGGAGGTGAGAAGGAGCCACTTGGTTCTCAGGCTGGTGAAAACTCAGGCTTTCTCCCAGTTATTTTCATTCATTTGTTTTGTGCTATTAGCCAGCCTCCTCTGTAGCTCTTGGGGAAAGGTCCTGATTAATCTTTATTAATAACTTCTTAATACTTATTAATAATCATGAGGCTAATGATGTTGCAGGGCTCTGAGTGGCTACTGCATTCCTCTTCTCACGTGACTGCTGTCCATACCACTCACATTCCAAGCCTGGGGATGGGAGATTGGGGGGTGTTTCTGTCGGAGGAGCACTTTTTTCTCCTGTCTGGTTATTAGGTAGGTAAGGTTGCCCAGGACTGTCAAGGCATCTTCAGACAAGACCCTAATACATGCTGGGGCCTTGTTGTGGGTTGAGTTGTACCCTTTGAAAGATACTGAAGTCCTGCCCCAGAGTATCTGTGAATGTGACCTTATTAGGAAATAGAGATTTTGCAGATAATCAAGTTAAAATTATTGTCATTAGCCATTATGGTGGACCCTAATCCAGTATGGCTGGTGTCTTTATAAAAGGGAAAATTTGGACGCAGAGACAAAGACACAGGGAGAACGCCACATGACGTTGAAGTCAGAGATCAGAGTGATGCATCTACAAGCCAAAGAACGCCAAAAATTGCTAGCAATCCACCAGAAGCTAGGGGAGAGGCACGGAACAGATTCCCCCTCACCACACTCCAGGTGTCAACCCTGCCGGCACCTGGTTCATGAACTTCTAGCCTCCAGAACTGTGAGGCAGTAAGTTTCTGTTTCTTGGCCACTCAATAGGTGGTACTTTTTACAGTAGCCCTAGTAAACAGGTACAGAACTCAGTGGTGGGATGGAAGCAGGGCAGAGGGATGGAGAGGTACTAGGTGAGGACCACGAACCTGGCCCCGCCAAATGCCCAAGGATGGTTGGTGACAGGCCTGATCCGGGCCAAGTCAGAAGCCATCTTTGCCCATAGGTGAATGAGGTCTTGTCACAGAGATGACATGCCTCCTCAGGGATGGGTTATCTTTGGCTCTGGGCCAGGAATCCAGCCAGGAACTGAAGGGAGAGGAACCAGGCTCCAGTCTGGGGGGAAGGAGCTAGTAAGACCTGATTATTATGGTGGGCTTCAGAGCAGAGACGTCTGGGGCTCACCTGTGTCCGTCTCATCTGCTTATATTCCGTTAGCAAACACTAATCATATGGACCTACTCAGACTCAGAGGCCTCTGGGAATGTTGTCTAGCTTTGTTCCAAGTGCCCCTTCCATCTGACTAGGTCTTGCTGATGGATAAGGAGAAGGGATTGGTGCTGCCTCTGAGCAGAGGTAGTTAAGAGAGAGTGTGCCCTTTCCACATTTCCTCTCCTTTCCTAATTGGCTGAGTAGATGGGACTCAGAGGACACAGCCTTGACATAAAGAGGACTTGGGGGCTGGGCGTGGTGGCTTACGCCTGTAATCCCAGCATTGTGGGAGGCTGAGGCAGGAGGATCTCTTAAGCCCAGGAGTTCGAGACCAGCCTGGGCAACATGGTGAAACCCCATCTCTACAAAAATACAAAAATTAGAGTGCGTGGTGGCATGTGCCTGTAGTCCCAGCTACTTGGGAGGCTGAGGTGGGAGGACTACTTGAGCCCAGGAGGCAGAGGTTGCAGTAAGCTGAGATCACGCCACTGCACTCCAGCCTGGGTGACAGAGCCAGACTCTCTCTCTCTCTCTCTCTCTGTCTCTCTCTTTCTGGGCAACAGAGTGAGACTTGGTCTCAAAAAAAAAAAAAAAAAAAAAAAAAAAAAAAGAAAAAAGAAAAAAAAAAGGGGAACCTGGGGCCTGGATCCTGGAGTCCTTGCTTGGGGATAACTTCCCTGGAGAGCTGCTCAGTCAGCTATGCCTTTGGGAGTCTTTTGTTGAGGGAGAAATAAATGTCATTGTGCTAAGCCGCTGATATTCTGTGGTTATCACGGCAGTTTAGAGAGGAAGGAGGGGGGAAAGCTGGGTTGCACTCTAGGCCTTGACACTTCCTGCCTTTGTAGTGTTAGGCAAACATGGCAACCTCAGAAAGCTCAGCTGCCTCACTGTTAAGGCATGCGGGTCTTTGTGAGGACCACGTAAGCCACCTGGAGGGGTCTAGACCGAGCATAGTTTTTGGCAGAAAGGGCGTGTGTGCTAATGATTTGTGTCTCTTTTCTTTCTGAGAATCTTGCTGCCCAACACCAGCTCCCCAACACTCCAGAGACCACCTGGAGTGACCGTCTCTTGCCTAAATAAAAAACCTCTTTCCAAGAATATCTATCCTCTAAGAACCTCCTGAATTCCCCAAGAGATGCTGGGGTCCCCAAACCTGACCTTGGAGCCTCTTTGATTTGCAAGATTGCTTTTTTTCCATTTTAAAGGAAGCATTTCTAATTAAGGTAAACCAAAACCCACACGCTATTTTTGGATGCAACTTCCTTTTAGTTTTTGTAAGACAATTTGCGCTAATTAGATGTAAAAATCATTCCTGGAAAAATTATATAATTGATGCAATTTACAAAACAGACTTTTGCTATTATTTACACTGCTGCTTTGCTGTGAAATTAGTGAGGTGCATGAATGCTGGACCTGGGTCAGTGAATTCCAAGAGAAAGAGGCCTAGTGGTTCCAGATTTAGGGGGTGGCTCTCCAGGTGATGCACCAGGTTCTCACTGTGGAGACCCATCCTCTCCAGAGGGAGCCTAGGCCATGACAGCTGACACCAGCCAGGCCCCACTCATTGTCATCGCAGTGTCAGGATGATTCACACACACAAGGCTTTCTAGAGCTCTCAGCTCTGATGTGATTCACTAGCACCCAGGTATTAGGAAAGCCTCTTGGGGGATGCTTTGGGGGAAGGTGAGGGAGTTCTTCAGTTTACAGAGGCCTCTGTCCTGGGTATTATTTTATTTTTTCATTATTTTTTTGAGACAGTCTTGCTCTGTTGCCCAGGCTGGAGTGCAGTGGCTCAATCTTGGCTCACTGCAACTCCACCTCCCGGGTTCAAGTGATTCTTCTGCCTCAACCTCCGGAATAGCTGGGATTACAGGCACCCACCGCCATGCCTGGCTAATTTTTGTGAGATGGGGTTTCACCATATTGGCCAGGTTGGTCTCGAACTCCTGACCTCAGGTGATCCACTCGCCTTGGTCTCCCAAAGTGCTGGGATTATAGGCATGAGCCACTGCGTCCAACCCTAGGTGGTGTTTTAATTAGTGATGCGGATCAGGGCTCTAGCATAGGTTAATCACGCTGGTAGATGACATGATATTGGAAGGAAGAGTAAAGACACTGGAAGATAGGATTAGGATCTGACCATCTCTTGACAGGCTGAAGCTATGTTAAAACCTACCAGGAGGAAATCTAACAGTTGCATCTAGAAAACCACCCACTAGGTATACAGTGGGGGAAGATGAGACTCAGCAGCAGTGTATCAGTCAGGGTCCAATCAGGAGACAGAAACCACGTCAGGTATCTTAACAGGAAGAATTTTGTGTAAAGACCAGTTTATCATCAGAAAACTGAAAAGGCAAAATGTTTGCACTTTGAGATATTATGAGAGAGCAACTGCAGGAAGCAGCCATTGAGGGCCGAGGGAACAAAGAGAAGTGGTTGGTATTATTAAAAGTTAGAAGCTGGGAGGAAGAGCCTCAAGGAGCTGGGACTCAGACCTCTGAGGAGGAAGTGCCAGCTGGCAAGTGCCGGTGTCTTTTGGGGGAAGTAATGAGACTGGTTCTGCAAGGGTTGAAAAACTGAAAACTGAAGCCAGTTGCAGTTGCTAGAACTAAATGCTGCTGCCAGGGTGAAGTAGCATGTTGAGACAAAGCTACCTGGAACAAGAGCTAAACCATGAACAGAGAGGAAACATGAAGGAGCATGTCTCTTCCTCTTCCAGCCTTCCAGTCTTCCTCTAGGGCCCCTGTTGGCCAAGCCTAACACGGAACCTTCTGGCCAAGAAAAAATGTCGTTTACAGAGTCTCAGTTCTAGCATCAGAAAGCAGAGCTTGGAAGGGTAGGTTTGAAGCTGGTAGACAGTAGCTTAATAATTAGCATAATATGAGTCCATAAAAATGTAACGTAGCTATAGGCTGTATCATTGGAAGTATAGAGCCTAGTTTGAGGGAGGTGATAGTTACTTTTTACCTTGAACTGGTCAGATCTCTTGTATTCAGGTGTATGTACTAGAATTTAAACAGGATCCAGATTTCCTAGAGCTCACGTAGAGAAGATAACTTAACCTTAGGAGGAGATTCAGAACCACGGCAGTATTAGCAACACATGATCAGAGGAACTAGAGTAGACAGAAGAAGCGAATGTTGTCTTCAAACTACTGAGGCTGCAGGTGAGAGACAGAGCTGACTTGGTCTGGATAGTTCCAGGAAGTAACAATAGGGAGTGGCTCCAGAAAGGCAGGTTCCAGCTTGGGATAAAGAAAACTTTGTTTTCCTTGAAAAAGAAAAATAAAACACTGCTTTCTTCTGATTGTAGAAGCAATGCCTGCTTATTGTAGAGACTTGGAACATCCAGGTTACTGAGATGTCAGCTAAGGTGTAGGAAGAGAGACATTACCTTTCAGAGTTCCAGGTGAAATGAGCTAGACTGCTCCATTCTGTAAGGGGAGGGTATTCAGTGTACTTGCCAGGAAGTCTGTGCATTTCCTGGTGATTTATGTTCTCCAAGCTTTCCTCTCTTCCTAGACCCCTGCTCACATTACCTTGAGACAGAACTTGGCCTGGCATCAGTTTTCCCCATGGTCCAGGCCTCAGGGATTCAGCTTCTAGCCCATGTGCTCATCAAAATGTTTCTCCAACTTAGTTTTTTTCTTAAGAGGAATGTTGGCACCAGCTCTTAAGATAATTACATTTTTCCACCTTATTGCATAGAGAAAAGTTTAAAGAAGCAAATAAAAATCATTTGTAATTATACCTCCCAAAGATGACCACAGTTAACATTTTGGCCTTTTAAAAAGTGCACAACTATATTCATTTTAAAGATAATTGGGATCATAGTGAATATACAATTTTGTATCTTGCTTTTTTCCTCCCCACTTAACACATGAGCATTTTCTGATATTTTAAAAATATCTTTTTTATCACAGTGGCTTAATATTCAGCTCTTTGTCTGTACCATAACTTGTTATGGGATATTTTGCTTAAAACTGATTCTTTTTGTTTTTTTTTTCTTTCATGACCAGTTTTCTCATTTGTGTCTATGTACATAAATCTTCGTGCACTTTTTAAAAATTTTCTGCATATTTTTCACATTTTATTGTGAAATTAACATTTTATTTATTTTTTAAAATTTCAGTAGGTTTGGGGGAACTCGTGGTGTTTGGTTACATGTATAAGTTCTTTAGTGGTGATTTCTGAGATTTTGGTGTACCCATCACCTGAGCAGTGTACACTGTACCCAATGTGTAGTCTTTTATTGCTCACCCCCACCCCGGCCCTTTCCCCCCAAATCCCCAAAATTTCATTCTTATGCCTTTTCATCCTCATAGCTTAGCTCCCACTTATGAGTGAGAACATATGATGTTTGGTTTTCCATTCCTGAGTTACTTCACTTAGAATAATAGTCTCCAGTTCCATCCAGGTTGCTACAAATGCCATTATTTCATTACTTTTTATGGCTGTATTCCATGGTGTGTGTGTGTGTATATATATACACAAACATATATACCACATTTCTTTATCCACTCATGAATTGATGGGCATTTAGGCTGGTTCCATATTTTTGCAATTGCAAATTATGTGTAGATCTTTGATAATTTCTTGAGGGTAGAATCTCAAAGAAGGATGGCTGGCTCAACTGACATATTCAAAATATATTTTATTATAGGAAAGCTCTAGCTATACATAGGAGAGAATAGTATAATGGGCCCTCCCACCCCATCCTGGATCACCCAGCTTCAACAATTACTAACATTCTGACAATCATGTTTTATCCATCTCTTCCCCAGTTTGTTGGAATATTTTAAAACAAGTCCCAGATGTTGTATCATTTCCCCTGCAAAAGTTGTTTTACTTCTCCATAGGTAAAATAACTTATTAAAAACATAGCCAGAATGTCATTAACATACCTACAAAAATGAACAATAATTCCTGAATATTATCTAATATCAGGCCATGTTCAATTTTCTCCAATTATCTCAAGAAATGTCTTCTTAGAGCCAGCTTGTTTGGATCAGCATCCAAATGAAAGCCCACATTTTGCATTTGGTTGATGCAGCTTGCAAATCTCTCTTAATCTATACCACTTCTCCCTCCTTTTGAAAACATGCTCTTTGTATGTTAAAGAATCTAGTAGAAAGGATTTTGCAGTCCTTGGTACATATTAGAAAGCTGATTTCCAGGAGAGTTATAACAATTTGCGCCTCTGCCAGCAATGTGAGAGAGTGTACACCTTGTCATCCCCAGCATTGAATATCATTGCAATTAAAAAAAATCAATTTGATAGGTGAATGATGGCATCTTATTGCTGTTTTAACTTGCATTTCTGTGATTATATGCATGATTGAACATTTTTTCCATATGTATATTGGCTGTTTGTATTTCTTCTTTTGTGAATTATCTGCTTTGACCTTTGCCCCTTTTAAGAAGTGGTATTGATTATTATGCTCAAGTTTATAAGAGAGAAATTTAAAATTTTTATGTAGTCACATTCATTATCTTTTCTTTCATGAGTTCTTCGAGTGTTTTAATGCTTAGAGAATTGTTTTTCTACTCTCAAATGTCATTCATATACACTTTCTTTTTCTAGTTTTTGCTACATTTTTACCGAGTTTCTAAATTTCTATGGGATCCCGTATGGTTAAACCATTGGTTCTAGTATCACAGATGGAATAATTCTTCATTTATTCACTAGTTTGTGATATAGCTTTATTATGTGCTAATTATATATGTGTATATTTACATATAAGATATATACATACACACACATTGGTCTGTTCAAGAAGAACTTGTGCGGTCACTCATTTCCAGGGGGGCCTCCTTGAGCACTAATGAGTGCACCATTGTGGGAGGTGTGAAAGCAGGGTCTGGTCAGACACTAGATCAGGCTGAGATCTTCCGCCCTTGGCATTCTGGGGTTTCTGGTTTCTCTGTCCTGGCAGGCCTCTGCACCTACTGTCATCTTCTCCTGCCTCCAGGATGGACGTGCAGATTTCTGTTTCTGTCAGTGCTGATGGTAGGGATATGGAGCCTGGACTTCACCAGAAAGGTCTGGCCTGAGGGACCCAAGAGGTCTTTTGGCCGGGCTGCCTGCTCACACTGTGGACCCACGTGGTGACTGAGATCCAGGCTCAGCTCTAAGGAGAAGTGGAGTTTTCCCACTTTCTCAGATATCCTTTGCCCTCATAGCATTTCCCCCATTTTTTTAAGAGTCACGCTGTGTCTCCCAGGCTGCTGGAGTGCAGTAGCTTGATAGCTCAGTGCTGCCTCTATCTCCTGGGCTCAAGAAATCCTCTCACCTTGGCCTCCCAAGTAACTGGCACTATACTACTCTACTCCTGGCTAATTAAATTTTTTTGTTTTTTGTAGAGATTGGGTCTTGCTTTATTGCTCAGGTTGGTCTCAAACTCCTGGCCTCAAGTGATTCTCCTGCCTCAGCTTCCCAAAGCCCCTGGGATTACAGTCATGAGCCACTGTGCCCAGCCATCCCTCAATTTATAACTTTAATTTTTTTATTTGCTCCTCCCTCCCCACAACCCACTAGACAATAAGCCCCAGGGACAGAGGCCTTGTGTTCCCCCTTCCAGCACCTGGCCACACCTAAGAGTTAAAGAATATATGAACAGCCCTTTGGCACTGTGGGTGAGGGCTCTAGTGACCTCACAATCTGAGTAAAAACTAGAGAATGTTCTCTGACCAGAGCAAATGCTCTTTGGCGAACAAAGGGACAGAATATTTGAAATTAAGGACCATCGCAGAAAATCCAGAAGAGCTGGTGGCCACAGGAAGGACTGAACCTCCTGAGTCTCGGGTCTGTGTGGAGCCATGAAAGTCACCCGTTTTGACTCTGAGCTGACATCTGACCTCTAGAGCCAATTATTCCTCCTCTCCATGAACATATTCCCGACAAAATGGGGTCGGGAGACATTTGCATACAAACCACCAAGCTCTTTAAATGTTGGGGCCTGGAGGCCTGATGGGTTTATTAGATTATCATTGAGGAAGTTAATAAAGAATTAATTTCTCTTCATGTGACATCCAAAGGCAGTTATTTCAGGAGCCTGTCCATTTACACAAAGCCAAGTATTTGTCAAGTGTCAGAGGCAATTCCCAGGTCCCAGCCCCCCCTCAATAATTCTGGATTAGGGACAGCCTGAAATGACATTACACAAATTTTCTTTCAAGATGCATGGAGCTCTGGGGACCACTCAGGAATTTCAGGTTCCTGAAGGTTATACTGTCAGCAAAAGGGCTGGGGGGCGGGGGTGGCTGGAGCAACTGCAGCTTCCCAGCTGGGCCAGCTCTGGATGGGGGGAAGCTCAGGGAGGGAGGAGGAGGGAGACACTGACAGCCATTAGTCTGTGGGGGCCCATTTGCCTCCTGAAAACAACTCACTGCCATTTGTATTGCAAACCTCGTGCCCAGCTTGATGGTTTTTTCTTGTTCTTTGCTCAGGCCCAGAGGGGGGCCATGGGATGACCAAAACTGCAGGACTGGCCCACGTTACCTTGTAGCAATATATTAGGGAAGGTCAAGGCACCATCAATACCTGTCTTAGAGTTAAGTGCTAGGAAGTGGAGCCACTACAGGGACAGACACTACCAGACCCTAAAAGCAAATCATTGAACAGCCAGGCATCCCTGAGAGCCAGGGAGCAGTCCCTGGGGCTGGGCTGGTGGGATGCGAGCCTTAATCTTGTCCAAGCTGGGCTCCTTGGAATGGTGTCAGGAGAGTGGTGTGGAGCAGCTCAGCCCTGTTGCCAGAGCTCCAGGCATGGGCATTTGGCCACCTCCTAGACATCTCTCCATGAATGTTCGGCAGTCCCCTCAGACTCTGCACATCGCAGGCTGAACTCTGCATCTCCCAATCATCTCCCCTATGTACCTGATGCTTCAGCCAGGCGGAGCTCCTTCCTCTTCCTACAAGTGAATCAGGCCCCTACAGACTTTTGTACTATTCTCTTTCATAGAATGGCTCTGCTTTCTTTCCACGTCTGTTCTTTCTTTTTGAGACAGAGTCTCACTCTGTCACCCAGCTCTGTCACCCAGGCTGAAGTGCAGTGGCATGATCTTGGCTCACTGCAACCTCTGCCTCCCAGGTTCAACTGATTCTCCTGCCTCAGCCTCCCGAGTAGCTGGAATTGCTGGTGCCTGCCACCACCCCCGGCTAATTTTTGTATTTTTAGTAGAGACAGGATTTCACCATGTTGCCCAGTCTGGTCTTGAACTCCTGACCTCAAGTGATCTGCCTGCCTCGGGCTCCCAAAGTGCTGGGGTTACAGGCTCCATGTTTGTTCTTTAAGATCTAGCTCGGATGTCACTTCCTCTGTGAAGACCTCTCTGACCACCCCAGGAAGAGTCAAAGTCCTTTGCCAGGGCCATAGTTACCTGGGTAGCTCTCTTTGTGCAAATTAAGAAAGACCTCCTCCCCATAATGCCTGTGTGTACATCAGAAAAAGATGCTCCTTGTCTTAGAAACACAGTCCTCATGAGGGCTCATGGCTTGTCAAGTGGAGTGTGGGCTAAATTTCAGCCCCGTTCATTTCCTCAGCTGGCAAATTTTTGGCAGTGTGCTACCTGGATAATCATATGTGGCAGCCCTGTTCCTTTCCCTGAGATCCTACAGTTCCCTGTGCTTAACTGTGTGACTGTGAATATTAGTTTCCTATTGTTGCTGTAATAAATGACCACAGACTACAGTTCTGGAGTCGGACGTTTGAAGTGTGTCTCACTAGGCTAAAATCAAGGTGTTGGCAAGGATGCCTTCCTTCTGGAGGATCGAGGGGAAAATTTGTTTCCTTGCCTTTTCCAGCTTGTAGAGCCCTTGCATTCCTTGGGTCATGACCCCTTCCTCCATCTTCAAAGCCAGCAGTGTAGCACTTTCATCTCTCTGACTTGGACGACTGCTGATTCCATCACCACATCTCCTTCTCTGACTCTGATTCTCCTGTCCCCCCCCTTTCACTTATAAGGACCCTTGCAATTACATCGGGCCAACTCAGATAATCCAGGATAGTTCCCCATCTCAAGGTCCTTAATTTTATCACGCCTGTAGAGTGCCTTTTGCTATAGGAAGTAATATATTCACAGGCTCTGGGGATGAGGACATGGACATCTTTGGGGGCCATTATCCTGCCTACCCTGCTGAGAGATCTCATTGTATCAAAATTGTTTCCTCCAGTAACTGTAAAATCCCTGCAAGCAGGATCACTGTTCTATTGAGTGCCGTCTTCAGGGCTCAGCACATAGGCCTAAGTCTGGCATAGAGTAAGTGTTCTGAGAATGTTGATTGAATGCACGAGGGCATGGGCACATAGGACCTCCTCTGGGAGACAGAGGCAGTAGGAGACACTTGCCTACAGCTTTTGTGGTTTACACCAGTGGTTCTTAATTGGAGGCAATTTTGCTCCCTCGGGGTCAGACACTTGGCAATGACTGGAGACATTTTTGATTCCAAGGGGGACTGCTAACACCCTACAATGCATGTGGGCATTAAAGACTCATGCAGCACAAAATGTCTACAATGCAAAGGTTGGGAAATGCTGCTGATTTGCACCAGGACCGTGTGGCTGGAAAACCCAGGAGGCAGCTGTGTGCGGGGACTGGCAATAATATTACAATGTGTCACATTCCTTGTACCCCAGCAGGTTGAGTTTGTCCAGCTCCAGTCTTCACATGAGAAAACAGACTTCTGGAGGCACATATATTTGCCCAGGTGTTACAGCTGGTTCTTGATGGGGTCAGATTTTGAAATTGGTTCTCCCTGCCCCATAGAGTGGGCAGACAGAAGAAGGACATGAGGAAAGGTGGGCCTCCCTTCAAGCATGCTGGGCAGGCCTGGCTTTCCTCCCTCCCCTCTGGTCACTCCTCTGCTCTCCTGATCATGTTGCCCTTTCTGAACCCATCTTCTCTGCACTACAGTTGTCCCCAGATTCTGTACAATGTTTCCCCTCTTTCTGCTCTCCCTCAGTGACCTCAGTTGCCTTCTTTGTGGGACAGCTCTTAAACCTTTGCTTTAGCCCAAACTTCTCTCCTGATCTCTGGCCCCACATTTTGTACTTTCTTGTGGAGCTACCTGCTCTCCCCATCAGCACAGCCCAACTCTGATCATGCCACCACCTCTCAAAAACCTTCATGGCACCCTGTGACCACCACCCAAGTCCAGCATTCAAGGGCATGCACAGCTGAGTCTTGCTCTGGCCAAACCAAATACTCACTGTTCCCCAAACCCACTTAGCATTTCCTCCCTCTCTTGTCTTTGCTCAAGCTGTTCCCTCCATCCTGAACACAATCTCTCTCATTCCATGTCTTTGTTTTCCTGGTACTGTCAGGAGTTCCGAGGACTTGCATCAAGCCTGTGGCTCAATTTGTGGTTTTGGTAGAAAGAAGTAGGAGGTTGACTAAATAATTAATTATTTTGTTTATTTACCCAGCTCACGTTTACAAAACACCACTATGTGACAGGCACAGTGTGGATTTGGGGCATATGGAGGTAGATGAGAAAGTTGTCTCAGTTCTTGTAAAGCTTACAGTCTCCAGGGGAGACAGATACAGAACAGCTAATTCTGTAATCCGTTGTTTAGTTTCATTTGAGGAGGGGATGTTGAGGAGTTGTTTGGGCTTGGAGGAGTCAGGTCAGCAAAGCTTCCATGAGGAGGTGACATTTGGGTCCAAGACCTACTGGTCATTATCTGAATGTGTATTCCCTCCTGGAGTCCCAGGGCTGAACTGAGATGCTGCTGGAGCTGCTGCTGAAAGGACGGCTCATCCAGGATGAGTGTGAATCAGGGAGACCTCTGCCAGTCCCCTGGGCTCTGCAGAAAGATTACCTCCAGCGGTGATTCCTGGGCAGGTTGCTCAGATGCCATTAATCTGGCTTCCAGGAAAGGCATCAGGCTGGGTAGGGGTTGGGGTACAAACGGGCCAGATAGCCAGGAGAGGAGGAGCTGTGGGTGGCAGTCAGCTGCACTGCAGAACAGCCCAGGGAAGCTGAGGATGCTTACACTATTGTGATGCCAGCCCCAGCTCGACTTCTTACCTGGAGTGCGACCTGGTTCTGCGCTTTTGTAGCTGCTCACACCTCTGTTTCAGAGCTCCTAGCACAATTTGTAATTATACAGTTGCTTGTGTAATTGATTGTGCCTGTCTCCCCTGCCACCTGTGAACCCATAGAGCAGACACCAGCTCACCACTGTACCCCTAGCACCTTGCACTGGGCCTGATGGGTGTTCAATACACATTTGCCAAATGAATGAGGATCCCCAAGGCTTGCCTCTCACATGGCCCAAAGGGGGAAGAGTTAATGGGGCTCTTTGGGACTGTATGTACCCCCAAATTAATATATTGAAGCCCTAACCACGGTACCCCAGAATGAGACCATATTTGGAAATAAGGTTGTTACAGATGTACTTAGTTAAGATGAGGTTATACAGAAGTAGGTTGGGCCCCTAATCCAGTATTACTGGTGTGTTTATGAAAAAGGAGAAATCTAGACTGGGTGCAGTGGCTCACACCTATAATCCTAGTACTTCGGGAGGCTGAGGTGGGCAGATCACTTGAGCCCAAGAGTTGGAGACCAGTCTGGGAAACATGACAAAATCCCGTTTCTGCAAAAAACAAAAAACAAAAACAAACCAAAAAACAAAAACAACCAAAATCAGCCAGGCATGGTGGTATGCGCCTGTAGTCCCAGCTACCCAGGAGACTGAGGCAGGAGGATTGCTTGAGCCTGGGAGGCAGAGGTTGCAATGAACTGAGATTGTGCCACTGCACTCTAGCCTGGGTGACAGAGCAAGACTTTGTTGCACGCACATACATACATGCACACACCACACCACACAGGGAGAAATCTGAACACAGGTACATACACACACATGCAGAACGCCAGGTGAAGACTGGAGTTATGCTGCTACAGGCCAGGGAACTCTCAGGAGCTGGGAGAGAGGCCTGGAGCACAACCTTCCCTAGCTCCTTCAGAGGACCATGGTTCTGCTGGCACCTTGATCTGGGACTTCTAGCCTCCAGAGCCACGAGAGAATAAGTATCTGTTAAGCCCCTTAGTTTGTGGTACATCAATACAGCATCCCTAGCAAACTACTACTATGCCACTCTGAGAATCCCATGTCCAGAGCTGCAGCTCTGCCTGGCTCAGGGTGGCTTGGGCTATGTGTGTGAGCTCACAGGTTGATGGAGGCTGAGCTTTAGTCCTGGGGAAGCTGAGAGGTCTCATTCTTTTGGTCAAGCTTCTACCAGGCCCAGTGGCCCAGGCAGGGCAGGATAGAGTGGGGCTCTCTTAGGCTCCCATTTCCAGTGTCTGGATTTGCAAATCAAAGGGCCTATTTCAGGCAGGTCTCTGCACCACAGGAGAGTGACAGTATCATTCTCCAGGCCCCTGTAGGCCTTGCTTAGATGGATTTCAGGGATTGGCTTGGGGAGGTGGCGGGAAGGGAAACTCTGTTAGCAGGCAGGAGCCAGGTGCATCTGAAAGGAGCCTGCCCTGGGCCCTTCCTTCCTTGCAAGCTGGCTGTGAGTCCTTACAGACAGACATCCTAGACCAGGTTAATCTTTAACCAGGCAGCTCCAGTTCTCAGCTCTAGGGCCTAGGGCTCCTGCCGGCCTGTGAGCAGGCCTGCTTTTCTGCTCCTGTCTCCGGCGAACCAGAGTCCCTGATGAATTGCCCACACACCCCCACCCTAAGCCCTGCCACCATGTTGAGTGCTGGTGTCCCAGCAAAGATGAATGGGCCCCACTAATGAGCCGGAGGTGGTGGCGCTGTGACCCCTGACCCCACACACTCGTAGCCAGAGGCTTGGGGAATGGCTGCCCCAAGCCTGCTTAATGTGTCGGGCTGGCCTCTGAAAGAAAAACACATTTATTGCTACTTAGAGAAAATTGATCTAATTGGGATGGAAGCATTCTGCTGATGGAACATGGAATTTTTATTAGGAGGGTGACTCGAGTTCAGCCAATGTATCCCAGCTGGAAGGAGGCAAGAGAATGTTTCTAGGGATTTTACCCAGAAAAACCTCTTTCCAGCCGATACCAAATGTCTGGGGAGGTCTGGGTTTGAATTCTGGCTGCGCCGCCTACAGAGCTTACATTCTGGAAACATTTGGCAGCTTCTCTCAGCCCTGATAAATGAAAAGAAATTATGGCATTCACGCTGATTTGTTGTGAGAGGAAAGTGAGATTATGCATGCATCAGGGCTATGGCACTGCCCCTAGCAAGAGACTGGGTCCAGTGGGAACTTCTCGAGCCAAGGCTGCACATGGTTTCAGTCCGTTTGGCCAAAAATCCTGCAATTCAATAACAAACCAGCCAATTCCTTGCTGGCTGCAATTGAGGTGACTCATTTGAGAGCTATTTTTAGACAGAGCTCTGGGCCCTGAAATGTGGGGGCCATACCCCCTTGATAGCCTCAGAATCACCCCTGGCCGCTACTTCTCTGTCTCTTACTGAGCCAAGTTTGTTTAATATCTCCTAAATTTTCCTAAACTTACTGTGACCCCATCTTCCACTGCTCTAGCCTTCATATTGGCGGTCATGGTCACTGACCACTCTCGCTGAGGGACTGTGTTTATCTCCTTCCTGGCTTCTTATCTTGTTTTCCCCTGGTCAAGCCTCCGCACCCATTCTCCAAACCAGTCCACCCTCCATACCAGTTCCTCCTGCACACTGGTGCATTTTCTGCAAATGAATCTTTCTAAAACACAATTGGAATTAGATCACTCCCCAGCTTAAAACCCTTCCGTGGCTCCCCACGGCCTCCAGGGTAAAGTCCAAATGTCTTAGCCTGCCTGTTGGGTTCTTCAACAGGATAATTATATAACTTACCATTGGTTAAACTAGGATAGTTTTATCCAGGACAACTGGTAAATTGCATGGAATGCACTGTCAACAGGATAAACCAGGACTGTTCTAGGCAAGCTGGGATGTATGGTCACTCTATCTGAAGACCAGATGGGCTGGAGGGACCAATTTCAAGATGGTGCATTCATATGGGTGTCAAGATGGTACTGCTATTGGCAAGAGGCCTCAGTTTCTCTCCATGCAGGCTCCTTCATGAGACTGCTTGAGTGTCCTCATAGCAGGGCAGCTATCTGGCTTCCCCCAAAATGAGTGGCCTAAGAGAGGGCTATGAGGAAGCCGCAGTGTCTCTTATGCTCTGCATGGTACATCCTGGTGCTTCCCATATCTCACCTGGCTCAAGGGCTGGTCCTTTTTCTGCCCTTTCCTCTTGGAAGACACATATCACATACTATTTAATATCATCTCTTCTGTATTCTGTTTGTTAGAAGCAAGTTGCTAAGTTCAGCTGATTCTTAAGGGGAGGGTTCATTTTTTAGAAGGAGTGTCACAGCATTTGTAGACACAATTTAAAACCACCACACCTTATTTAATAAGAGAGTTTCTTAAAGGATAGTCCTCAGGACACCTATGTCTGAATCACCCGGGACATGTAAAAAAAATGTATGTTCTTACGTCTCATCTCAGCTGATTGAACCAAAACCTAAGGGTGGAGGGGGCATGTGGGGAGGTGAATAGGGCCAAGAATCTGTGTTCTGCACAAATTCCACTATGAGATGGGAACTGGTTAGAAACTTGAAGTCCAGTTCTCTGGATTAGAGCCCTAGCTCAGTCACTGATGAGATGTTGTGACTTTACCTAAGTTACTTAAGCTCCATGTGTCTTAGTTACATCATTTGGAGAATGGGGATAGTAATAATACCTTCATCACTGTTCTAAGGTCTGAGGTCTAAACTGGTTAAATTTGTAAATTTATAGAGTGCCTAGAACATTGCCTAGCAACTGGACAGTGATATAAATGTTTGTTAAATTAAAAAATTAACAAAAACGCTTGAAATGAGCTAATTTGAATCATCTGTTTACCTTTATATTTTCCATATTAGGTAGAAGCTTTTTCTTGGAGGGCATCTCTGTTCACCCAGTGCCTAGTCTTCAACCAATGTTCCAGATGTGTTTGTGGATCAACTGTTGGTGGTTCTCAACTATGACTGTTTTTTAGAATCACCTGGGGTACTTAGAAAATATAAAAGCCCATTCCCACAACAGGCCAACAGATTAGTGACCTCTGGGCATGGTAGCTCCAGAAGATTCTCAGGTGTAATTAAGGTTAGGAATGATGAGAATGAGTGAGTGAAACAGGGGCTCCACTGCTGAACTCAAAATACAGCTTTCGCTCAGACAAGACTCTTCTAGAACAGTGTGATTGAGTATGGGACCACTGGGCAGAATGATGTACGCTAAAGATTTTCCCAAACCCAAACTGGGACCTGGTAACTGACAAAGCATTTTTGCCCATGTTCCCTGAGTTAACTGGAAGCTGCCACTTGAGTGTCAGAATAGTGGAATTTCTGGGATGTTTTATGATGGTAATGGAAGTGTTTATTTCAAGAAGACCCCATTGGTGGGTTGGCGGGGGTGATTCTGGAACCTGTAGTTTTAACTGTATTTGGAAGACCTGGGATGGAATCCCTGTTCTGACACTGTGGGGACCCCCACTGTGACTGGGGGTATCACACTGATCCCAGGGGGTTACTGAAAGAGTCATGATAGTAATGCCCCTGCCATTACTTTGTAAATTGCAAAGGGAGCCCAAAAGGCAAAGAGTTATATTATTGTCAGTGAACATGAAACTATAGGTTGAGTATCATTTATCTGACATACTTGGGAGCAGCAGTGTTTCAGATCTGGATTTTTTTTTTTTTTTTTTTGATTTTGGAATATTAGCAGTATACTTACCCGTTCAGCACCCCTAACCTCAACATCTGAAATCTGAAATGCTCCAAAGTGCATTTTCTTTGAGTGTTGTGCTGGTGCTCAAAAAGTTTCTGATTTTGGAGCATTTTGGATTTCAGATGTTTGAATTAGGCATATTCAACCTGTCACTGGTATTCAGCAGTTAGGATATGCTGGGCTCTGGGCAACACCAGCTCCTGCCTCTTAGCATATAGAGAGCGTGGAGGTGGCAGGCTGTTTGCTGGACTGCTGCTTGGGTCTCTTCCTGAAGAGCCTGCATCTGGCCTTTCCCCAAAGGGTCCCTGGGGCTCTGTGCATGTGCACAGTTGCTGTTGTTTCTTCTGCCAGCAGCAGAGCCCACATTTTTAGATGAGCTCTCTGACTGTGGGTAGAGAGTGAATTGGAGGCAGCTGGAGTGGAAGCAAGAAGGAGGCCTGGCTTAGAGTGGAAGCCGTGGAATAGAAGCAGCCAGATTCAAGGTGAGTGGTAGAACAAGAACAGAGAAGACCTGCAGATGTGAAGCCTAAGGGAAAAGGAGAGATAGGAATTGAGGAAGATTTCTTGGTGTTTGGTTTGAGCAACTGGGTGGATAGGGTGGTACCATTTACTGAGATAGAAAACAAAGAGAAGATCAAGAATTTTGTTTTGGCCATGTTAAGTTTGAAATGCTTTTTGGAAGTCCACATAAAGTTGGAATTCTGGTGTTCAGGGGAGAGGCTGGAGCCAGAGATGGAAAAAAAAAAAAAAAGTTGTCAGTATACTGATGATATTTCAACTTTGAGAATGATGAGATAATTTATGGAGGGAGAGTGAGAGCAAGCTGAAGGTGAAGCCCTGGGTGCTCCAACACTTAAAAGTTGCATGGTAGAAGAGAGAGCACTTGCAAAGGTGGAGAAGGAGCAGCCAGAGAAACAGGAGGAGAACGAGGCCTATGTGATGTTACACAAAGCAGGAAAACAAGAGGCGGCAAGGCTAAGCGGCCAGCTGGGCTGAGTGCTGCTGAGAGGGCAGGGGAGAGAGCCAGAGTGTCTCATGGGGGAGACAGATGAGACAGGTGGGAAAAGAGCAACCATGAACCTTAAAGTCTTGTACACACTCAATGTGTCCTGTCTGGAGGCCTGGGAAGGTTTCCTAGAACAGGCAGGATGGGGATGGCTCAGGACTTCTCTGATTCCGGGCCTGTGGGTCACATCCTCACCCAGGGATTTCTTAGCAATGCGCCTGCTCTGCAGGCCCCTTGGGAAGCTGACCCAATCCAGCTGGAGCTGTGGCTAGAGGACGAAGAGGAAATTCCTAATTTTTAGAAACCAACTTGATTCCATTTCATATCTCAGTGGTTTGTCATGGATTTTATGGGCACCCTCCAGGGCCTCTGTATCAAAAAGTGCCTCATTAGTGATTCATTTGGAATAAATCCACTTTTAGCTGTCAGGAGTCCCAGCCAGCTCAGCCTCATGGTTTGTGGCTCTAAGGGAGCGCCTGAGGCCTTGTATGTGGGGGCTCCAGCCATCTGGGTGGGTGAGATCCCAGGCTCTGAAGGAGCCCTCGTTTGGGATCCTGGGTCCCCAAGAAACTAAAGTCAACTTTCTTAGGCATCCTCATCTCTGTTCTGTAGTGCTGTGTTATTGCTATAAAGGGAGTGGAGAACTGACTTCTTTTTGGTCTGCAATTGGCCACTTTTCTTGGGTAGGGTCCCCTTTATTTTCAGTTATTGACTTAACATATGGCCAGAGGACAGAGTTAGTCCCTGCTTTTGATTCCCAGATATGAAGCATTCCTCCCTTTTCTATTCTTCCTTCTATCTGTCCATATCCATCCATCCATCCACCCATCCACCCATCCTTCTACCCATCCCTCCCGCCTTCCCTCCCTCCATCCCTTCCTTCAGCCAACAAATATTTGACCTCCTCCCTTGCTATTCTCCCCTTTTCTCATTGTGTTCCACCTGCCTTGACCTCTTTTCTGTTCTTTGAAGTGCCATGCAGATTCCCATAGCTGGAGAGCTTTTGCAGTGGCTGTGCCTTTTGCCTGAATGTTCTTCCTCAAGAATCTCACATGGCCAACTCCCTCATCTCCTTCAAAATCTACTTAAGTGTCACTTGTCAACAAGGCCTTCTAGACCACCTTGTTTAATTTTGCAGGTTGTTCTCTTCCACCCCAAAGTCCCATCTCCCTTACCCCACCCTACTTTTCCTCTCCCTGTCCATGGAACTTCGTCATCTACTAACAGCCTATGAGCTTAACTTACTTATTATGTTCCTTGTTGAATGTGGTATGTAAGCGCCACTCTTTATTTTGTTCACTTAGAGCAGTGCCAGCACATGATAGACTTTCATTAAGTCTCTGTAAGTGAACACTTATTTAGTACCTACCATATGCCACGCACCACAGTTGCAGGGCTAGGCACTAGGAATATAGCAGAGAACAAGACAGCCAAGGCCTCTCCCCTTTTAGGGCTCCCAGTCTAGTGAGTAGGATGGACAATAAATATAACATATCTATAATGATCATTGTAGATTGTTATTACTGGGGTGAAGGAGGAAGAGAGGAAGATATGTGATAGGAAAGATGAGAGAGACTGGCCTTAGTGAGCAGCTGTATTAGTTTCTAGGGCTGTTCTAACCAAGTAACACAAACTGCGTGAATTAAAACAACAGAAATTGATTCCCTCACAGTTCTGGAGGCGAAAAGTCTGAAATCAAGGAGTCAGCATGCTCCCTCCAAAGGCTCTAGGGGAGACTCCTTGCCTCCTCCAGCTCCTGGTGGCCCCAGGCCTGCCTTGGCTTGTGGCAGGATCACTTGGATCTCCATCTCCATCTTCACATGGTGTTCTCACTGTGTCTCTGCACCCAGATTTCCCTCCCCTAGTAGGGACACCAGTCATTGGATGAGAGTTCACTCTAACCCCAAATGACCTCATTTTAACTTGATCACATGTTCAAAGACTATTTCCAAATAAGGTCGCATTCATGGGTTCAGGAGGTGGGGGGAATGAGGACTTGAACAAACCTTCTCAGGGGACATAATTCAACCCACAGCAGGGGTCAGGGAAACACTCTTTGAGGTGACAGTTAAGCTGATAATGAAACTTGATAGTGAGCCAGTCATAGGAAAAGAGGTTAAAAGGGAGGAAGGCTGCTCCAGGCAGGAGTCCCTGCAAGAGCAAAGCCCTGCAAAAGGAAGAGTGAGGTTATGCTGTCTATCCTAGTGGTGCCCCTCTAGGCCTCAGCTTCTCAACCCAGAGCCTGTCTTGACCAGGGCAGGGGTGAGGGGTGGATGGGTCTATATAGACCCCTAGCCTGGCAGCCGGGATGGGCTAAATAGATCATGATGGCTCCAAAATACAACTCTGACCTTGTCCTTTCATGGCTACCCATTGACCTCAGGACAAAATCCAAGACGGGCTTCTTTTCTTCCTCCCCCGGCTGCAGAGGTGGGAAGAAGGTATGTAATGAACTCCGAGGCATACCTAGCTGAGTAGCCTTGAATAAGTCATAATCTCTTTGGAACTCAGATTTCTCATCTGTAAAATGCACATAGCCCTGCACACGGCTGCTGTGAGGATTACAGATCATAGAGGAAAAATGCCGAGCTTCCTACCCTCCCGTGATCACTAGGTCTTCCATCCCTTTCCTGTCAGACGCCGGACCTCCTCAGCCACCCTGTCCCTAATATACAGTGAAGTCCAAAGCACAGGGCCTGACGCCTGGGAGCATGCCTTTGGTCAACATTCTGGGAATGGAAAATTCACCTCCCTGCCCTACCCTCAGGCCTTGATGCTTGTAAAACACCCTTTCCTCTCCCCCTCACACTGTTCCAACTACCAGCACCCACGTACAACACAGATGGCTGGAGGTCACCCAGAAAAGAAAGAGAGGAAGAAGAAAAGCTGGAAAATTCACATGAATATGATTGACAGGATCCCTTTCAGCATTTGGCCCACGATGGTCAATGCACTCATTTGTAGAGGAGCTTGATGTTTCCACTGAGGGATGAGCTGAGATGAAAACGTGACTTTATCTTCATGTGGCATCACTTGGGCTGGTTTGCAGGGCCAGGGGTGATGGTAGAAAGTGCTGATCACACTGCACTGTGGATAGTGTCTCGTAACAGTGCCCCAGTCATCTTGGGAGCACTTGGGGTCCAGGAGCCAGATTCGGGTTCTTGCTGTGTCCCCAGCCCCAGCACAGGGCCTGACCCTGAGCAGGTAGATGCTCAATGAAAGAATAAATACATGCCTGAGATGTACCCTCCTACATTCTCTAGTGAGTCCCCAACCCGACCAAGCCATTGTCTTCATTTAGGTTCCTGCAGAAGCAGCCCCGGAGACAAGGATTTGAGTGCAGAAGTTTATCTGGGAGGTGACCCCAGGATGCACGTAGAGGAGAGAGGGGAAATGAGAGCAGAGAGGAAAAGGAACGAAGATAGGGTGTGTTAATGGGCAGTGGTCACTGTGGGGCTCTGCCAGAGACCTCAGGAATCAGCAGAGAACACACCCCTGTGTTATCCCACATGAAAGGCACGGACGCTGGGGTTTTCATACACTATGTCGTTGCTCTGCTGGCTGAGCAGGCTTCTGTAGCCAGAAGAAACCTCTGGCAGAGGTACATGTAGTGAATGAGAACTGGTAGGTGGGTGGGGGAGTCAGAAATGTGTGCAGAGGAGAGGAGGAGATGCAGGCAGGGTGCTCTGAGGCTCCTAAGCTCTGGTGACAAACAAATCGCAACTCTTTAGATGAGAAGCACTGCTTCCCCTGACACTCCGCAGGCCCCCAGCCCAGGGTGACTGATGGAGGAGCCCTTCCCAGGGTTCACGTGGGACTCAGCTGCATGTCCCTGGGGTGGGGGCCTCATTACATTCCCATCTCAGGCTGTGTCTGGCCTTGTGCCCTAGAGAGAGGGGCAGCGGGCAGGAAGAGGGAAGGCACGAGGGGGCCAGGCTGGTGGACTTTGGCTCGCCCCCAGACTGGAGCCGACTTGAGTGCTGAAGTGGGGATGAAAAACGAGCAGCCTCGCGTGCATTAAATATTTAATATTCTCTCCCTGGGGGGTGTCAGGGAAAGGACCCTATAATAAATACCACAGGGGACAATTCCATCACAGAGCTCGTCAGTTAATAGCCTTGTTTGCTCTGACAGAAGCATTACAGGTGCTGGGTCTGGGGCGCCTTTTGGCTGTGTGCCTCTGCTGGACCTTGGCCCCAAGAGGACAGGGGACAGCCTGGAGAGGAAGGACGTCCAGTTTGCCAGTTTTAATCCTGCTATGTACAGAATGAGTGAAATCATGGTTGTACAGAAGAAAGATTCATCTAACAAACTCACAACTTGGTACCTAGCAGGCCCTGTTGGAAGTGTTCTGTGAATATCAATTACAGATCCCGACTGTTGCTATACTACAATGATTATTTCCATTAGGTAGGCCAACTGAGAATCTGTTGAAGAACTCATCCAAGGTCACATCTCTGGGAAATGGATAAAGGCAGGACTTGAACACAGGCAGGCTGGCTCCAAAGTCTGGGCTCTTAACCACTATGCCTGGCTGCTGGGGCTCTGCAACCATGGGCTGTGATTCCAGCTCCAGCTGTGTGACGGGGCAATGTGGTTCGACCTCTCTGAGCTTCAATTGTTGTGTGTACAAAACTGGACAATACCGGTCCTGCCTCATGGAAGTTGTGAGGATGGTAGGAGGAGTCTCATGGAAAGCTTTAGTCGCCATATTGTGAGGTTAGCTCTTGTCATTACTTGAAAGCTGTTTACTGGCTCTGTGTCCTCGTGGCAAGCTACTTGACCTCTCCAAGTATCAACTTCCTTACCTATAAATAGGGTTAAAAGTCCTATCTCCCAAGGATTCTGGGGATGCTCTTTGGCCTCCGAGCCTTGAGCTAAGCAGTCACTGTTCTGCTTGGTCTTGGGGAAGTCCCAGCGAGCTGCAGTGGGCCAGCCCTGAGTGAGAGGGTCCCTGTGTGACTTGGGGGCCCAGGCCTGAGTTAGGAAGTTTTAGCACACCCCAGTGTGACAGTCCTGATTCAGGGAGCTCAGTGTGTCTCTGGGGGGTCAGTCCTGAGCCACAGGGTCCCATATGGCTAAGTGGGCCATCCTGAGACAGGAAACCCATGCCCCCCCACCCCACAGATTCTCAGCCTGTGTGTTCAAACAAACATGGCAGAGTCCTGGACAGCCCATGAACTCAAGCAACACTCTGGTAGCTCTGGGCTGCCCAGGGCTGCTATACTCAAATACCATGTTATCAGGCATTATTCTGGTTTGTGAGCTTGACTCGGGCACCAACGTGCATGTTTGCTACCTCTCTGGCTCAGGACAAGAAGGTGGGATGGGAGATATGGGAGTCTGGCCTGTGGCTGAGCTCAGGATGCCCTCCTCTTCCTGATAATGGTGACCCTCTGGATGACAATGCTCCAAAGATCGCAGGCTCTGGGGAGCCGCCCCTCATCCCAGTGGTCCCATCACCATCCTGTTTGACACCTTGCAGCCTGGAGCTGCTGGCAGTGGTGGGGAGCGGGGAGTGATCGGCGGGAGGGAAGAATGCACGGTCAGCAGTGGCTTTATGGGTGGCCACTGGACTGTGAGGCAAAAGGAACCTCCAGGCTCCTCCCCAGCAGCCCCATGCTCTGCCTGGCTGGAAGCAGCCAAGATGGGCTCAACTAATTTATATTAATTCAAGACCATTAATGATGAACTATCGTCTCCCTTTTTTCTCTTCTCTTTTGCGGCAGGAGGACAATGATCAGATTCAAGTGCTGAGTTTTGCTGGCCCCCATTTCCTTGGGTAAAATAAGCTCAGATGGGAGTCCAAATCAGGCAGCCCCAGATCCTAACTCCCACCCCATCCCTCATCTCCACCCAAACAAACAAGTCCCCAGGCTTCTTTTCATCTTCAAATTCTATCAACCATTTTCCTAATTAAGAAGAGAGCCCTGAAACTGTGGTGAAATTCCAGGGCCGATGTGAGAAGGCAAGGCTTCTTAGCGACTCAGGTGCACTTGCTACAATCACACAGAACAGCCTTTAAAACAACCTACTCCATTTTTCCTGCTGTGTCTGAACCTACTGGAGGGTGGAAGAGGCTCCTGTTGCCCTGCTCTGGGGACTCCCTGCTCACAGCATTTATTCCTGACCTAAGTGGAATTTCTCAGTGGTCATACAAAGCAGAGAGAGGACTGATGGAGTTGTCCTCATTTGGAAGAGGAAGGAAGTGAAGACCAGAGAGAGACCAAACTGAGCCCAGGACTCAGGGCTCCTGAATCCAGGGTCTCTTGAAACCACAGGGGGAAATTTCTAACTCATTATCTGGTAGTAATTACTCTGTTTTTATGGGGTCTTGAACAAGGCAGGCCACAGGGATGCCTGTCCTCAGGGCTGGGTGTGACAGGCACTTCATTTCCAGAGTACCATGTGTACAAGTATAATCTGTCATCCAGGTGCAGTCCTCAGAGAGCAGATCAAATGCTTGTTGAGCAAGAGGTATGGGGAGAAGTCGTGTGGGTCAGAGACTCGAGTCCAGAGGCCTGACCTGCAAAGCCTCTGTGACAATGCCCTTCCCCTCCCAGGCTCTGGTCTTTGCATCTGGACACTGGAAATGACCTGGGAGATCTCTCTGAACATTGGTCTTGAGACTCTGAGTGGGATCTTAAGGAAAGGGAAGCCCTTTGAGCACTGTGCCTTGGGCTGGGTCTCCCCATCGGTTTGAGTCTCAGACCCTAGTCCCAGCTGGGTGAGGTATGCAGGGGCAAGGCCAGGGAAGTTGCCAAGCCCACCCAGCCCTCCAGCTCCTTATGCCTCCCCTGAACAGTGGCGACTTAATTCCATGGCTCTTGCTTTTTGCTCCTGGTTGGCGATGTTAAACTTGGGGGTGTCTGAAACACTCACACACAAACCCACACAAATGATTTCTCCCAACATTTACATATTTCCTTTTGAAACCCCGTGAAGCTTTTCTCCAAAGTAATGGATTTCCCCCCCAACCCCCTTGTCTGGGCCAAATGTATTCAAATCTGGCCTCGGTTAAGTCAAAAGATTCCTATCGGCCCAGCAGGGCTTCCCTCCTGTTTCCTCACAAATCAGCATCCTTTTTATTCTGCCCTCAGATCTCTGTGTAAAAGGGAGGCTTTCTTTGCGAAAGTTTCACTGGGACAGACAGACAGACGCGATGTTGCTGGGGTCTTTGATAGCCAAGAACACAAGATCCGACTTCAGGGGGCTCAGAAACTTCATCAGCTGAGGAGGGGGACGAAGAGAACAGGATCCTGCTGAAACAGCCCTTTGAAATCCCCCCAATGATGTTTGATGTGCTGGTGCCTTTCAGCCTAAGCCATACCTTTGGCATCAAAAGCACCTTTTGAAAAAAAAATTAGCTATTTTTTAAGGCACAGAAGGAGTAAATTTAATATTAAGTCCTAATGGCAGAAGCCTTTGAAAAGGCATTTCTGGGCTTGGGATCATTTAATACTCCCCGTGATCTAGCAGTGCAAGTTCCCCTCCCTCTCCCCGCTTTAATTCTTAATCCTCCTCTTTCCAAATCTGGAGCCTCTGTGATGGCAGGTCAGGGCCTGGCATCCCGTAGGGGAGCAGTGACTTCTGGTGAGTGGAGCAGGAGTTTCATTCCTTCGGCCACCCAGATCCCCAGCTTTTAAAGCACCAGCCAGCCCCTGATATTTTCTTCTGGTTTTTAAAGGGATAGTTCAGGTACGGTGAGGAGATGCTGAAAGAATTGCTGGTGTTGGAGGCTGGAGCTGTATCCTGGTTCTCCACATCAGTTCACAAACCCCACAAGGTAGCCCCAACCTAGAGGGCTGGCATGAGAGAGGAGAAGCAGGCTCTGAGGAATTGTGGACCACTCCAGGGCCCAAGGACTTGCCCAGTATATTAGTCCATTTTCACATTGCTATAAAGAAATACCCAAGACTGGCTAATTTATAAAGGAAAGAGGTTTAATTGTCTTACAGTTCCGTGGCTGGGGAGGCCTCAGGAAGCTTACAGTCATGACGGAGGGTGAAGGGGAAGCAAGCGTCTTCTTCACAAGGTGGCAGGAGAGAAAGGAGAGAGAACGAGAGAGGACGAGCCCCTTATAAAACCGTCAGCTCTTGTGAGAACTCACTTGCTATTGTGAGAACACCATGGGGGAAACTGCCCCCATGATCCAATCACCTCCCCTCCTCGACATGTGGGGACTACAGGTCCCTCCCTCTTCATGTGGGGATTATAATTTGAGATGAGATTGGGGTGGGTACACAGAGCCAAACTATATCACCCAGTTCAGCCCATCTTGGCCATCCCAGCTCAGACTGGCCCAACTTCCCTAGAAGTGACTGATTTTGGAGGTGAACGCCCCGAACTCCACATGAAGGTTTCTGACCTATCTTGAGAAGCACCTTTCCCTTCCTCTTCTGGAACCAACACAACCAGTACCACGGACAGCTCTGGGCACGCCCTTGTCTGGTTGCAAGGAACTTTGTACCCTGACCTTCCTCTGAAAGGGTGAAGGGGGCCTCGTAGGGGACTAAAGTGAGCTTAACTTTTTGGGATGAGAAACCATGTTTGTCCAAACAGGATCTAGCATTCAGGCAGAAGGTTTCTGAGGAAATCCTAGAAATTGCAGGGAATGGAAAAGGAAGGTGTGTAGAGGGACTCCTGGGCTTCCTATCTGGCGGCATGTGGACAATGGTTGGGCACAGGGTATTTGGGGTGGATGTGTTCGACGTAGGGAGAGAGTGGTTGGGGGAATTCCTAGGGGAGTGGGGTTATGTGGTTCCACCAACCTGGCTACATCATGTCTCACCTAAACCATTCTGACTGTCTCATCCCCACCAGCCCATCCCTCTCAAGGTTGCCTGATTGAACTTTTCCAAGTGCTGTTCTCCTCATATCAATCCCTTGATTAACACCTTCCATGGCTCCCTATTTCTCTTAGGATAAAGGACAAGCTCCTCAGCCTAGCCGATGAGACTTTCGAAGCTCTGGCTTAGCCTGCTCCATCCACTCTGTTCCCTGACTCTGACTTGGGCCTTCTGTGCACCTTGAGGAAGCCTTGTCATGCCTCTGGGCCTCTGCACTTGCAGCCCCCTCAGCCTACACACCTTTCCTTTCTCTTCTCCACGAGAGCTGTTCAAACTGCAATGCCGTGGTGAAGCCCTCTCTTGGGCACTGTTTCTAGTACTGGGTTCAGATATCTTTAACAGTGCTAGCTTCTTGCATTGTAGTTGTTTGCACCTGCTTTTCCCCTGGTGCCTCTAAAGTCTTTACAGATGAAGCCTGGGTCTCGTTAATCTTTGCATCTTTGTCACTGAGAAATCCAACCCAACCTCCCTCCTCTGAGCTTCAACAAAATGCTATCGTCACCATTTTACAGATGAAGAAACAAAAGCTCAGAGACCTTAAGTAACATGCTCAAGGTCATACAGCTAGTAAGTTGAATACCCCAAGAAAAAGGGTAGGAGAAAAGAAAGTTTTGCAGTTCAAATACCATTTTTGAAGCCAGAGCTTTCAGAGATGGTAAATGGCCAAGAGGCAGACTTTCTTCCATGCAAAGCTTCCTCCCTTTGGATATTTTTCTCAATAGAGTGGGGTGCCCGAAATGCCCTGAGGGTGGTCTGAGCATCTCAGCACCTGGCTGGCTGGTGGAGTCTGGGTCCTGAGACTGTGGAAGGGAGAGGAACCTGCAGACAGAGCAGAAACAAGGAAGTACATTCAGCGTTTTCTGGGTCCTGCTAATACTGCTCATACCTAGTTCTGAGAAGGTGTGGAAGGATGATGCCCCAGCCCACAGCTCCCACTGATTCATGTCGGCATCCCCCCTCCACCCCAAGGCATTAGCCCTTTATGACTTCATATTAATCTGCAGGCACTTATTGCTCTGCAAGGCTGTTTTGACAAAAGTTCATTATCAAGACTGCTAAATGCTTTTAAAGCATTGATTGGGCAAATTATTACATCACTGGGGTAGACACTGTGTTTGAAGATGGATGGTGTTGCTCAGACCATCTGAAATTTTCCTTCTTTTAATTGGATCGATCCCCAGAATAAACGAAGTTTAATTGAATTTTGAGGAAAATTGAGCAGTTGTTTGTGAGTTTCTGTCGATAGGCATTATTTCAATTACATGGTGATAAGTGAGCGGGGGTGGGGTGGTGGTGGTGGGATGGGGTAGGCGGGGGTTGAGCTCCACTGCACACAGGCTGGATTCAAGTTTCCCCGAAGTGAATCCCACTGCTGTCTCTGCTCATTCAGTAAATGTTTATTGAAAGTCAACTTCGTGCCCCAGCCCAGCATTGAGCCAATTCACTCCTGGTTGCCAAGTTCACTGGGCTCACCCTATGGGTGGCCAGGAGCACAGACTCTGGAATTTCATGCACCTGGATCCAAATTTCAGCTCACGAGTGATACAGTTCTGGGAAAATTACACACATTCTGAATGAGAGTACAGACTGAGACCTCAGTTTCTCCACTTGTAAAATGGGAATATGATGGCCCCTATCACTTGGGGCTGATACAGGCATGAAATAAGATTATGCAGATGCCATCCCCCTTTTGCATCTGGAAGGCTGTACAGGTCTAGTTCCATACCAGAAGGAAAGCAGTCATGAACATACACAGATGCCAGACAATGAGGAAAAACCTTCCTGTTGCCATTGATCTGTCTTTTAATCTGTATGGTTTTAAAATTTAAAGTGGAGTTATTTCCCTTAATCTTTCTTGGGCAGATTCTCTTAGGCTTACTTCTTTTTCTCTTTCCCCCAAATTCCCTTAACCTTTCCCCCCCACAATAGCTATTTAATCGTGAATAGTATGGGTGCAGTGCGTACCATGGGTACCAAATTGTCCAGGGATTCAGGGAAAGCTTCTGTGAGGAGGTAACATTTAATCTGAGACCTGAAGAATGAGTAGAGTGAGTGAGCTAGGGTGTGTGTGTGTGTGTGTGTCTAGTGCAGGGAATAGGGGAGAGGGGAGCATTCTAGATAGAGGTAACAGCATGTGCAAAGGCCCTGAGGTTGCACGTGAGATGTATGAGAAGCCTACAGCCATACCACCCTGAACACACCTGATCTTGTCTGATTTTGCAAGCTAAGCATGGTCAGGCCTGATTTAGTAATTCGGATGGGAGATGTATGAGGAGTTTTCAGCAGACCAGTGTGGCTGGAGCATGGAGAGAAAGGGAGTGTCCAGGTCAGCAAAGGACAGACCACACATGACAAAGTGAGAAGCTTGGGCTCAAACCCAGGCCTATAGAACTGTAAGTCCAGGTTCATTCCATGGCTCCATGGCATCTCAAAAGTTTTTCTTTAGTTTTTCTTGAAGTCCTGGGCAGATCAAAGCTAAGGGACTCTGTGCTCCCCTGCTCCCCAGGTCCATTTTGGGAGGGCAATGGTGGGTTTTGTTGAGGTAAGCTGAGAATTTTCAGATTCCTCAGAATGAAGCATTTCTAAGCTGGACAAAACTTTCTCTTGAAAATCCTGGACTCCTCTTCCAACTCAACCAAGATTCAGAACTGGTAATTGAAGTCAAGCCAGAGTGTCTCAATGGGAGGTGATTTGTTCCTCTGGGAACATTTGCAGTGTCTGGAGACATTTTTGATTGTTAAAACTGGAGAGGAGTGCTACTAGCATCTAGTGGGTAGAGGCCAAAATGTCCTTTGATAAATATCCTTCAATGCACAGTATAGCACCCCTCACACAGAATTATCCAACCCTAAATGCCAATAGCGTTGAGGTTGAGAAACTCTGCCTTAGGCAATACTGGACAGTGGCCACTGGGCTTTTTACCAGCTGGTGACTGGAGCAGTCAGAGGTCTCCCTTTTGCAAACCACGGGAAATTTCTCCCCAAAGCTGCTCCTGTGTCGCAACTGATCTGGGTTTCCTGGACTCCTGGCGGCTTGTCCTGTCTTTGGGGGAAATTTCCTTCACTGGTTTTCTCTGCATCCCAACAGTCAGCTGTACTTCCTGTCTTTCAGTAATGCCTCTGCACTGGTTAAGAGCTTGAAGACTCCATGTACTTAATTCAGTTTCCTCTCTGGGGGTTCAAGTTCTTCATGGCTGCATCTCCCCAGCCCCCATCCTCTCATCAGAGCTAAGTACTTGGATAACGCACACCCTGTGCGATGTGGAGTGATTTAGATATTTCCTCACTTGTCACTAATTGCAAACAATAAAATAAAACATCATATTGCCACCAAGGCTGCATTGCTATTGAAATCAAGTCCATTTCCATTTAAACAAGTTTGTGGAACACTCTCCTTGGAAACAAATGTGTTTCCCACACATGAATTCAGATGATGACAAATGGCTTCGTTATTTTCCTCAGCGCGTCTTTCTCTTCACCGGGAACTGTGAACTTCTTGCCAGTGCCTTTGTAACCTCTGGAGTCAGCTCCACACTTGATTCCATTTCTCCTGGTGACTCCTGGGGATGGGATTCAGAAGAGGGCAGCCTGCTTCAGGGGTCCAGTGTCTCTGGCAAGAGTGTTAAATGAATGTAAAACCTCTAACACGTCACGTCCACACTCAAAACCATGACTCCCTGTGGGCTACAGAATAAAGGCCATCTGCTAATGGCATTTGAGCCCTTTCACCATACAGCTCCTGTCTACCCACAGAGCTTTCTGGTTTCTTCTTCACCCCACTAGACTTTTCACTTTCTCCTGAATACCCTGTTTCTTTGCAGATATTATTTCTTCCACCAGAAACGCCCTTGCAATTCATGCCAATAAGGTGAACATATTCTTTTGCATTCAACTCAAACATGACTTCCTCTGGGAAACCTTCTTTTCTCTTCTGGGACTCCCTTATTCTCATATTCTCAAAGCACTATGTCCACACCTTTATCGGAGCGTGTTTCACAGAGTAGCTTAAATTCATATTTACTCATGTAACCCAAATAAAACCAAGGCCCCACGTGGTCCAGTGCCAGCATGGTGTCATATTCAAAGAATCACATACAGCAATCAAAGGAATTTAGAACAATTTAAATCTTTTATTGGTATCTCTCAAAGAATGTCAAAGAGGATCCAAATCATAATTCACAGCAACATTTCTTAAGGTTTTCTTTCCTCATTTCTCTGGATTTTAACTTCTCCTTCCCTCCATAGCTGCCTAGAGGCTTCTCTTTTTTCTCTTATAATTAACTCCCAACTAAAATTCTCTCAAGGCCAAACCACTCATGGCTCTTGGCTTTCTAGTTACTCCCCTTTCTCTCTCAAGTCCTTCTTTTCTCTTAAGTGGTGTTTCCTTCCTTCTCAAATGTAAGTTAAAAAAAAAAATCCCAGGGAAATTATAGGCAGACTCAGAACCTCCCTCTGATGGCAAGAGAGACAGAGAATCAGAATGGCCAAAGATAAGCTTAATTTTAGCAGTCTGGGAGGTGGAGATGTTGTAAAAATGCTTTTAATTTAATATCTCTTTTCCCCATGGTGCTTGTCTGTATCTACTGCTAGAAGGCTGGATCTGTGTGCCTCATCTAGGTCTACAGCTCCGTGCAGAGGACTTTTTACCTGATATTCACTTACTATTCATTCCCACAACTCCTCTCACATAGAGAAACTAAAGCATCAATTATGCAAATTGAAAAGGATACAGGTTCAGCTCAGACCCCTTGGTTTCTGTAGTGGGGGTGATGGGGCATATGTATACTGAGACTTGTTTCAGCCACCATTCACTGGGGCCTGCATCCTGTTAGAATTTTCTTTCTTTTCTTTCTTTCTTTTTTTTTTTTTTTTCATGACTCACACTTATTTGTTTTTGTTTTTAATCTGTGAATGGATAAACTATTTTTACATGTTCTTTGCATTTTGAAACAGATTTTTAATTATACATTTTCAACGGTTTTAATGTGAACATATGAGCAGCTATTGCAAGTGCAGAGAAATGTACCATGTTTCCAATTGTTTGTCACAATATTTGCTTTTTGCAAAACATTCTGGGGATATGGTCTCCCACATCCACATTTTGTAGGCTGTTTTGGAATTTCTGCCAACGCCGTGGCCACTGTTGTGAAAGCTGAGAAAGAAAGGGTCTGGAGCTTGCATAGTCATTGTCTGGAGTGGGTGGGTTTTACAGTATGCTACAATACCTCTGCCCAAGCTCCATGTACAGCAGAAATGGAGGTCTGATAGATAGAAGGCATCAAATAAACCAATGAATGATGTCCAAGGGGTGGGCTGGGCATTTGTTCATTCATTCATGCATTCATTCATTTACTCAACAAATGATTCTTGCATAGCTAGTATGTGTCTGGCAGTCCAGCTTAGGCCTAGACTTTTAGGTGGTGAACATCCACACCTAAATGTAAGTAAAAAAAAAATCCCAGGGAAATTACAGGCAGACTCAGAACCTCCCTCTGATGGCAAGAGAGAAAGAGATTCAGAATGGCCAAAGATAAGCTTAATTTTAGCAGTCTGGGAGGTGGAGATGTTGTAAAAGTGCTTTTAGTTTAATATCTCTTTTCCCCATGGTGCTTGTCTGTATCTACTGCTAGAAGGTTGGATCTCTGTGCCTCATCTAGGTCTTGAGCTCTGTGCAGAGGATTTTTTACCCGATATTCACTTACTTGTTTCCAGGTGTGGATATTCACCATCTAAAACCAGGGGCTTTGGGATCTGGCCAATTCTGAGTCATTATATAAATGATGTGGTATGCAGAAAGGCTGATAGATACACAGAGCGGAGGTCTGAGGCCTGGAATCTCGTGCATGAATGAGGAGTGAGCCCTAGACCTTCCCCTTTATCCCAAGGAGGAAGGAGCACTCCACTATGCCCAGGCAGAATTTTAAGGCATGTGATAGATTACACAGTGATCAGGAAAATATTTCCTTCTTCCCTCCCTCCTTTCCATGTCCATGGGAGAGGTATACTTACCTGCTCCATTGAACTAGACTGTGCCATGTGTCTTGCTTTGGACTCACAAAGGGCAGAATATACCCCTGCATTCACAGTCAGGGCCCACATACAAGGTACGAGGTGGTATTTCCAGCCTCGTATTTGGAATCACATAGGGATTCAGCACCTAAGGGATGGACTCACCTTACATAGCTCAAGGCCCCACTTGGTCATGTTACCTCCATTTGGACTGCCTGTTATGGGGGTTTTTCTGCCTTCTCAAGACTCACCGTGGTGCGCATCTGCAGGCGTTCTATTTGGTCTAAGCTCCTTCCAGATACCCCAGAAGCTGAAGCATGACTCCAGACATGCAGGCAGAGTCCTTCCTCCCACAGTTTGGAAGTGTCCATGCCCTTGTCTTCTCAAAGCACCAATTCCACTCAAACCTTTGAGGTCAGCTTCCTCCAGGAAGCTTTCCATGAATTCCCTGATGAGACACATCTCTCCATATGTATTTATTCAGCATCTCGCAATCTTAGCACTTGTTTGGGAGATTATTCAATATAAATATATATGATTATATTTTATTCATAATATAATTATATAATAAGATCACTTCATCTCCCTTAACATATAAACTCCATGAGGGCAGGGGCGAGATCCCTTTTCGTTCACTATTTTATTCCTAATACCTGATATAATAGTTTGTATATAGAAGATAATCAATAAATACTTGATGAATAAATAAACTTTTAGTCTGGTAATGTGTATTTTCTTACTAATTTTGTCCTCACTGCCAGGTATCAGGAAGAGCAGCAAGGGGCAATAATGACAATGACAGCCACGACAGTAAGTGCTACTTACTAGGCACTTGCTAAGTGCTGGACAATGAGCTCAGCACTTTCCAGGCATTGGTTCATTTAATATTCACAATGGCCCCACACATTAGGTTCTTCTATAATCCCCATTTTACAGATGTGGAAACTGAGGCTGAGAGAAGTTCAGTCACTTACCCAAAGTCACACAGCCAGGATGTGGTGAGGCCAGGCTGAGAACACTGGGATTCCATGTTAGTTTCCTATTGCTGCTGTGACAAATTGCTGAGTGGCTTAAAACAATGCAAATGTTACATTCTGGAGGTCAGCAGTCAGAAATAGGTCTTCCTGGACTTGTTTCATGGTGTTGGTAGGGCTGCACCCATTCTGTTTTCTTGCTTTTTCCAGCTTTTGGAGCCCACCTGCACCTTCAATGCCATCTTCAATGTCAGCTGCCTAATAGCATTTTCATCTCTCTCCCTGACCCTCTTCTAAGGATGTTGCAATGACATTGCAATCACTTTACTCACTCTCCCCATCTCAGTATCTTTAATCATATCTACAGAGTCCCTTTTGTCATGTATGTTTTTGGGGATTAGGATGAGGATATCTTTCAGGGGGCATTATCCTGCCTGCCATGGCTTCCTCTGCTGTGCTGCCTTCTTTTTAGATTCTTCTTTGATCGCCTCAAACAAACTCCAAAGGCCCACTCCCCTCTTTCTGTCTAGGTCCATTAGACTTAACTCTCAGAGAAGAAACCCTCAAACCTACTGATAGGATGCACCAGAGGTCTCAGGGCATTCTCTACCCCTTCCTTGGGAGCAGGGAGGCAGGCAGTGAAACCAAAAGGCAGTGGCTCTCTCTTCTGTATCAGCAAAGTGGTGAGGCCCCAGTCCTAGGACTGCAGATTCCTCTCAGGCCAAGATGATCCTCAAGGTAACGTTTGATATTTGCTGGCTGGCCTCCTGGGCTGTGCATCTTCACGTGTAATTTAGGACAATTAAAATAAAGCATTAGCAAGCCGTGTTTCCCCTGCAATGACAAGTCTCCAGCATTGTGTCTGAGCAGCTGGGTCCCTTGATCCATCAGAGGCAGCCGATGCCAGCCTCTGAGCGCACGGCTGATCTCCCACGTGGAATGAATTAACATGGCAGATATAATTTACCCGGGTCAACGTGCTTCACCCAGCAGATCCATCTCGGTTCAGGCTCGGGGAAGGCTGACTGGAGCCACCTGCTTGCCTGGCCTTAGAGACCTCGTCTGGGCCTGTCTGCCCACCCCCACCCAGCCTCTGCTTCTAGCTAAGATCCCCCTCTCCTGCCTAATCACCAGGGGGAGGGGAACACAATCAACTTGGGTGTAAAATTCTAAAGTCCTCTGGAAAACGCAATTGGAACATAATCCTGCCTGTTAACATTTCCTAGTTAATTATCTTCGGCTGTATTTTTGGCATCAGGGCTGAGCTGGCTGTGGCGGGGGGGTAGGGTGGGATCTTCGTCACAATACCAGTTTTAGGAGTCGTTTATCTTGTCTTTTAGACTAATTATCCCAAACTCACCACTAGGCTGTCACACTTACATGCTCCAATAAATGTAGTTTTAAATCAGCCGCTGACTTTGCGGCAGGGGTAGCAGCATCCCTGGTTTGTGTCTAACTAGGGCCATCCATCTGTAATCATGGCACTGAGGGGAGGTGCCACTGCTCGGGCCTCCATGAATGATCATGCTTATTTATATGCAAATACGTTTGACAAATCAATAATGTATGATTTAGCTGTTCAGTGTGTGTTAGTACTTGGGCTGGCTATCCCAGGTGGGGGTTCCATGGAGGGTCTCTTGTGGCCCCTGCCTCACCCCACCAGGCCTTTGCTTGTAGCTGCCCTTCCCAGCTGCCTCTAGCTTCCAAGCTTTCCAAGTTCTTCTCTGTTCAGATCAAGGAACTTGCCCTTGGGAGGGTCATTGTCCCTATCTGAGGCTCTGCCGCAGTTAGGACTTTGTCCCGTTCTTGGACTTAGCATATTAATTTGGCAACTATTTCTTGAACACCTACTATTTTATCTCTAGCTACATCTACCTATATCTATGTATAAAACAAACCCTTATATAGCACTTCCTGTGTTCCAGCACTGTCATTGAGTGCTTTACCCATAGTATGATTTAATCCTCCTAATGAGATTTTTTTTTTTAGACAGAGTTTCACTCTTGTTGCCCAGGCTAGATTGCAATGGCGCGATCTTGGTGCAATCTTGGCTCACTGCAACCTCCGCCTCGGGGGTTCTAGCGCTTCTCCTGCCTCAGCCTCCTGAGTAGCTGGGATTACAGGCACCTGCCACCACTCCCAGCTAATTTTTGTATTTTTAGTAGAGATGGGGTTTCACCATGTTGGCCAGACTGGTCTGGAATTCCCGACCTCAAGTGATCCACTTGCCTTGGCCTCCCAAAGTGCTGGGATTACAGGCGTGAGCCACTGCGCTCAGCCATGAGATTGCTACTATTATTGGCCCCATTTACAGAGGGGAAAACTGAGATACTGTTGTCCAAATTATCTCTCTACAGCTAGATAGCACCAGCTCTGGGATTCAGACCCAGGAAGCCTGGCCCAGACTCTCCGCTTTTATCTGCTGAGTTTTATTGTCAAGTGCTGTGCTGGTGCTGGAGCTACAGAAGTAAAGAAGGCAGGCAGTTCCTGACCTCACAGAGTGTTCATTCTGGGGGACAAAGAGCAAGAAGAAAATATAAAGCAATACAAAACAAAACAACAAAACCTATAAAGTACACAGCTAGCTAAATAAAATATACAAGTTGTAATAATTTCTAGGAATGAAAATGACTACATGATGGGAATGAGAATGGTGGAGTCAGAAAACTCACCGGGTTTAGCACTGGGCTGTCAGGGGGATGGTCCATCCACAAGCAGGGAATTAGTCTGGCTTTGTCCACTCCTTGGGGCTTCCAATGTGGCGGAGGACGGGCAGTAAGACTCTCAGGAGCAGAATCTCAGGTAGTGTTGAAAAGTGGGGGAGAAGGTTTTTAGTAAGAAGGGGGTGAAGGGATCCCAGGTCCCGGAGAGAAGATCTTTGACACAGATGGAGGCCTCATTCACTGCACTAGACTTTACTGAGTGGATACATGTGTCAGATGTCTTTTCTCAGTCAACACCCCTAACAACCTTATGAGGCTGGTGCTACTATTATTCTCACTTTACAGTTGAGAAAATGGAGGCCCACTGATTGTTACCCATGGAGGGTAAGTGACTTGCCCAAGATCATATAGCCAGCAAGTGAGTGGGGGGCTGACCTTTGAGACAGATCTGCTGCCTCTGGTGACCTCTCTCCAGTTCTCTAGCTCTGACTCTAACATTAACTTAACTCTAACCCTAAACTGAATCCTCTCTAGAGTATGGTATATCCCAGGGCTCACTTGGGGGTTCTGTCTCCATCTCTCCAGAGCATTATCTCAAACTTACCCAGACTCGCCCACTATTGAAGGGATGTCACAGACCTGAGGCCCACCAAACCCACAAGACTGTCTTCTCCTTTCAGCCTCCAAAGGCTCCCCAGTGCCCTCAGGATGAAGCCTGGTTTTCCAAGCCCCTTCTAGAGCTTAGAAGCTCTAGAAGCCCCTTCTAGAGCTTAGAAGCTCTAGAAGCCCCTTCTAGAGCTTAGAAGCTCTAGAAGCCCTTTCTAGAGCTTAGAAGCTCTAGAAGCCCTTTCTAGAGCTTAGAAGCTCTAGCCAAATGGAACCCTTTGTCTTACTTGCCTGGTTTCCTATGCACCAAGTTGTGGGCCATTGCACAGGTTGTTCCCTCTGCTGAACACTTTTCCCTCTTTCTCTTTGCTGAGATAGTTTTATTTTTTCAGCCTCTAATCATATATCATTTCCTCAAGGATGCCTTACTAGATTCCCTTATACCAGACTAGCTGCCCCTCCTTACACCTCTACTTGCTGCATGTGTACCCATCCTCTGAGATGGTCCCCAATGATTCCTGCTCCTGTAGTCATGCTTTGTAGTGCCCTCCTATATTTATCAGGGTTTATCCATGTGACAAACAAAATGTGAATGGAGTGATGGATTGTGACTTCTGTGGGTAGGTCATAAAAGACATTGCTTCTTCCACTTCATTCTCTTGGATCATTTGCTTGGGAAAAGCCAGCTGCCATATTGTGAGGGAACTCAAGCAGCTCTACGGAGAGGTCAGTATGGTGAGGGACTCAGGTCTTCCGCCAGCAACCCACAGCATCTTTTCACACATGTGAGTAAGCTGCTTTGGAATGGGATCCACCAGCTCAGTCTAGCCTTTGGCAGGCCTGGCCGATATACTGACTGCAACCTTATGAGAAGTCCCAAGCAAAAACCAAGCAGTTATATAGCTTCTAAATTCCTGACTCGCAGGAACTGTGAGACCGTGTCTATTGTTTTAAGCCACTAAGTTTTGGGGTAGTTTGTTAAGCAATCGTAAACACCTAGTATACCCAATCATTATGGTTCCCCATTTTCTTTTCTGTTTTTTTTTTCCACTCAACTGGAAGGTCTGTGAAGGTGGGGGCTGTGTCTTTTTCATAATTGTATCCTTATTAACTTAGTTAGAAGCCTAGCACATGGCAGAGGATCAGAAGATAACTTTTTCGAGACAGGGTCTCACTGTGTCACCCAGGCTGGAGTGCAGTGGCACAATCCTAGTGCACTGCACCCTCGAACTCCTGGGCTTAAGCTATCCTCTCTCCTGTGCCTTCCAAGTAGCTGAAACTACAGGCATGCGCCACTGTGCCAGGTCATTTAAAAATTTTTATTTTTTGGATGACCAGGTCTTGCTGTGTTGCCTAGAATGGGCTTGAACTCCTGGCTTCAAGCTTTCCAAAATACTAGGATCCTCTGGCCTCAGCCTTCCAAAATGCTGGGATTACACGCATGAGCCACCTCATCCAGCCAGAAAATAATTATTAAGTGAATGACTCCTGTCAGTACCTTTGAAGGGAGAAGGGGCTGGGCTGGGATTCCTGATTCATCTTCCAGCAAATTCTCAGAAAGCATGGGGCCCCTTCTCGATGGACTATGCTATTTTCCACCCCATACTAACTTCTGTTCCATCCACATGACTTGGGAATTCAGTGTGTGATGGCTTGAATGAACTCCCTTCTCTGCAGAAGTTTCTGGGAACCAGAAGGTAGAGGCAGGAAGCAGATATTTTGCTGACTTGAAAAAGCACCAGCAGGCTGTGTCCAGATGATAGGGGGCTCATCAATTCCAGTTAGTGGCTCCCCTCCTGGCTTGGGAGATTATTCTTGCCTCGTCTCCTGGACTATTAATGCCAGTTCTCTCTTGCACACATGGCCAGACCTAGCTCTGGGCTGGGGACATTCGCTTCCTGCAGGGCTCACGGCCATGAAATATTCAGTGCCAGCCACTTCCCCTCTCATATTTCTTCATATTCAGAGTGGCCACTCAATTGATATGTAAATAAAATGCACCAGCACTGAGCCTGTCCCACGCTGCATTATTTAAGCTGCAAAATGATGCATCATCCGTCATGGGGCCCATTGGCGGGACCCTGCTGGGCGCCGGGCAATAAAGCCCACAAGAGCCTCATCAGAAGCAGCGGGTGGCCTAGTGGAAGTTCATTTATGCATGAAATATTCAGCCAGCAACAGTGCCAGCCTTAAACATCAGTAATTGGGGGGTTTCTATTGCTCCTAACTAGTGCCTCTAAATTATTGCAAAAGACTGGCCAATTTACAAATTACATATATTTGTCATGCTCTTGTACCTTTCCTGAACTAACTGAAATGGCCCCTGTGCTGTGGTTGTTTGCATACTCACCACCATGAGCTGTGCCCAGCAGAGCCGGGCTCCTCTGCAGAGCAGAACAGGGTAGAAGCTGCACCAGCCCAGGAAGCCCTGTGTTGCTTATCCATCTCACTGCCCTGATTGCTGGCAGTGCCCCCTTTCTGGCCTTCTTAGTGGGGCCTCCTTGGTTCAGAGGCCAAGTGTCTAAAGCCCAGGGGTCAGATATTCCCCAGGGCTATCCTGAGAAGGGTTGGGTCCGATGTCTGTCCTTGTGGGGACTTGCCTAGTTCTGTGAGGTCAATTTCTCATTCAACAAATATTTATGGAACATCTTCTCTGTTCCAGGCTCGGTGTGAGAAGTGGGGTACAACAATGAACTAAAAGAGTCTTTAAGAAACTCACAAGTTTAGTAGCTTACAATTCCACTTAGATTACTAAATAGTCATCAAGCACTATCCTAAGTTGGATTCCCCCTAGGCAAACTTTGAGACAGGATTCTGAATTGGGATGTGATCTCATGAAACAGTAGTGGAGACCAGAGAGGTGGGATGGTGAAGGGAAAAAAATTAATATGGAAAGTGTTAGCCAGCAGGGCAACTGAGACTCAGTCCCACAAGGGCCTTCTGAGAGAATGGAGAACACATCTCAAAGTTATTCCATCTGGGGGGTGAGGGAGCTGGGGTATTTATCCCACAACTCCTGTCAGTCCCTTTGAAGGACATTTCAGAGAGGCTTCCTTGGCTGTGGAGTGAGAGGGGCACCAATGGAAGCAGTTTTCTTGGCACCTTGCCCAGTGTCACCACTGGAAACTAACAGTATCTTGCAACCATCTGGAAAGGGAGTTTTCATTTTTCTCTCTGAATTCTGGCACAGCCCCTGTGTGTGCAGGGCCTTGAGGTGTGCTGGGACAGAAGGCAAGGACGCCCCTGGGGAGGGCCAGCCCAACCTGCCCAGGGGGCTGTGGACTTTTCAGGCAAAATGGCTCTTGCCTCAGTTGAGTAGCTGCCCACATTGGGTGAAGGTGAGAAGGAAGGAGGAAGAAGAGGGAAGGCACTAATCATCTCATGACCATTTACAAAGCATCTCTAATGATCTCAATAATGCCTTTCCTCTTTACCAAGACTTCAGTCTTGGTAAAGTTTCACCTTCTCAGAGAGGTCTTCCCTGACCACCCATCCAAGTACGATCACCACCCCTTATTCTTTGTCATCTTCTGCCATTGTTTCATCTACAGCACTTACCACTTACCACAGTCTGTAATGCTTTCAGTTACTTATCTGCTGGCTTTTGTTGTCTTCTCCCACTAGGTGGTAAGTTCCAGGAGGGAGGGACCATATCTGTTTCATTCACTGCTCTCCCCACAGGGACTCACCCAGGGTGTGGCTCGCAGAGGGTCCTCGGTAAATGCTGTTGGGTGAGTGAGTGAGTAAAGGAAGGTTTTAAAATAGGTACTGTCACAGATGGGGACAATGAGGCCAAGAGACTCAGAAGAAGGAATTGTCCAAGTAGTGGAACCTGGGCTGGAACCCACATCTTGACCCCTGATGCCCTCCAGCAATAACTTCCTCCAGCCCCTTTTCCAAACCCCTGGCATTTCACCACTCAATTTTCAGCATTAGCCTCTTCCGAATCAAGTCTAGGGAACCTTGAAGCCAAAATCAGCCTTGAGATACACAGGAGGTGAGATTCCAAATGTTGCATTGCCCATGTATGAAACAGCAGGAAGGGGTGGGCTGAAGGCTCCATTCTCCTGGTGGTTGTGCCTGGCAGGTCCAGGGAGAGGCTGCCATGTCTGGAAGCTCTGTTTCCTGCCACTCCAGGGACAGATGTCAGGTATTACTTCCCAAGTCTCAGCTACCAAGAGAATTCAAGCTCTTGAGGAGGAGAATACCTAGAAAACCCTTCAGGGCCAAGACCCTTTCCTGCTAAGTACCTCAGAGGCATTTCCTGTGCTAGTAGTGACTGTTTCTTTGTTGCTGTTTGCAATGCACTGGAAGTTTTTATTCCTCTTTTGGAAAATGAGACAGGTAAGTCCCAGCAAGATTAGGTAATTTTTTAAAAACTTAAAAACTTGGCAATGTCAGATTTATAGGAAAGTTCTAAAAATAATTAAAATAATTGCTATTTACCCTTTACCCAGATTTCCTCAAAGTTAAGGTAGTACCACATTTATTTTATCTATGTGTATGTGCATACATATATATAATTTTTCTGAGCTGTTTGACAGTAAGTGTGGACATAATGCCACTTTACCTCTAAATATGTCAGTGTGCATTCCATAAAAACAAGGATATTGTTTTATTTTATAATAACCATAATCACAGTAGAATTTTCAAAATCAAGAAATTCACATTTATATAGTACTATAATCTATAGACCTATACCAATTGTGCCAATTGTCCCACCAATGTAGATTAAGTGCCCCTTAAGGAGCAGCACTAGGCTGGGGTTGAGGTTAAGGAGAACTCGTTCTAATCCTGCCTTCTTTCCTGTTTAATCTGGAGACTTCAAATAAATAATGTATTTCATCCTACCTTTGTTTTTTTCCTCTATAGCATGGAAGTGATAATAGAACCTTCCTTACAAGATTGTTTCAGAATTAAATGAGATAATCCTTGTAAACGCCTGCCTCTGCACCTGGCAGCCAATAAACATACAATAAATTATAACTTTTGCTATTAGTGGTACAGGAATGCCTAGTTGTATAATGCTACATGTTGTGACAATGGGATTTGACACTGGCTCTGCCTTCTCCAGGGTTGTGACGATGAATAAGATTGACAATGAATAGACTTGTCTCTACTTCTGGGTCCACTCCCGATTTATCTGCTCCCTCTACCAGGGGACAGCTTCGGAAGGTGCCATTGGTGTCCCATGACACATAACTTTGTCGCATCTCTGACTTCTGCTTCAGTTGTATCTATGGTGGGGTAGGGGAGCTCCCATGTACATTGATAAGGTCCCATTTTAAATGCTTGCTGCATTTCTGAGCTCTCCTTTTTCAGGTCTTGCTCTAAAGCCTGGGGGAAGCTTCCCGATCCCCTGCCCAGGTGCAACCTGGAAGTGTAGGAGAGAAAACATTCATTTCTAGTGGGCAACCTTCAGGAGTCCTGAGTAGATGCCCAGGCTCCCGTCCTTTGGAGGGACAAGTCTGAGTACATTCTGACAATTCTCCAGAGAGTCCTCTGTGGAAATGAGCTCCAGTTGCCCACAGTGGTAACCAGCTCAATCAAACTCACCTTGCCTTGGCTCTCTATCCTTCTCTGACTGTCTCCATTCCTCACTGCAAGGATCGCCTCCCAAATAAACTACTTGCATATAAGTTCTTGTCTTAGATTCTGCTTTTGGGGAAACTCAACCTAAGACAACAACCCTTTGGAGCTTTGAAAGTATCTACTATTTCCCTTGTTCCTTCAACCGTTCTTCTTAGGACCCAGCTTCCAGGCCCAGGCTCATTGATCCTGTTCCTCAGACCCTCCTTCCTTCTGTTTTTCCTTGTCCTCTGGATGCCTCATGGTGACAGAGGAGTGCTGCATGCAGGTGGGGCCCTGCGCTTGTATCTCCCTCCAGAATAACACTGGACTTCACACCTGCTCTCTAACTTTGAGACCACCACCCTAGCTCAGGCCTCATCACCTCCCAGGAGGACTGTTGAAACAGTGTCCTAACTGCCTCCCCTCCTTCCCTGAATCTCTCCACTTCCATCTACTTCGTACAAGGCTTCTCAACATGCAAATCTATTTTTGTGTTTCTAATCTGCTTAAAATACTTTTTGACCTGCAGGATGAAGCCTCATTTGGCAGCCTGGCACACAATATTCTGGCCATCTTCTTTAGTCTCTCCTACTTCTTTGCTGGTTCTGTGTCCTCCAGGACTTCCAAGTTCTTTCAGGCTATCTCATGCTCCATGCCTTTCCAGGTGCTGTTCCCTCTGCCAGGAAAATGCATCTACCCAGTGGGCTTGGGAAATTCATATTTATCTTCAAGTTTCACCTCAACCATTCCTGCCTCTTGAAAGCCCCAGACCATGTCTCTCTCTCCTGTTTATTTATAACACAACATTTGCTGTCCTGGGCTGAAATTGCTGTTTATTTTTCTAGACTAGAACTCCTTGAGGGCAGGCCTGGGTCTCATTCACACTGCATTCATCAAGCTTAACACAGCACTTGGCTCAGATGTACACCTGGGAAATGTTTGTAGAGTGAATTAGAATGGCAGTCTTTTTGACTCAGCTCAAAGATCTAGGATCCTTTTATTCAAGCTCACATGCCTAAGTTTTGTACTAATTGGTTTACTAAGAGGTCTGGGGGCTGGGAAACCCTGTAACATGAAGGGGAATCTCAGTAACATTGGTCTGATTTGAACAGAACCATTGGTTGTCATTTTCCTCCTCTCATATTTCCCCAATCTCCAAGTTTGTTCCATTTAGACTGCCCTGGCCAACAACCAAGGTGCCTGCTTCTCCTCAGTTCCTAAGCTTTCCAAACAAACTTCCCATTAATGCTTGTCTGATGCAAATGTCAAGTGGCCTTATGTGGATGCTATTAAAATAATGAATGCAGAAGGGGATAGATGAACATGGCTGGGAATCGATCTTGGACCCCTGATGAGATCATTAAGAACTGGGGGAATGGAGGGAGGCATCACTCTCACAGGTTGAAATTTCACTAGTGGCTCTTTCTCCCCTCCATCAACTCCTTTCCCCCTTCCCATCCCCCTGTTGATTTATGAGCTGGACGCCTCCCCCTCCCCCATCCATTACCCTCAATGCAGGGCTAACTCACCATGGAAAATCTATTTGTGTCAAATGGAATTTTTATCTTTGTCTAGGAATTAATGCATTTTATAAAAAGATGTTTTAATCATGCTTTCCTTATGGCAAACATTATTGCATGAAAAAAATACCTGCCCCAAAGACTCACGGTGGTGTCACGTAGAAAATGTGCCTTGGGGCTGGGCACAGTGGCTTGTGCCTGTAATCCTAGCACTTTGGGAGGCCAAGGTGGGTGGATCACTTGAGCTCAAGAGTTCAAGACCAGCCTGGGCAACATGGTGAAATCCCGTCTCTACAAAAAAACCCAAAACTAAAACCAAACAAACAAAAACAAAACAAAACAAAACCAAAAATTATCCAGGCTTGGTAGTGCTTGCCTGTAGTCCCAGCTACTTGGGGGGCTGAGGTGGGAGGATCGCTTGAGCCTGGGAGGCAGAGGTTACAGTGAGCTGAGATGATGCCACTGTACTCTGGCCTGGGCGACAGAGCGAGACCCTGTCTTGAAAAAACAAAAAACAAAAAACAAAAAAACCAAAACACAAAAATGTGCCTTGGCTCCTTGATAGGGGCCACTTGGCAAGGCATCTAGACTTGGCCATACCTGAGGACTATATATTGTAGGGGAAGGAAGCTGCATGGAGGAGGTTTTGGCTGGGTGTTGGAGAGGGGCATGGAGGGTTCCTTGTACTCAAGAGCAATTGCCTCTATTATTATTATCAATCATTCATCTTAGAATTAAGTTCTCATATCCCAGTAAAATAAAAAATAATTTGGATGATTTGATTCAGTTTGTAAAAGGTTGAGGAAGGAGCGTGACATGGGGATAAGAGCCACACCTGCACAGGTCCCAGTTCCAGCTGCATTACTTCCTGGATGTGTGGTGATGACTCCCTGGGCTGCAGTAAAAATGGGAATTACTCTAGTTACTGGCTCCCTGCAGTACTATGAGGATTGAGTGAACAAACATGCATGGAATTGTGCAGCTCATATCTGGCACATAGCAAGCCTTCAAAAATGCTAATTTTCCTATATTCCCTTTCCTCCTTCTTCACTTGAAGCCAGTAGACATTAGGTTAAGTTTTAACATTGCCACTTTAGAGCAGTCAGGCACACAGTAGGTGCTCTCTAAATAGATGTTGAATGAAAAATCAGCTATCCCTTTGGCTTATGGAGATAAAAATTCTGCCAAATAGACCTTCTAAAGTGAGTTATAGATTTGCTATTCTCTCTGCAGCCTACCTGGATTTTTTTTTCCTACTCAATCACTGCTTTTTTTTTTTTTTTTAAAATCTTGCTTAAATTTATTTCTTTTGTTATCTGATATTTTTGTTTATATTTCCTTGTTTGCTCATTGCCTGCCTTTTCCACTATGTTATAAGCTTCATGGTGTCCCATTTCTTTCCTACATACCATTGTAACCCAGGAACTTGGCACCTGGTAGATACTCAATAAAATATTTGTTGAGCATATTTATACATACATGAATAAGTGGAATAAATGGAATTGCTTTCTTCTTTGTTGATCCCTGCCTGATTTTATAGGTGCCAGAAAAGCAATACTGGGTTATTCCATTTCCAGAATGGTTTGTACCAAGGACTTCAAACTGTAGCCAAAGGAGTGTGTGTGGTTGTGGGGGACACTAGTGAGAAGAGGTACATTTTGATCCAATGTAAGATCTCTGAACACTGCAAAAAAAATGCTCCCCTCCACTCTCCTTTGATCTGGGTGAAGGGGTGATTTGGATTACGAAGATCAGCTTGCAATAGGGAAATAGACTCTATCTCTTTAGTGAGAGGAACTGCAAAGTCATAAGGCAAAGGGATGGGAGGGCATGGGGAAGCCCAGGGACGTCGATGTGATTCATCTATTACAACATATCCTGATCCTGTATATGAGGGCAGGTGATTTAAAAAGGGTGGTCGTGGGAGGCATTTCTGAGGATGTGATATTTCAGTTGAGCTATGCAGGGTAAGTAGGAATCAGCTAAGTAAAGAGAGAGGAAGAACATTCCAGGCTGAGAGCATGCGACCTCTGAGCTCTGAGGTGGGAATGAACTGGATAGAATCAAGAAACTAAACAGGCCAGCATGGCTGGAACATGGAGGGAAAGGCTTTATGTTGAGATAATGCGGAGGGGAGGGTAGAGGCCAGCCCGAGCTTGCTCCAGAGCAAATCCTGCTGCAGCAGAAGCTTTATTTGAAACAATAATTATAGCTCTAATTCATAAGGACTCTAGTTAATTGAGCATCTACTATGAGATAAGTCTGGGTGGGTGGGACTCACAGAAAAATGGGAAAGTGGTGGGTCACATGGGTAAGTGACCTCACACACTGAGGAGTGTGATGAACCTAAGTGCAGAGTGACCTGTGGGTCTTACATAGGGAGAAGGGGTGGGGGCCAGGAACCAGTGGGGACAAGGGTGAGCAGAGGAGCCAGATGATGAGGAAAGAGGGTCTTCCCCATGGAGGGAAGGCTCTGAGTGTCCCAGGTTTGTGCAATGAACCACCCAAGGGTCTGCATGGCTGGAACGCAGGGGGTTGTCAGGGCAGGAGCTGGGGCACACCTGAGGGGTCTGGGCTTTACGTTGAGGGCTGGGAGAGCCCCTGTAGCATCTGAGGTGTGGGCAGAGTGGAGTTTGGATTTTACAGAAGGACTATTCCCATCGTGTGTGGAGTTTAGGGTGGGGACTTGGAGCTGCTGCAGGAGTCCAGACAAGTGTGAAAAAGACCCAGGCAACAGCAATGGTGAGAGCGGTACAGGCTAGGGAGGGGAGGTGTGAGTTCTCTCAGGCCCTGAGGGAGCCCACAGGAGATTTTGTCTAGGGCAATGGAGGGATGGAAGGAGTTGTGGAGGCTGGAGGGGCTCTCTGGGAACTTTGGAGAAGTGGGAGTGGGCAGAACCTTCCTCTCTTGTTCTTGGTCTCAGCCTCAGATAACTGATGGAAGAGTTTCCTAGTTCAGTCCATGACAGTACAGAAGTGGAAAGGGGGTGATGGGAGGACCAGAGTGTAGAGGAGGATAAGGGAGCCATGGAAGCCACCCTAGGCAGGGTCCTTTCTGCATGGCATCTAGGATAGGGAAGGGGCTTGAGGAGTTGAGGGGACCCTCAACTCCTGCTCTGTTAGGTTGGGGCCAGTCAATCCACCTCTCTGAGCCTGTTTCTTCCTCTACAAAATGGGTATTCATGATTTTATTTACCTTTTTCCAAGATTTTGGGGAGAGGATGATGGAATAGTGCATGTGGAATACATAGCACAGCACAGAGTTTGGCTGGTGGATGTCATCTAGAAATGCCAGTAGGGCTGCTGCACTCTGCAGCCCCAGGGAACAGCTTTCATATGGAATACAAGGTGAATGCTGCCTTCTGAACTACACAATCCAGACAGTGAGGATGGGAGGCATGATCTTTTGGGCTAGGTGGCTTGGTGGTAGTCAGTCTTATGGGGTAGGGTCTGGAAGGAGGCATGGCATTTGGAGGGCTACTGTCCCATCCCCACACTGCCCTCCCATTCTCATAGGAGCTGCCCATCTGTCAAGGACTCAGACTGTCAGGCAGGCTGGTGAGGAGGCCTGCAGGCAAGGAATGCTTCCTCTGACAGGGGAGTCCTTCACTGTCAGCGGCTTCGCCTCAGTGGGTTAATAAAGCCATCCATCACCCTTCTCCATGCCAGGTATCTAAATGCCTGCTTAATACCACCCTGGGGGGTGGGAGTCTGCATTAGGGATGCTCAGCACCTGGGGGCCAGGGTACATCAGGAACAGCCTCATGGTTTGGGGCCTTGGTGCAATCCAGATGCAAACTCAGCTCAGGGTCTCCCTCTGCCTGGCTGGCTTGGGTATGGGATCACGCAGCTTGGGAGGCTGTGGTCTGACAAACAGCACCGAAGTACACTTGGAGTAGACACACTGAAGTTCCTATTTGCCATTTTACTGCTTGCAGAAGACAGATGTCAGAGTAGAAACAGGTATTTGCTACCCAGAGCTTCCACACTGCTGTCCCATGCATCTGCCTCTGACACAGGGTCAGGAATGTGCAGGCTTGATGAGAGCACCACTAAGCACACATGTCTGGCTGTTCAGAGAAAGGCGTTTGAAAACCACTGGTAGCTGCTTTGGTGCCTGTGGGAGTTTAATGAGTTTGGGCTCCTGGAGAGGAAGTGAACATCAATCAAACTACAGGCTCTTGTTTACTGAGCACTCACTATGTGCACTTTGCCTTTACTATGCTAGGAACTGGGTGCAGTTATTATTGCCACTGCACAGATGGCAAGACTGAGGTCCAAAGAAGTGAGTTGTGTGTGATAACACAGCCAGAAAACACAGAGCTGGAATTTGAACCCAGGTTCATCAGACTCTGGAGCCTCACTCTTATTTGGGCACACTTTGCTGGCTTCACAGGCTAAGTAAGCACCTTCGCAGTGCACCTAAAATCCTCCCAACAACTCCATCAGTGTTATTGCCTCTATTTTATCTATGAAGAGAAGGAAGTTCAGAGAGGTGATGGGAGCAGTGCAAGGTCACAGGGCCAGGAAGCTCAGACCTGGATTTCAACACAGTTCTATGTGACTCCCAACCTGTATTATTATTTTTTTCCCTACCAGAATAGTGTGTTTTCAAACCTTTTAAGCCACAAACCCCTCCTTCCTCCAGAAAAAGAAATCTGATGTGGGATTCTGATATAAAGGGCAGATGAAAGACGGCATCACTCTGCTTAAGTGGGGACCCTGTTCTGGTTATATATTGCTACATAACAAATCATCCCAAAGTGTAGGGTCCTAAAACACAATACTCATTTATAATCTGTCAAAGTTTTGTGAATCAGAAACTTGGGTGGGGCACAGAGGGGATAGGTTACCTCTGCTCCATGATGTCTGTTGGAAGACTGGAATATGGGCTGGAGTCACTCACAGGTCTGGCAGAGGGTGCTGGCTGTCAGTTCTCCTTCATGGGGTCTCGCTGTGTGAGCTAGTTGGGCTTCCTCACAGCATGGTGGTCAGGTTCTAATGGCACAGGTAGAAGCATTGCCTTTCACAACCTGGCCCTGGAAATCATGTGATATTACTTCCCATCTAGGTTTAAGGCTAGTGGAGAAAGACTGGATGAGTGCATGGGGCTGAAAATATTGCTGGGCTAGGAATGAACATACCTGGCGGAGCATGGGGAGGTGCTCAGGAGTGCTGAGGAGCTTCTCCTTCAGTTAGTCCTCACATTCTGGCCCTCCTGGTTTACCTCTCTGCAACTCCTAGTACCTTTCAGCTGTTTCCTGTTTTGTGGTGGGGGTTGAAGCTTCTGCTTGGTTGGGCCCCTTTCTCCTCCTGGTGGCACCCCCTTCTGGCCAACTCAAAATTAGCCCCCATCTCCAGCTCCTTCAGGGACCTCCCAGGCCCAATTCGTCCACCTCCCTCTTACTCAATTTTTGACCAGCAGCTGTATTAGTTGAGATAATTCTGTCAGTGCATGCCTTTTGTACCCAGAACGTGCCTGGTAAATTTGTTAAAGAATACCCCAGGCTAACACATCATTACACTTCCAAACTCATCTATCTTTTACTTCGGATTAATTCTTTTTTTCCCTCTCTCTTCACCTCCTCCATAAATCCTGGTGCACTTAATTAATTTCAGTTCCACTGTAAGGTCCATAATACAGAATTGTTCAAGCAAACACAAAATTAATTATTCTATTTACAGCCTTCTCATTGAGAGGAGCATTTCATCTTTCATAATTACATTTTGGAACGTCCAATTATGAATTCAGGCGCCTGCTGTTTTGCATACGGGGACAGTCCCCGAGTGTCCTCGAGGTAGAGGAGTCAGACTGGTAGCCTCTTGTGCCTTCTGCCACTGACTCAGGCACTGCTGGTTCAGCCCCTGAAAGGCCTCTTAAGGAGACATTGAGGGAGGGGCAGGATGGAAAGGTCTGGAAAGGAGTGGAGCCCAGAGATGGGGTGAAGAGAAGGAGGAGGAGGTAAGAAGGGAAGAGGAAGGGTGGGGGATGTGCCAATTTAACTGAGACCCTATCACATGATTAAGAGCTTTCAAAGGGGAGGAAACAGACTTCTTCGTCTTGCCAGGTTGCAGGGAAGATTCCTGCTTTTCTGCAAATCAGTGGTCCAGGCACATGGGGCCCATCTTATGCCTGGACTTTGCTCTGGTCTCAGATGTAAGCCCTGGAAGTCTGGGTTCTCTTCTTTCACTCTGACTTTGGGCCATAAAGGACCACTTTGGTGGCATGAGTCTCACCAAGCCATTGAGATTTCAGCCAGAACACTTTGAACTTAGTGGGAAAGCCACTCTGTCTGCTCCCTAAGGGATGGTCTCCACCGCTCAAAGCTTATGTGCCAGGAACACCTTTTAGATGGGAGTGGAACAGACACCAGCTCTCTGTTCAGGGCCCTGCTCCAGATGCCCTGGGGCAGCCTCCAGAAGGCAACTACTTGGCTGCACCATGGTGCTTGACCCACTGGAGTTCTAAGATAGTACAAGAGCCCCTGTTTAAATTTTTTTTTTTTAAATTAGTTTTCATCTGACCCACTTTTAGATAAAATTAACATATTTGTTTAAAAATAAGCCAAATAATTTCTTTTAAAATTTTATTAAAATAAAGTCTATTTTGTAAAATTCTGCTGTGTTCTGCTGATCCCCAGAGGGGAATGGCTCCCTTCTTCTTTACCATCCCCTGCACACCTCACTTCAGAGCCAATGGACTTTCACTTTAACATAAATAGAAGTGTTTATTTTCTTAAAAAAAAATCTATTGAGTTCCTGCTAAGTGCTAGACATCACACTGGGCACTGCATGCTGGGGACTTTGTATATGTTGCTTATTTAGCTCTATGACAGCCACCTGGTGACCTTCAGAGGGGACTTCCTGACACTTGGGAACCTCATCTCAAACAGGTGTGTGCAAGTGACCATAGGAGAGTTGAGTTCCAGGCCTGAGTGGGCTGTGAAATCTCAGGGAAAAAACTTACAATGTGGAGGCTGTAAGGTGTAGTGGCAAGAGCTTGACTCTGGATTCAGACTGCCTATGTGTGAATCCCCACTCTGGTACTTGCCAATTGTGGGATCTTAGGCAAATCACTTAACTTCCCTGTTCTTCAGTTGCCGCATGTGTTAAATTGGGATACTACTACCGCCTCAGTGGATTGTTGTGAGGTTTCCACAAGATTATGTGTGTAAAACCCTGGCTCATACTGGATGGGTACTCACTTAGTGGTCATGTCTTAGTTTCTCCATCTGTTGAATCTGTAAAGTTTGAGTCACTAAGTGAGAGTGATGCATTTTGGAAATAAGTGCTCTGCCATCATTCACAAAGGCTGGTACCTGAGGCATGCAAGGACTTCCAGGGAGGGGCAGGGGTTCACATGGAGGGATGCAAAGGGCCCCGAGCACCCACTGCCCCTCCACTTAAATTTGTATCCTGTAACTCTTGATTAACCCCCTCCAACAGTTTCCCAGTTCACTTAGAATAAAAACAATATTTATGGTGGCCTATAAGGCCGACCAGATCCCATTTCTGTCTGCTCCCCAAGTTTCCTACTTCATACTTTCCTCTTCATTGTCTATGCTCCAGTCACACTGGTCTCTCTGTTCCTTGGATTGTTGGCATCTTTCCCACCTTAGGGTCTTTACACCAGCCATTTCCCCTGCCATGCACATTCTTTCCCCAGTTCTTAGCTTGACTGGCTCAGCTTAAATGTCATCTCCTCAGGGAACCTTCCTGGATTATCCTACCTGTAAAGCAGCCTTTAGTCCAATCCTCCTTCTCACATCACCCTGTTTGTTGTCTTCATAGCCCTAATCATGATCTGAAATATCTTGTTTGTTTTCTTGTGTATTGTCTATCTTCAAACCCCTAGAATATAAAGAGCCAAGAAAGCAGGAGTCATGACTGTCTTGCCCAATTCTCTATCCCTTGATTTGTGGTGGGTGCACAATAAATATTTTTTAAGTGAACAATTTACCTCCATCTCCAATGCGACCACAGCAAGCCTAGAAAAATGAAGACTTAGGAATGTCTTCGTTTGTGATTAGCTGTAGGGGAAATGGACCAGGCTTAATTTTTCCTTTAAATCAATTTTCTGATCTTGAGGAGCCTTCCTTCATCCTAACAAACCCTCAGGATGGGGGAGAGCCAGTGATTTATCTCATAAGTGATTTTTTTCCGGACCTGCCCACACCGAATAATTACTTGCTTTTGTGGGCCGAGAATGTCTTTCTGCTGTTCCACCTGGTAGGTTTGTTTTGTTTGTTAATTAGCTATTAATTGCAAGGGCTCCTGGGATCTGGAGGTGAAGGGGAGGCCCCAGAGGTGGGTCAGGGGGTCTTGGGCAAGCTAGGACCCCAGACTGGAATGAGGGTGACCTCACTGGGCACCGGGCTAATTTATTTCAAATGGTGTCATGTCTGGGTAGTCAGTGAGCTCCCGGGATGATGAGTGATTTTGTTAATTAAGTCCCGTAAACACTACAGCTTAATTTTCAGCAGTGGGGCTGCAGCTGGTGGATGGGAGCCGCCGGCAGCTGCGACAGAGGCTGTCCTTGAAGGAATAGGCCACGGACGGATGATCGGAAGGCTGAGAGGGAAGAAGGGGTGTTCAAAGGCAGGGACCTCACCCTGGGTACATTCTTTCTCATCCTTTTGTCCCTTTGCTGTCTCTCTAGGCCAGGCCCTGCCCGTGGGAATATCCCAGGCTGGTGAAAAGATAATGCCTATAAGTGAATTGAAGGGAGTTTCTGGAACATAATCCCCAAGCTCCCATAGGCCCAATCTGGAAACTTCCATCATTGTTTTTCATCTTCCTCGACTTCACCTCCTCTAGACCTCACTTCCAGCATCTCTTCTATCTCTAAAGCCTAGATAATTTGTCTCCCAAGCCTTCTACCTCTTGACTTTGTCCACATTGCTCCATTTCCTCCAGCAGCCCTGCTCCACCCCCACCTACTCTCCCCTGGAAGAATCCAAAAACCATCCGGCAGGTCTCCTTGCTGCATTCTTGGCCCTACAATTCTTCCTCCACACAGCACCTCACATGACCTTTCTATAGTGTACATCTGACCACGTCACTCCTCTGCTTAAAATTCTCTGGGGGCTTTTACTTTCCTTTAGATATAGGCAAACATCCCTTCCAAAGTCTGTAAGACCCTACTGACTCCTGTGGCCCCATCTCTTACCACTCTCAGTTGCACACTTTGGGACCTATTTTTTTCTTCTTCATTTAAATTTTTTAGAACCAACCACATTCTGTTTTTAAACCTTCAGTTCTTTGAACAAGATGTCCCTTCTACTAGGATCACGTTCTGTGCTCCCCATCATCTGTCTTCCAATGCCTTTACTTGGCTGACTCCCCGTGTGTCGATTGCAGAAGTCCCTTTGTCAGGTGGCAGAGGACCCCCAGGCCCTGGCAGATCTGTGTTGGGCTGCATTAGGTTGCGTTAGGCTGACTGCATGGAGGACCTACCTGTGTCTGAGTGCCCACATTACTGTGTGTAATAATGTGTTTATTGTCAGACTCCCTACAGGGACAGGGATCATGACTGTCTGACTCATTTCTATGTTCCCAGTGCCCAGCACTGTGCCTGCCATGTAGTTGATGCTTAATATATGTTTGTTGAATTGCATTAACAAGGTGCTGTGATGGACAGAGTACGGTGAAGTGCAAAATGCAAAGTGGTTGTTTCCCAGGGCAATGGTGAGAAGGGCTGTCAGGAAGGACTTCAGAGAGGAGGAGATTTGGAGAGGTGTCTTGAGAGAAATGGGCATGGGGATGACTGGGTGTAAATGATAAGGACACCTCTAGAACACCAATTCCTCAGCAGAGTGAGGGGAGTCAGGTGGAAGCATGAGGCACCACAATCAGCACTGATGAGTCAGGGACAGGCTAGGATGGGGGGCAGGAGTGAGGAGGAACCATGTGAGGGTTATCCTAGACCTAGGAACCAGGGATGGCATGCCGTGGTGAGCTGCTGTGCTTCCCCACCTTCTCCCCATAGCTTGTTTTCGGAATGCCTGCTGCCCTCAGCTGGGCCACCCCTTGAGAGATGCTCTAGGGTTGTCTACATCAAAGGGAGCCTGAATTCACTTCTTTGAGCCAGTTTCCAGAAGAGTACTGGCTTCTCTTGAGGCAGCTTGCTTCCCTCTGTTGAGGACAGAAGTACGGCCCAGGATGCCACAGCCTGTCACATTTCTGTGGCCGTGATGTTGCAGTTTATAAAATGATTTCAAATAGCAGACTGATGAGATCCCTATAGCTAGGTAGATCTGGAAGAATCTGGCACACTTCCTCTTGGTCTGGGCTGACCCCTTTTCCTGGGATGCTGTTCCAGCTGCTATTGCTGTGTCCTACCCGAATACTTATTGGTGTAAAACAACAACTATTTTATTCTGCGCACAGATTTTGTGGGTTAGAAATTAGGAAAAGGCATAGCAAGGATGACTTTGCTCTGCTCTGTGCTGTCTGGGGCCTTAGCTGGGATGACTAGAATGGCAGGAGCTATTAATACTCCCAAGATGGCTTCTGCACTCTGCGGTCCAGTTCCTGGGCTGGGGTGGCTGATGGCTGGGCTCTCATGGAACTGTCATTGAGAGCACCTACATATGGCCTGTAGTGTTGAGGTCTTAATTTCTTACTTTGGCACCCTTATATTGTGATTTTAATTAATTCCTTCCTTTCCACTAACTCATTATATGACCCTAGTCAAGTTACTTAATCTCTTCTGGGGCCTCAGTTCCTCATCTATGAAATGGGGATAATGATAGTGGCTATCTCATATGGTCTTGGTGAGCATTAAGTGAGAAATTGTATGTGAAGTGCACAGAAGGCACTCTCAGTGCATGTTAACATTACTGCTGCTTCCTCGTATTTGACATGTGGAAGTAGATGACTCCAGGTTTCTTTAATCTCTAGGATTTCCTTTTTCATAGAGGTAATGATGGTCCAGACATACCAGGAGATTTTTATCAGACCACATGACTTGTAAGTCTCAAAACCAATATTGGAACCTGAATATCTCCCCATGGGGTTTGTTATTCTTTCCATTGTACCACACTGCCCCTTTGGTGACTATTTGCTTTCAATCAGCTCAGTAAGACTGTGTATTAGTCAGCTTGGGCTGCCATAACAAAATACCATAGGCTGGGTGGTTTAAACAACAAAAATTTATTTTCTCACAGTCCTGGAGTCTGGAAGTCTGAGATTGGAGTCATCGGGTTCTGGTGAGGGCTCTCTTCCTGGCTTGCAGACTTCTTGCCATGTGCTCACCTGGCCTTTTCTTGGTGTGCACACTCAGAGAGAGACAGAACCAGCTCTCTGGTATTTCTTCTTATAAGGACAATAATCCTGTCAGGTCAGGGCTCTATTCTTATGACCTCATTTAACCTTAATTACCTTCCAAAGGCCCTATCTCCAATATAGCTACTTTGGAGGTTAAGGATTCGACATATGAATTCTGGGGGGAAGAGAGGTGCACAGTTTAGTCCATAGAGGGTTGGTTGCTGGGATGCACCAGAACTAGAGTGGAACACTGTGTCTACTGATCTGTTTACTTGTTTCACCAGTGTATTGTCCATCCAGTCATTTAATTACTACCCTGGTGGCCATTTGTCTTCTGGAGCTGCCAACATCAACAGCAAAATATACCTAAGACATTGTACTACAGCAAAGCTGGCAGTATTTAAAAGTGATTATATCTTGAGTCTGAAGTTTGTTTGGGTTCAATCTCAGTTCTATGATGGACTTTGTGTTCTTGGATGGCTCACTTAACTTCCTTATGCCTCTGTGTCTTCATCTATAAAATGGGTATAATACTAGCATCTGCTTCACAGGGTTTCTGTAGGATTAAATGCCATAATATGGCACAAATTTTAGCTTAGTATCATTATCATCCTGACCCCATCTCCAACCCCATCATCATTACCATCATCATCCTCATCATCATCATTTCTCTCAACTACATTAAAAAAGAAAGAATGGAAGCTAGTATTTACTGAGAACATGTTGTATGCTAGGCACTTTCATAAATGTTACCTCATTTGATTCTTTCTAGATAGACATTTGCAGTCTCTCTCTCCTTATATTATTATATAAAGTAACTAAAGCTAAGGAAGTAGAATTGTCCAAACCCATGAATACACAGCTAGTCAGCAGCTAAGACATACTGTGAATCTCAGTCTATCTTACTCCAAAGCCTGGTTGATGAAGGAGAAAATGAGAAAATGAAGAAGTACTGGGGAGGATGTTATAAGGAGAGAACATGCCTATAAACAAATTTTATTTTTGTCAATTTTTTGTAATATAGTTTATTGTCATTTTCTGAAGGAAATTTCAGTTTTCTCTTCAATTTTGCTTTTTCTTTTGTTCAAGTTTCATATGCACTTAAAGGGTCAGAAGTTCTACAGGATTTGTTACAAACCCCTCTAGCAATTTCTCCCACATTTCACCTTCCCTAGAGGCAACCACCTTCCCCACCTTGGGCAGATTTTGATGTTTACCTCTGTGTTTCGACAAAACATGTTTGCAATAGTACTTGTTGTTTTTTCAAGTCTAGGTATTACATCTTGATTTCCCACCATGGAAGATGAGGATTTAGCTTTCTTTCCTTTACCTGTCCTACCACACTTCTACATCCTTCTTACTTACCCCATCCTCCCAGTATAGTTATATGATAATTTTATATTGTAATTTGCTAAGACCAATTCTTAACACTTATATTGTTATTGCTGGGTAAACACTCTTCACAGCTAAGCAAGGTAGTAAACTGTTATTACTTTTCTTTTCCCATACAACTTTTAATTTCCCTGAAGCTAGTATTTGTCCGGTTTTTGAAGCTTGGTTTGCTATTGTTAATCATTAGTTTAACCCCAAACTCCTTGCTAGTTACCTAATTCACCTATCCAGGCACTCAAACACATCAGATATTCTGTCAATCTCTTCTTCTGGATAAGTCCCTCCCAGTGGCTGTGGCTTGCTCCAATCTGGCCTGGTTGCCTTCTAAGCCTAATGCACAGCTGTTGACCTGGGGCCTCCTTCCCCTATCCTACCGGAAATTCTCTTTACTTTACTCCTGAGTTATATTTCTTATTTTCTGAATCTCATCTTCCTCTTTCTTGTTTTACAAACTCATTTTGGTGGAGCACCTTCTGTAATTGTGTCGTAAGAGGAGGTACCTGAGAGGTAAAATATTTAAAGACTTCTCATGTCTGAAATGTCCCTATCTTATACTCACACTTGATGAATATTTGGCTGGCAGTAGATTTTTTTTGTTAGAATTCATTTTTCTTCATAATTTCAAAGCCATTATTTGGTAACCAGCTTCCAAAATAGCCCCCAATACTGCTCTTCTCTGATATTCATGCCCTATAGAGTCCATTCCTGCATTTAATAGTCATGACCTGTGTTATCAATGGAATAGTGTAGAAATAATGGCCACAAAAGACATTGTGGCTTCTGACACTGTGGCTTGTTCTCCTAGGATTACTGTTTCTGGGAGAAGCCTGCTGCCATGTCGTGAGGACACTGGGCAGCCTTTTGGAGAGGTTCACATGGTGAGAAACTGAGGCATCCAGCCACAGCCAATATCAACTTGCTGGCTGTGTGAGTGAGGCAACTTGGAAATGGATTCTTCAGCCCCAGTCAAGCCTTGGATGGCTGCAACTCTGGCTGACATTTCAATTATAACCTCAAGGAAGACTCTGAGCCAGAACCAAATAAACTGTATGAGATACATTTAAAAAAATTACTTTAAGCTGCTAAGTTTTGGGTTAATTTGTTATGTGGCAATAGATAACCAATACCTACTGTGCCATTGTCTTCTAGTTGAGAAGTCTGAAGCATTTCTGATTCTCAATTCTTTATTTGATTTCTTTTGTTTTGCTTTGTATTTTTTTTTTTCTCTAGAAGCTCATAGGATCTTCCGTTTGTATCCAGGATTTGTACATTTTCCTGACATTTCATTTTAATATGCCTAGTATGAGACTATGTTCATCCTCTCTATCAAACCCTTTCATTGGAAATTTATATTCTTCAGTTTTGGGAAGTTGTCTTGAGTAATTTTGGTGACTTTCTCTTTCCGTTGTCTCTGCTTTCTCTTTCTAGAATTCCCGTCATTTGGATGCTGGTCATCTTTGACTGATTCTCTAATTTTCTCATCTTTCCTATTTCCACATCTTTGTCTTTTTTCTTAGTCTTCTGGAGAATATATTCATATTTGGATCCGTCTTTTGAGTTTTTATTTAAACTCTGCTGCATTCAGAATTTCTAAGACATCTTTTCGTGTGTGCTGAATGTTCTTTTTTATATTATTTTACATTTATTTCATGAAATCGCTTTTGTTATCTCTCTGAAGATATATGTGTATGCATATATATAATATGTGTGTGCATGTGTGTGTGTGTGTGTGTGTGTATATATATATAAAAAACAGCTTTATTGAGATATGCTTCATACAACATGGAATTTATCCATGTAAGTATGCAGTTCAATGGTTTTTAGTATAATCACAGAACTGTGCAATCATCACCACAATCAATTTGGAACACTTTTGTCACCCCAAAAAGGAACTCTGTACCCTTTAGCTGTCACTCTTCAATTCCTTCCTCTCTACTTCTGCCTAAGTAACCACCAATCTACTTCCTATCTCTATATCTTTGCCTGTGCTAGACATTTCACATGCATGGAATGGCATTTCTTCATTTCTTAAATAGCATAGTTCTGTTTTTTCCTAGTTGCTCCCTGCCCTGCGGTCATTTGCTTTGATTTCTGTTTTCCAGGTCAGGGGCCTTCCTCAGATGTCTGTTAATCCTTGGAAGTTTGTTCTGATTGAAAAAGGAGGGATAAACCAGCTGACCGGCATGGGTGGGGCTTGCTGACTCTGAGCTTCCCCATAGGGTGACCTGTTGCTTATTTGGTAGAGCATTGTCCGAGGTCATCATTTTTCAATCTCTTTAGGATGGTTGGATTCCTAGATAAAATTATTTTAGTCTCCTGCTTGGAGGCAAAGTTCTGGCTGTCAATGCTTTGAGAACTGAGTGAGAGAAAATCACGGGGAGATGTCAACATCTAATGTGTGAATGTTCACTTGATTCCATGTTCCATAAGGAACCCTGCTTTCAACAGTGCCTGGTCCTTTGCCTTAAACTCCCTAGAGAAAAATTCTCCACTCATCTGCTGAGAGGAGGGAGGGGCAATTGCTTCCCTGTGAAAGAGTAGGGGAGAAGATCTAGTGATCTGACTGCTTTTAAATATATTTTACACCAATTTTGTTTATATTTTTGCATCAAACACTTATCTAACCACTACTGTGTGCCAGGTACTTTTCTAAACTGTTGATAGATTCTCCTTCTTTGATATTGTTCCCACTCTCCACTTGCAGTGCTCCCCGATGCCTTTAATTCCTAAGCCTTTCAGAAATTCCAGTGAATCAGGTTTTTCGCAGCTCTCCCACTGCTGGGTTAAGATCTGGTTATTTCATATGTGTCAGTTTGGGCCCTTCAAGAAGTAGACACCAACATGGGATTAAATACACAAAAGCTTTATTGGGAAAAACACTTGTGAAGAAAAAATGGGGAGAAAGCTGGAGGAGGCTGGGAGAGCTGTCAGACTATGATGCATGCCTAACATTTTGGAGGAGAGAGGGAAGGGAGGAAGATTGGGTAGAAAAAACTATTAGAATGCTGCGCAGTTCCAAGAAAGTTTCAGCAAAGCTGATGAGGCATTCTCCAGCTGAAATCATCTGTCAAAGGATTCTCATGTCTCCCGACAATGGACCTGCCTTACTATCTCAGCTGTGCTCGGCCAGAGGCTGGGAGTCAATGTGGTGGTGGGGTCAGAGCATAGCACCTGGGACAGTTGATCAATTACATTGAAGTTGGCGATCTGAAAGGCACATTCTTGTGGTTTCCACATAGCCATGTCAGGTGTGCTAATTCCTCCCCAAACTTCTAGTGAAACAACAGCAAAGGG
>NW_012101477.1:772608-794120 GCF_000951045.1 Mandrillus leucophaeus
GTTAGCCAGGATGGTCTCGATCTCCTGACCTCGTGATCCGCCCGTCTCGGCCTCCCAAAGTGCTGGGATTACAGGCTTGAGCCACCGCGCCCGGCCAAAGGGATTTTCTTAAAGGGCATAAGCCACAAAGATGAGGAGAATAGGAAAGGCAATAGCGACAAAATTTTGGAAGCTGGATATATATTTTCAATCCATCATGCTTACCCAGAAATCCTTTGAGATATTTATTTTTAGTCCTTCTTGTTCTTTAATGGATGCTTTCAAGAATACAAATTTTCCTCTGAGTACTGCTTTGGTTTCACCATCACAATAAGCATGGCTAATATGTAATCCTTTCATTTCATGACATGTATAGCTACTTAGTGACAGTGGTATGGAATAATGCGAAGCTTTTTTATCTGGTTATGGTGTTGTATATAAATGTAATATTCATGACAAGGGCTATAGTACATCTGCTCAGAATGGCTGACCAGAACAAATGGTCATTTCATTTCAGTTCAACAAATATTCACCAGGCCTTACCAAGTGCCTGTCTCATCTTAGGAGCTGGAAAAATAGAATGAATCAGAGAGATGTACCTTGACTTTAATCACATAATACACTAAGTGCTATGATGGAGGTAGTACAGGGTACTGTAGCAGAATACATGGTGGGCCCCTGGGGTTCATGGAAGACTTAGAGGAGATAGTGGAGTCTTAATGGACAACTAGGAATAGGCTAGATAGGCTAGGAGATGTGGGAAAAAGTGTTTCAAATAGAGGAAAGAGTGAATGAAGAGGCATGATGTGAAACGTCAGATTGTATTCTGGAAGCTCTGAGTTGTTCAGTATTATTGGGGCATAGAGTCAAGAAATAGAGTGGTGAGAGATGTGGCAGGCTTGACTGTAAAGCCTATAGATGAATTAAGGAGCTGGGACTTGTTCTGAAGACAATGACTTAGACATCCATTTCTGGTAGTTTGGGTAGTTCCCCAAGGCTGCCATTAGTCTTCTTCCCAGTACCCCAGGTCCTTCTGGAGATTTTGCAGGTGTTGGGGGTGCAGGGCTTGGGTGACCATGGACACTTTCCTACGAGGGTACTCTCTTAACCTTTCACCCTGCTGGATGAAGCTTGTGCCATCTTGCCCTGATTCCCCTTCCCAATTGTATAGCCCAGCAATACCATCCTCTGACTGGTATCACTTCTTTCTGTAGTCCCACATCTGCGGCTGCTTAATTTCACTCCACACTCTACTTTGCAGGAAGCAGGAAGCTGGGGACCCCCTGCAGACCCCAGACTCTGCCGTCTGGTTTTGAAGGGAAAACGTTTGCTCACATTTTCCCAACTACCCCAGGAATCACCTGCTTAGGAGAAGGGTGTTGGGGAGGGAGGTGTGATGAGAGTCAGATGGATCTGGTGCTAATGCTGGTTGAGTTGCTTACCTGCTGGGTGACCTTAGGCAAATGCTTTATTTAACAGGCAAGCATTGGATGATGCCTTCTCTGTGCACAGCCATATGCTGCGCTCTGAAGGGACAAGATACTCTAGGGGAGAAAGAGAGAAAAAAGGAGGACTTAGGAGCTGTGTAAACCCAGGGAGACTTAAGCCCTCATGACACATTATTAATAAGTGTACCTTATTATGGCTCTTCAGTTGAAGAAGTTGGGGCTTAAAGAGATTACATGACTTGCCCAAAGTCCCTGTAGCCCTATTCCCCTGTACTGTAACCACTGTTCCCAAAGTCTGCCCAATAATGTGATAGCAGCCACAGCACACAGACCCACTCTCTGTGGTCATTGCCAGATTCCTCCTGCCTATAGAAGGACCAGAAGTACTGGTGAGTCTGTGGAGATGAAGAATGCCCCAGGCTTTCAGATGGATCCACCTGGAGTGGGCAGGGAGGCTGGCTTGGTAGCCTGAGATCATTCCAACCCCTTTTCTTTCTTCACCTGCAGGACAGGAGCTCCCATGTAGGTTCCTGGGCTCTAGGCAGGGTGGTACCCACAGTCAAGGTCTTTGGGAGGGCCATTGGAGCTTCTCTTCTCATCATATCTGAACAGTGGGGCTGGGCATGTGTGCTAGGCTGTCAGGAAGAGTTATCTCCAGACAGCCCCTCGGCCTGCCTGCTTTCTCCTCCGCAGTCCCCTCCTAATTCATTTTCCGCCTTTAATGTACTGTTGTGGAGCTTCCTCTCCCATTAGGGCCTGTAATGTGCACCGATTCCCTTCAGCTTGACTGCTCTTAATAGGCAGCGTAAATAGAATTTAGTGTGGCGTGCACTAACATCTCTATCCATTGTCCAGAGATTAAATACTTGCCACCGATGGTTCATGCATCATCAGCCTCGAGCCCAGCTTCATAGCTCCCAACCAAAGGAGGATATTAAATTAATTTGCAGGTTGCTTTAGCAAAACCTAACAAAAAAAACTCCACAGGAGGAGAGGGGAGGGGGCAGGATGCATCTGCTCACCATCAATCATGGGGTGAGAGTGGGAGTTGTTAGGAACCAGGAATGGGGCTCTTGTCCATCCCAGGCTGGGTCCCTCTTGGGGGCCACACTGCTTGGCCATCTACTTCCACCTTAGTCCCCAGGCTTTGGCCCATGGGCAGCTCTTCTTTCAGCTTTGGAGTCAGCTTTCTCTTCTGACAAGTAGAGTGAGTGATGGAGAAGGGGGTGTGGGGACTGTGGAGCTTGAGTCCAGACCACAGGGGTGACTTCTTCCTTTTTAGCCAAAGGACAACAGGTAAAATGCCCCTGTGGTCCCAGTTAGGGAGACCTCTGAAACCTCCCTTTGAACCATTAGGGTCCCTTTGGTGTCCCTTCTTGTTGGGCCCCCACCTGGGTGGGTGTGGGAGACAGGGGGTGAGGGTCAGTGTAGGCCTTGCCTCTGGGATCCAGTGGGGGAATTTACTGCCCTTTTTGTATCAGACGGTGTGGTCTGTGTCGTTCACCACAGTCATGTGGGGAAGATCTGCAAATGGACAATGAGGATCCAGGTACAAGGGGTTTTGGAAGCCCAGATAGCAGCTTGTGCCAACTTAGGGGATCACAGTGGTCACAGGGGAGCTGGTTATCTCTTGAGTTTGACCTTCAAGGATAAGCAGGAGTTAGCTCTCAGGGTGGAGGGGACAGGGATGTTCCAAGCGAAGGGCTTGGAGGTGTCTCCACACATGGCTTTCTCAGAGAAAGCAGGGAGTGCAGAGTGACTGGAAGGCATGGTGAGCATGGGGAGAGACTAGAGGTGAGGCTGGGAGGGGACTTTATGTGGAGACACTGGGGATCCATGGGAGGTCTTCAGCAGGAGCAGGAGAGGCTCAGGGCCAGGGCTGTGCTCTGTGGAGATCATTCTGAGACAGGGAAACATGGAGAGTCCTTGCCTGAGTCAGGGAAGACAGGGCTGAGACTGTGATACCAGTGGAGACCAGAGAAGGTTAGTACCAATCCTGGCCTGAAAGTCTCTGGGACAAAGGATAAAAAGATCCCATCCCTTATCTTAGTTCTGGCATAGCTGGGAATAATAAAACTGAGTCTTTGTGCTCAGGTGTGCGCTGAGAAGAAATGCTGAGTCCAAGTCCCTGTCCCGCAAGCCCTGTCTGCCCAGAAGCAAGGCTCTAGACAAAAGGAGGCAGGTAGGAAGAGTTTGGCTCACTTGAGCATAGTTGGAATCTGGCCTCTCCTTTCCATTGAGTGGGCAGTTTGGGGGCTGGCCTTTGGACAGCAAATGGACCAAAGGGAGTCCATTTGTCCATTTGTTGGGAGTTCCTCTCCCAACAGGGTTAGGCAGGCATGGTGGATACAGGACAAGCATGCCACCACCTTCTAAGTCATTGCCCTGGCAGACATCACTAATCATTCCAGCCACATTTCCCCATGAGGGACAAAACCCCTAGGATCCTTTTCAGCACAGACCATGTAGGACCACCAAGGATGACCTGAGCCTGATCAAACTGATAGAATCAGTCAATTATTTAACCTCCAACCAGGGTCTTGTGTCTTTTCTGGCCTGAGCAGACATGGTTCTCAGATCTTAGCAGATTTTTCAAGTCTGTGGTTCTGCCCTTCCTGCATCGTGGGAATGTAGTGGGTCTCATGGCAGAGGCTTTGGAGGCAAAGTGGGCGAGGAGAGGGAGGAGAGACCTCAGCAGTGCATAAGACTCCATCGTGGGCTGCCAATTCCTCCCTGATGAACTCCTCCACCAGTGACCTCCACTTGTGGTGGTTTATTAATAGCTTTTAACATGATCATTTGGACTAATTGAAAATGGGAGCAGCGCTAATATGCCCCTTACATTTCATTTCTTTTTTATTTAAAAAAGATGCTAAAAGCATTTATCGAGTAGTTTCTGGGGAAACGAAATAAAAAGGTCTTCCCTTTGGCCATTCCAATGGCATGGTCTCCTGCCAGCACCCCATGCGGGGGGTTCTCATGGTTCATTAGTGTGATTTAAGGTGTCCAAGTGACCCTGTTATAAAGCCATCGCTGGGAGCTGCTCCAAGACATCTCTCACTCATGGCAAGCTCTACCTGATAGTGAAGGCAGAGAATGGATAGGACAGGGTGAGAGTTTTTGGCTGGCATCCTTTCACCATACGCACTCTGTGGATTATGGGCACTGCTGTGGGAATAAATGGATTCTCTCCTACCTCCCACCCCACTGTTCTTCTGTCTTGCTGGTTGGGATTAAAAATCATGGAGGAGCAAGGCCTCATTAGCCTCATTTAGGATTAGTGCCCATCTCTCAGTCAAAGAGGACAGATGTGCTGCTTATTCTTCATTTTTCCTCCCCTTCTTCCCAGTTTGTTTCTTTGCCATTCTCTGTACCCCAGCAGACTAGCCCCTAAACTTGCCCTCTGGCTTCCCTTTGGGTTTGGCCAATGGGAGGTATTGGCAGGAGATCAGAGGGTGGAAGAAGAGAGAGGATGGGGTCTTTCATCCCTACTCCCTTCCTGCTTGGTGTTGCACTAGTTCTAGAATCATTGTTCCCATCTGACTCTGTATTCCACTGGACAGGCTGTCTCCATAGTTGCATTTTCTTCCTTCAGTCCTAAGGGTGATGCTATGATTTGGCTGTGTCCTATTCAAATCTCATCTTGAATTGTAGCTTCTGTAATTTCCATGTGTCATGGGAGGTACCTGGTGGGAGATAATTGAATCATGGGAATGGGTTTTTCCCTTGCTGTTCTCTTGCTAGTGAATAAGTCTCATGAGATCTGATGGTTTTATAAAAGGGTGGTTCCCCTGTACATGCTCTTACCTGCCACCATGTAAGATGTGCCTTTGCTCCTCTTTTGCCTTCTGCCATGATTGTCTTGGATATTTCTTTATAGCAGTATGAAAATGGACTAATACAGATGGTAACTGCTTGCCACTAGGGCTAGTTTTGGACCAGTGTTTGCTTCCTTAACACTGTCGGCACCTCTGCAAGTCATCCCTTCATTAAAGACTTCTTGGCGTTTGACTCCACTTCTTACACACTTCCCTGAAAGGCAATCCTTTGATGTCATTATTCAAAGAAAGGAGAATGGATGCTGGATGGCCCCCAAAGGTTCAACTGTCCTTTAGATTCTGGACTCACTCTTGCCCACAGGCTGAGCCATGGACATCTGGCTTCTGCTTTCCATTGAGTGGGTGGTTTTTGGGGTGGTCTTTGGCACACTCTGCTTCTGGCCAATGAGAAATGGCTCGCTTATCTGAGTCCCCCATTCCACTCTTGGTTCTCTGGCCCTATCCCTAGCATAGGATCTTGTGCCTGTGGTCCCAGCCAGGGGTGACCCTAGGTCCCTATCAGCAACTCGAGAACCATTTCACAAAACCTTCTCCTCCATATATGACTCCTTCTTAGAACTTTCCTGAGAAGGACCGATCTAGTCTGTACTCCATTGAGCTCACCATACTAGACACCAGAAGCTGTTTCCAAAGGCACGTCACCTCTCAAAGGAACAATGTTTGCCCTTGACAAGGCCTCCTGCAAAATTCCAAAGGCCACCGGCAGCACTGTCAGAATAAATTCAGGGCTTTGCAAGGGGATCCCTTTGAGGCCACTGCTGGGCTATGGATGAGCTTGTGGCTATTAACCAAGCAGCCACAGCTAAGGCTGTGCCTGAAAGTGTGTGTACTCTTGATAAGAGCTCTTGAAGGGAGGGGAGAGGTTACTGAAGGAAAGCTCTCTGGATTCATTCAGATCTTCCAGGGGAAGAAAGTCCCTAGGACCCACCATCCAGATCTCACCTTGTCCTGGTTTGGGGAGGCAGCTGATGACAAGTTGAGGACCTTCTAGAAGCAGCCAGATGCTGGGTCAAGCCAAGCACCTGCTCTGTGCTGTACCGGACTCTGGAGGTAAATATGGACTTGGACTTGGATCCTGGCTATTTCTATCCTGGCAGTGACTTTGAGGCCTTCTTGAGTCCTCAGTATCTTCATCTGTAATAGATGTAATAGAACAAATGTTCTCTATGAGTCCTGAGATTCTGTAACCTAAGTTTCTCAACCTTGGCACTATTGGCATTTCAGGCAGGGTAATTCCTTGTGGAGGACCATCCTGTGCATGGTAGGATGTTTAGCAGCATCCCTGGCTTCTATCCATTAGATGCCAGTAGCATCTTCTCTCCCCAGTTTTGATAATAAAAAATGTCTCTAGACCTTGCCAAATGTCTTCCCAGGAGCAAAACCGCCCTAGTTGAGAACTACTGATTTCAAATAATGGTTAAGAATCACTATGTGGCTGGCCAGGCCTTTCACAGGACTCTCTTAGACTCCAACTTGGTTATAGGCACTATGATCCTCATTCTGAGGCTGGAGGCCTGGGCCTGCACTATCCTAGCTCCATGAAGTAGTGGCATCTTATCTTCCAAGCCTTTCCTGCTCCAGGGATTGGGCTGTCATTTATTCAATGATCTGATAAGGTCTGAACCTGACAGCTGGAAGCCCAGCCCTTTGGAGTGAGAGAGGGATCCTAGGAGTCTAAGGACAAAGTCTGTGTGTGGAGGGTTCCAAGGCAGTGTGGGGAGAATAAACCAGGCTTTAGGTGACCAGGAGTCGTCACCTCTTGGTGTGCCTTTGGGAGAGTTACTGAACTCTGTGTCTGAGTTTCTCATCTTCTCAATGGGGGTGATAATGGTAACCTCTCTCATAGGATTCTTAGATCAGTTAGGATTTTGGCAGGAAACAAATGGCACATTCAAAAGGATTTCTCTAAAAAGGACATTATGAAGGGATTATTTTCAAATTAAGGCAAATTAAGGAAATAGGGATAGTGAGGCATACCTTGGTTAGCAAGAGCAGAAACGATGACCCCCGCCTCCTGCCAGACTGAAGGGGCAAGGGAAGGAACGGTTGTTTCAGGAGGCCTGTGAAAGTGGAGTCTTGGAGCCCCTCCTCCGTGCCCCATCCAGATAGCAGCCACAGAGAAATGCAGTCATGGCTAGAGTCACAACTGGTGGGCTCCCAGAACCCAACCTACAGCTGGGGGTGAGGGAGTGGGGGGTGATGCAGCAGGTAGAGGTCAGCTTTCCCTGCACAAAACATGGAACATGTCAGAGAAGGTCAGAGACTAGAGCTGGGTGCGGGGTGGGAGTGGGGCAAGCGGAGAGCCATCAGCAGTTGTTAGGAAAACGAATGAATGGATATTTGTCAAATCCTTAAAACAGTGCTCAGCATGTAATAAGTTCTTGCCAAATGAAACCCTGTGCTAGACTCTATGGGATACAAGACATGGTAAATAAACTTCAGCAGCCTCTCCTGGGCCCAGGACAGGGCTCTCCTCTGGGGAAGTCCCGGGCTTTTCAGTTTGTGTCTGTGGAGGACTAGTTTGGGCTGACTATGGTGTGGCCCCCCTTGGGGGGCTTTTGCCTAGGCAGCCCCTGCCCACCACCCCATAGACACATCCAGGAGAAGCCCACCCTGAGCCTCCCTGCCCTGGGCCTCCCTACTCTAGCCTGACATCACCATCTGGCTTCAGCCATGGCACTCCCTTGCCTCCCCTGGCTTCATGTCTCATGCCCTTTGGTTATGACTCTAATCTGGAGCCAGAGGCTGGGAGGCCTGGAAATCCCTCCCTTGGGGGAAGTAGGGGGCAGCAGTTGTCTTCCCGAGGCCCCTCAGGACTGAAGTTTTCATAGTTCATGGAAGGGATCTTCCTTCGCTTTCGTGGGTCCCTTCTGTGTAGGCCTGCAGATACATAGGATGGTGAGTCCCAAAGCGGCTCTGTGTGGCCTGTGCTCCTAGCTGCCTTTAGGGATGCCCCATTAAGGGACTCAAGGCCAGAAGGGTTTGCCATAGAGGTGGGGAGAGAGGCAGAGAGGGACAAGGAGGCAACATTTCATGAACTTCCATGCTTCCTCTGTCATGGCTCTGATTGCCACGCTGGCCTGCAGGTGGAAGCTGGGCTCCTCCCAGTCCCAGGACCCAACCAGCCGAAGGGATCCGGGGGTGCAGTGAGCTGGGCCAGAGTCCTTTTCCACTTGGCTCTGATGGAGGATTTGGGGGGTAGGGAGTGGGCCTGGGCTGAACTCCTAGAGCCGGCATGAAGAGGGAGAGATTACTGGTCCTCTCCCCAACCCATCCGTGGCTGGTTGCCCATGTCCAGGGGGCTCAAGAGAGCCCTGGTTACTCTCCCAGCTCCAGCGTGTCCTGACACTCCACTTAGGTTTGCCAGATAAAATATACAATGTCCAGTTAATTTGCATTTCAGATGAATCATTGTTTAGCATAAGTATGTCTCAAAGGTTGCATGGAACATACACTAAACAGTAATTTGTTATTTATCTGAAATACAAATTTAACTGGACACCCTGTGTTTTTTTTCCTTTATCTGGCAACCCTGTCCAGTGCCATCTCCAGCCTCCACCTCCTGCCTCCATGGGCCCCCAGAAGTAGGGGTTTCACTGCATCTTGTTGTTCCTTCGTGGTTCCCCCATAAGTGAAATCCAGGATCCAAGCTTGAAGAGCTCTGAGATGGGGCCGTTTCAGACCCACGCAGCCCCCAGGGGATGAGGGGCTGAGCCATGGCTCCTATTGGCCTTTGTTAGGATTAGGTGAGGTTCATGAGTGGGGGCTGGGCAATGACTGTGATAGCACGGCTGGCCCCCCACCCTGCAGCTAGCCTCAGGGACCCATGACTTGAATTGGGCATGTGCAAACCCTGTGCTCAGCAAGAATTGGGCATGGGCGAACTCTGTGCTCAGCACGTGACTTGCTTTGTTCCATTTCATCCTCCCACACTGCAGCCGCATGAGGCTGGGGACCCTAGTATCATTTTGTAAATGAGAGCACCAAGGCACAGAGAGGTTAAGGGCTGGGCCAAGTCACACAGCTAATCTATGCTAGAGTCAGCGTTTGACCCCAGGGCTGAGCTCTCAGCCGCTGTCCCACACACTTTCTCTCCTGGGTCCTGGCCTTTTCTAAGGGTGTCATCAGGCCTGGGTCGCTGGGTGGAGGGGGCTACAGCTTGGGAATGCTGCTGGCTTGGGAACGTTTTTCACACAACACCCCCACCCTGTCGCCCCCACCCCTGCCCCGTGCAGCTGTGTAATGAGCCCACATCTGTTACACCACATGTTGCTCAGCGCTACGCAGATGTAAAGTCTCAATTTTTCTAATTAGCAGCAACACGAAGTCTATCTTAATTTTCTCCTCCCCTCCCTCTAATAAACGTGATATTAACAAGGTTACACGTCTGCATTTTTGCTGGGTGTAATTGAATCAGGTCGCAGATTTGATTAGTGGGTGTGGGGCGCCTGGGTCTGGTCAGGCTGAAGGGCTGGGAGAAGGAAGAGGCTGTGTCCCAGCCCTGGACCAGCCTTGGGATGGAGAGAAAGAAAGATAAAGAGGAAAGTGGGAGGAGAGAAAAGGGAGGGAGACAGCGAAAGAGACAGAGGTAAAGAGACAGAGGTAAAGTAGGGAATGTGAGGGAGACAAAGAAAGGCAAAGATAGGTAACAGAGAGACAGAATGAGAGAGAGATACATTGATAGAGGAAAGGGAAAGAGACAGACAGAAAAAAGAGTGAGAAAGAGAGAGACAGAAAGTAGGAGAGAGACGAAGACACAGTAAGATGGGAGAAGTAGAGACAGAGAGAGAAAGAGAGAAAGTCAACCCCCACCCCCCCACACACAAAGAGAGAGAGAGAGAGAGCAAGTAAATGAGCAAGGGACAAAGAGACAGGAAAAGACAGAGAAGAAGAGGGGCAAAGGGACAGACAGAGTGGGAGTGGGCAACACCTTACCCTGATCAGACCTTTCTGCAGAGGTACCTACGCAGGGCCTCCATCTGAGGGCTCAGGGAGGGCCTGGATTGAGGTGGGGCTGGCAGCCACAGACCCTCCCAGCCTGCATTGTACTGCTAAGCCTGGGGGCTGCAGGCCTGAGTCCTGGTCCTGGCTCTGGGTGACCCAGGGTCAGCCCATTCCTCTCTCTGGACCTCAGTTTCTCCATGTGTAAAATGTGGTCAGTAAGTCTCACTCCTTGGTTGGGGCAACGGCAGCCCACCTTCCCCTTGGACTGGGAAACCTTGGAGGGAAAAATGGCGAAGCCCCTGCCACTTACAAAAGCCTCATGGTTCATGAGCCTGCTGAGATGGTCCCTGGCCTCTTGCCAAGGGGAGCCCTGGACAGAGCCAGGTGAGGAGGTTGTAAACCAGTGTCTGGAATCGGACCCCCTTTCCCCCAGTGGGCTCCCAGGCCCGCCAAGCCCATTTCAGCCATGGTGTCCCATAGGGGCATTCCCACATTCTCACTGGCTCCCCACTGGGTAAGCCCAAGGCTCTGAGTCATCCAGTCTCTGCTCACTGCCACATCCCTCTCTGCCGCCCTCTCCCATCCCAGTGCCCTCGGGGGCCTCATGCTTTCACACCTCTGCACCTTTGCTCCTGCAGTTCCCTGTGCTTGGACTGCCCTTCGCCACTTTCTCTGTCTTTTCCTCTGACAAGTTGTAACTCAAATGTCATTTTTACTGGGGACTTCCTTGATGGACTGAGGGACTGGCTCTTCCTCTGTGCGATCCCACACTTCTTCCCTTTTATGTATCTGAGTGCTCAGTGTGTGTGTGTGAAAGTGTGAGCGGGTGTGTGCATGCACAAGTGACGGCGTGTGCAGGAGGAGGCCCGTGGTGGTTGCAGCAGCCACGCCAGTGCCGCATTCCTGCTGTGACAATTTCTCCTGCTGATGACTCCATCCCCAGGGCCTTGGGAGGTGCTGAGAAGCTTCTTTCAAGGGGCAGTGGCTTTTCCCCCCTTGCTTAAATGAGATATGAATAATTGATTCAGCTCCTGAATAATTAATCGGATATTCAATAAGGAAAGTAATTGTTTGGCACATCCCCCAAGGATGTCCTGGCTCAGCCGCTGCCCCACTCAGGAGGGGAGGCTGGTGGGGGTTCTGGGCCCATAAGGAGACCAGTGCCAGGTGGGGGAGGTCACCTTGTCTGACACTTCCGGCACTCCCCTGCAGCTTACTCTCCCCTGAGAGGCACTCCTCGGCTTCATATGTCGGCCAAACTTTGGGTTCTACCGTCCTCCAACCCAAGTTATCCGCAGGTCTGCCTTCTTCCCTACCCCTCCCAGCTTTACAATGGGCACCCTTCATCTGTGTGGGGCAGCACCCCCTGAACACTCTCCCCTCCCAGGGATGCTCTGGCCTGGGTGCTGGCAGGGAGTGGGGGCTGCAGTGGGCCTCACTTCTCTGTCGCCAGCTCCCCTCACCTTCCCCACTAGAGTAGGCCTGCGTGGCATTGCCCACTTTCTATGCTGTAGGGCAGGGCTCCTTAGAGGAATTATGAGAGGAGGGTTACATAGGTGGTTCACCAAGTGCCACTCTGTCCCACTCCCGGAGAGAAGCTCTGGAGAAGTACCTTTGAATTGGGTCCCTTGTGAGCCTCTGTGGGCTTGCCCTCTACTCCAGAGAGCCATCTTCTTGTATGTTCCCTGCGTGACTTTCCACCCACCTTTCAGAGACCCCCACCCACTCTGTCTGTAGGCCCCATCCCCTTTCCCTGGAGTTCATTCATTCCCCCAGACTGAGTCGGAGGGAGTAGCTCCCCTGGCAGCTTCAGTCAGCAGCGACAGCCTCGAATGCTCCAGCTCTCACTGAACAATTTGGGGGTGCTTTGGGGGCCCAGTTCTGTCCTTATCTGGGTGGGCTGTCCCAGTGGGGTCTCCTTTGTTATTTTCATTATGAGTGGGAGGTACTTCTGTGTGTTAGACCAAGCACATATACACATGCCACACACACCACACACAAACCACACAAACACACACATTGAATGCACACAAGCACAGAGACACACATGGACACATATGACAACCATACATAGTACACAAACACACACCCCTACCCACATAGATATGCATACCATACACACAAACATACCACAGATGTAAACAGACATATCACATACATATCACCTAAACACACCCGCCATCTACACAAACACACATATCCCAGCCACAGCTACATGACCCCCTGCCAGAGTATCTCTGTTAATCTTCAGAGTCAGAACAGTGAATCTACAAAGAGAAAGAGGTTTTCCTACCTGCCTCCAAGAGCTCCCAGGAAGTCACAGGTCTGTGCAGAGGGGTTAGATCTTCTCCTTCATCTTCTTCACGTGCAACCCATGGTATGTGTGCACATGTGTATGTGTTTAATGGCACACATGTGTGCACACACTTGTGTGAGTGTGCATGCATGTGTGCAATATGTGTGCACACGTGCATGTATGCAGGTACACACGTGCATGTATGCAGGTGCACATATGTAGCTATGTGCATATGTATAAGTATGCATGCATGTGTGTATGTGTGCACACATGAGTGTGGGCGTGTGCATGTGTGCATACACCTGTAAGTATGTGTATGTGTGTGTGCACATGCATGCGTGTAGGTGTCTTAGTCCATTTCCACTGATTAAACAAAATACCTTGAACTGGATAATTTATAAACAACAGAAACTTATTTCTCACAGTTCTGGAGGCTGGGAAATCCAGGATCAAGATGCCAGCAGATTTGGTGTCTGGTGAGGACCCATTCCTCAAAGACAGCGCCCTCTTGATGTCTTCACAATGGAGAAGAGACAGAAGGGCCAGGCAGCTCCCTGAAGCTTCTTTCCTAAGGGCACTGATCCCATTCATGAGGGCAGAACCCTCACGATTTCATCACTTCCCCAAAGGCCTCATCTCTGAATACCATTGCCTTGGGATTTAAGTTCCAACATATACATTTTGGAGGGACACACACATCTAAACCATAGCACTAGGTTTGTGTGCACGTGTGAGAATGTGCATACATGTGCACACACCAAGCCCCTCAGGGCTGGAGCAGCCCACCAGCTTGACTCGCCTTTCACAGGCCTCCTCTGTCCTGCTTCTCTCTGGCTTTCTGTGCTTCCTCCAGGGCAGGGTGGTAAAGGTCACTGGTATCCCTGATGAGTCTCCCTGACTGCACTCCCACATGGATTGAGTGTGTCAGGAGACTATAGGTTGGTGACCGGCGTTGGGCATGGAGTACCAGAGCATGGAGACAGAGGGGCAGCTGGGCTGGGCAGTGAGTCAGCAATGGGAACCTGCATGAGGCACCCAGGTTCAGAATGGAGTGTCCAGTATGTTGTGCATTTAATTATCTGACAAACATTTTTTGAACATCTTCTGTGTGCTGGGGGAATGTTTAAGGCTCTAGGGATATAGCAGTGAACAAAACAGAAGAAAATCCTGGTCTTGCCTTTTTTGAGGCAGGGCTTCACTATGTTCCCTGAGCTTGTCTTAGATTCCCGGGCTTAAGTGGTCCTCCCACCTCAGTTTCCCAAGTAGCTGGGACTACTGCTACTACTACTGCCACTGCATCCAGTTCCTGGTCTTGTTTTAGTGAGGGAGACAGAAAATAAATGAGAGAAATCAGTAGAATATATAGAATGTTGGACAGTGATCACGCTAAGCAGGGAAGGGCATATAATATTTTGAGGCAGGAGCCATAGTTTAGACAGGGCTGAGAATCATCCAGGAGCCACACAGGAGAGCAGAAATCACTCTAGGGATTTCAAACACTCTGGTTCAAAAGCGCTCATGGAATTTAAAACAGGGAATTGGTTTCACTGAGGGAAGAGCTACGACTCCCAATAGGGAATTCGAGACCATTGGAGATTAGCAACAGAGGGAAGTGGCCCCCATTCCTAGGCCTGCAGGGATACCCCTTGGGCTATTAGCAACAGAGGGAAGTGGCCCCCACTCCTAGGCCTGCAGGAATGTAACTTGGGCTATAGCCATCCCCAGGTGGCTTTCAAGGGTCTAGTGCTACAGGTAACTTTCACCCTGGACGCGGCTTTAGGGTGCCGTTGGGTTTTGACTGAAGGCCCCTAGGTGTGCCCGGCCACACAGGAGTTCATCTCTTTGGACCTCGATATCTATATTAGGAAAGTGTAGATCACAACACCGGCCTCACAAGTGGACCATGAACGTAAATGGTTCTGCATACATAGCTAGGGATTTGCACCCCCCACTGCCCAGCCTCAAAGAAATATCTCCGAGCCTACCACTATGGGCCAGTCCTGGACAAAGGATCTTTCTTGGCATCAGATTGGCTGGAAAGTCCTCAAGGCATACTTGGCTCTAATTTCAGATTCCCTGACTCTTTCCATGGGAGATGGCAGCTGGCGAACCCAAATAGAGCCATGGTTTTCTGAGGCGCTTGGTGTTTCTGCAGCAGCAGAACAGGGCGGGTAGTCAGGCAGGCCTGGTGGATGCTGAGGTTGGGTCCTATAGAAGATGTGATTGACGTCTTCCCCTCAGATACCCGTGGTCCCCTCCATCCCCGCATCCACTTGCTGCTGCAGACTGTTCCCTTTATCTGTTAAGCCTCTGTGTCTCTTTTTTCCCATGCCTGGGGGCTCTCCCTGGTTCCAGAGAAACTTGCTCAGCCTCCAACAGGCTCCCCTTTGAAGGGTGTGTCAGAGAATAATGCTCTGGGCATGACCATCGACCTGCCCTTAGCTGGCTATTCTCTCTCACTTTTGCTTTCTGGGCTCACCTGCCAGACAAGAGACCTCCTTCCAAGGCCTCGTCTTAGGGACTCCATTTGGGAGGAACTCAAGCTAAGACCAGCCTTGTCTGCTCCAAGTCTGAGTTGAGGAGAGAGAGGGTCTCTTTGTTGGGACTGTTGCAGGTGCCTGTGAAGTTGTCATGCTGCACAGCTCCAGAGAGTACCATTCCTATAGGTTATGTTGTGAATGACATCCCCTAGACTTGTGCAATGTACAGCCTGAACAACTGTACACAGTGGCCCTGCTTTTGAAAATGGTAGGCTACCTTACTGTGCTTTCTGGCCGCTGTCTCTACCTGCTTCTGGATTCTTGTTCTGCCATGACTCCTGGCATGAGGGTAGGATAGCAACCTGAATTCTGATGAATGTACTTGTTAAAAGCCCTCCCACCAGCATTTGTTGTTAGTAAGCATAGCAGGTGAGAGGCTCAGAGGAAGAGGCTCCAGAGGCTCACTGGAGAGGTCAGGAGGAACCTCAAGAAGGCATCCCCAGTCCCTAGATGCTGAGCTCAGGGAACACCTCCTTTAGGACTGACCTTTCAGTGGCATCTCACCTGCTGCAGCGAAGCCTCAGACTCCTGGCTGGCTGCCTTTCTTGGGTCTGGGCTCTTTCCTGGCTCGCTGATCTCTCTGGATCCCAGAGGCTCCTGGTGCAGACTTGCTGCTTGACCTTTCTCAGATTTGCCGAGGGCCAGAAGATGAGGCCCCTGGAAAGATTTAGGGAAAACCTGGCTGTTTGAACCTTCCGGAAGTGAAGAAAACAGAGAAAGGCGAGTAGCAGCATTTAAATCAGAGGGAGGAAATGCCACCCAGGACCTAAGCTCTAGGTTATTTATGCATGTTCAGAAATGGCTTCACGCATCCAGGTGCAATCCAATGATTTGTCAGTGAAGGCCTCCTCAAACCCCCTGCCCCCGCCCTTGCCTTTGATAACATTTACAGTAAATCTATTGCACTGACCATTAAATCCGAGGCCGCCTCAAGCGATTGCTTCAATGGGGTGCTGACAGACTGAGAGTTAATAATGACGCAGACGCTAACCTGTTTATTGATTTGCTTTTTGTACCCTTCATCCTTGCTCACTCCTTTTCCCTCTTGGAGGAGAAATCTTGGAATTAGTAATCAGGTGACAGCCTCACCCCCCTTCTGTTCCCAGCCATGTCATCCTGCTTAAACTCTTGGAGATAAATTACCGCTACCTCCCCAGCCCCTGCCAGCCATTCACTCTCCAGTTACTCAGCACAAGATGCCGCATCTGTCACTGGAGCCAGCAGACAGAAAAAAAACATTAACACAGACATGAAAAGCTTTTAACTTTGACAAGAGGAGCGCAGGAAAGTTTTATACTTAGCCCCTCCAGCAGAGGCCACGGTCAATCCATTAGGGTGGCTTGTCAGACTCAGGGCGAGGTGGGAGAGGGCTGGGACCAGGGGCTGGGAGGGTGTGGGCATCGCTGGCTCTGGCTTGAGGAGAAGAGACATGCGCCCAGGACGCCCACTACCCTTCCTCTCCCTCAGCTCAGGAAGGAGGGAGGCAGGACAATTGGATGGTGAAGTCATTAGGAACTTGGGGAAGATCAGGCCTCTGTTTCTGGTGAAAATAGAGATTTTAACCTCCATTTAAAGATTTCAAGATGTGGGGTCGCATAAAGCTGACCCGTTTTGTGACCGTGGCATTGCCAGCATCCACAAATAAAGAGGATCTTTTTATGGAAGCCTCAAAAAGTAACAAAGAGAGGCTGGCTTCACAGGAGGCAAAACTTAAAAAAAAAATTTATTTTCTCCCCAAGAGTCAGTCATTTCAGGCTGAGAATGATCCCTGACTCCTCTTCCTCCACCTCATCTCCCATTCACCCACACACCACCTCCCAAGCCCTTACTGGCTCTGGCCCCTTCTTTCCCTCTCCTAAATCTATCCTTTTCTCTTCCTCTAGAAAAGGTTTTAGAAGGAAGGAAATCACATGTTTCTTAGCATTTTCACCACCACCCCCCACTCCCCCGAACCCCACAGCAAGGGTTAGGGTTCTCAGCATGCTGGGATGGGAGAGAGATGATAAGTGCACACCTGCAGATATACACACATATACATGTGCATTACGGCTCCAGGACAGGAGTGGCTGGAATGGCTCTGTGGAAGCAACAGAACTTGAACTTGCCTTAGAGGAAATACAGGAAGGTTTTTTTTTTTTTTTTTTAGATGGAGTCTCACTCTGTCACCCAGGCTGGAGTGCAGTGGTGTGGCGATCTTGGTTTACTGCAACCTCTGCCTCCCGGGTTCAAGTAATTTTCTTGCCTCAGCTTCCTGAGTAGCTGGGATTGCAGGCATCACCACCATGCCGGCTAATTTTTTATTTATTTTTATTATTATTATTTTTTGAGACGGAGTCTCGCTCTGTCGCCCAGGCTGGAGTGCAGTGGTGACATCTCGACTCATTGCAAGCTCCCGGGTTCACGCTATTCTTCTGCCTTGGCCTTCCGAGTAGCTGGGACTACAGGCATTCACCACCACTCCTGGCTAATATTTTGTAATTCTGTTAGAGACAGGGTTTCACTGTGTTAGCCAGGATGGTCTCGATCTCCTGACCTCATGATCCACCCTCCTCGGCCTCCCAAAGTGCTGGGATTACTGGCTAATTTTTTATTTTTTAGTAGAGACGACGTTTCACCATGTTGGGCAGTCTGGTCTCGAACTCCTGACCTCAAGTGGTCCACCCACCTTGGCCTCCCAAAGTGCTGGGATTACAGGTGTGAGCCACCGCTCCCAGCCTACAGGATTCTTTGAGTAGTGTTTGCAAGTGGTGTATGGAGCGGGTGGGGTGGAGGCTCCAGGTTGGATCCACAGCTGAGTCCAAGCGCAGGCAATGCCCTTGGTGTCCTGAAGTAGGAGAATGTAGCCAACTGGGGCAAAGGACCATATGAGTGGAGACCAGGATGTGGAGACGTCTTCAGAATCTGCCTTAGGCTGGGCTCCTGCCACAGCAGCCCTTGACAGGATTCAGGTGCAAGGGAGTTATTTGGAAGGTGATCCCAGGAAGTATGGATTGGGAGTTGTGAGTAAGACAGGGAAGGAATAGAAGCCAATATAAGGTGAATTAATGAGCAGGTTGTTGCTTTGGGCAACTGGGACATGATCTTGCTGGGTACTGCAAGGTGGAACACACCGCAGAGTTGCCCCAGCCATCTGCCACTGGGAGGGATTAAGCTGGAACACTTCGTTGCTAACTTCCTCCCATCACTGGTTGAGGGCTGGTTTGGGGTGGGAGGGACATAAATTCTCTGGTACTTCTGGTCTACCTTACCTAGGACCAGGGAAGATGCGCAGGAGAGCATCTCAAGTACTTGCAGTAAGAGACCTTTGATGTTTACAGACACAAGTGAGGCAACAATAGCACTGCTAGAAAACTCCCAACCATCAGAAAATGTGTCTTCCATCCTTCAGACAACCCCCTGGAAGGTTTTGGAGCAAGGGTGGGTCTTTACTCTCCATAGTTTCTTGGGATGAACTTGCAGCAGAGTGAGAGAGATTGATGTTTCTTCTCCACAGACTGAGTCATATTCATCTTTATATTGTGGTGCATATTTTACAGGTTATGGCTCATAGTAGGTGCTCAAAAAATATTGAACGCTACTTCATTATTGTCACTCTTTTTGCATTTATCTCCTTTCTTTGAGTTTAAGAGCTCGTGGAGGGCAGACAGTGGGTGGGTACTGTAGGTTTTTACCTTCAGAACTGAGCATGGGGCTGTGTACAAATTAGGGGTTCAGGTAGGGTTTGTCAAAGGAGTGAAGAAAGAAAAAACATTTAGGACTTTCCAGGGGAATCAGTAAGTGGGTTTGAACAGACAGGCCCTATGGATCTTGACCTGAAGCTATAAGAAGGAGGATGTCTCAGACCAGGTAAGCTGAGGGTCCTTTCCCAGGCTGTAGGAAAAGAACAGGGTGGTGGGGGAGAGGATGGATTTGGATTATGGGAGTGAGGAGGGGCTGGGGCAAAGGTGAGCTGCACACAATATATGGACTGTTCAGGGAGCCCTGACAGTAGGAACCAGAAGCTCAGCCCCAGATTGAGATGGAGTCCTGGAGGCAGGAGATCAGCTGTGTGCAGGTGGTGCTGGAAGTACCATCCTTCCTCCCTGTCTCCCTGATTCCCCTCACCTTCCTTCACCCAGCCTCAGGGTTCCAACCAAGGCTGGCAGGATCTGGTAGGCTCTGACTAGAGTCTTGCATTTTTAATACAGACGCAGGATCGCCAAGTATGGAGACTAAAATCCCCCTCTGGAAGGCAGTCGTTCCTTCTCAGCAGCAGCTCAAACTATCCCAGGAGCTCCTGGAGAGGCTTTTTCCCCCAACTTCTCAGGGCTCAGGCAAGTGTGGGGATGGGGGCTTCAGTCTCTAGAACACGTTAGCCCTGCTACAGTCTTCTCTATGGGCCCCAAACCTGGCTCAGTTTCTAGAAGAGACTTGGTTCTCCAAGAGCCCCAGATGGCAAGAATGGTGTCTATCCTGCATGGGAACAGCTTCCCCTGGGCAGGTGAGTGTTCCAGCCACAATCGTTTTGGAGGAAGAAGCTGTCTGGGCCCCTGCAGGCTAAGATATCATTTCCCCAAAGCCAGACGAGGTGAGTCCTTGGCCGCCGGACAGGGCATAATAGCTCTTGCTTTGTGTATGGTGATAAAGGCTGAGAGAAATTAAGCTGGTGCAGATCTGTGTCTCCTGTAGCAGCCACAGTTGCTGAATCTGCTGTTTCTGAGAAAGTGAAATTTCAGTCCCTCCCCTCCCTCTTATCGGCGGGGCTGTCAGGGCATGTGGGGAAGGTGTCAGTCAACCTCCCATGCCTCTTGGTAGAAAGTGGACATTCTTGTGCAAAACATATCTACGCTGATGTGGCCAGTCTGGCTGGTGATGTGGTCTATAGACACGTCTAGACTTTGGTGTGAGGGAAGCTGCAAAGAACTCTTCTGTGTGTCCACCTGACACTTCGCTGCTGTTATGGCCTGAATGTTTGTGTCCCTCCACTTCTTACATTCATGTTTAGAAATCCTAACACCCAAGGCGACGGCATTAGGAGGTGGGGCCTTTGGGAAGTGATTAGATCACAAGGGTGGAGACTTCATGAATGGGATTATCACCCTTATAGGAGGGGTCCCAGAGAGCTGCCTTACCCCTTCCACCATGTCAGGACACAGGGAGAAGGCACTGTCAGTGAGGAAGTAGGCCCTCACCAGACACCCAATCTGCTGGCACCTTGTGTTTGCACTTCCCAGCCTCTAGAACGGTGAGAAATAAATTTCTGTTGTTTATAAGCCACCGAGTTGATGGTATTTTGTTAACAGCAGCTTGAGTGGACTAAGACAGCTGTGTTGGGAGTGGGCAGGGGGAGGGTGTGGAGGGGCATAGTTCATGCCTTGCCCTCCAAGGAAATGATGTTGCTGCTCTCTCCCTTACCTCCCACCTCTTATGACACAGATAAGAACAGTTTTGCATTGGGAAAGGTCAAGATGCAGAGAAAATGGACTAGAGGGCTGTGGACACGGGGCCAGGGGAGAGAAGAAGAGTCCACTCTGGTGAAGTGCTGAGGAGGCTTTTGTGGAGTTTGGAGAGTTAGGTGTGGATAGAAAACTCTGAGACCTTGCCAGAGCCTGCCATGTGTCTACCCAGTCCCAATTCCTCTATCTCCTAGGCTTGCAGCTTTCCTTGTAGCTAGATGGGGCCATGATCTGATTCTGGCTGATGGACCATGGGTGGCAGTGATGTTTCTGGACCCTACAACTCCACATGCAAAGCTCCATCCTCTCTTTCTTCATGTGCTGGCTGGGTGGAGAGGACTTTAAGGATCTCAGGAAGGCCAGAGATACAGGTGGAAGGGCTCTCAGCCCTGAGCCATGACCTGGAGGAGAACGATTAAGCCAGAAATACCCACATTGCTCTCTTGCAGTTCATGTGTTTTTCCCCCTCATTCACTTGTTTTCCAGTTCCTGCTGAGTGCCTTCTCTCTTCTAGGAACTGGCAGGGGAGGGCATGGTCCCTGCCCTCAGATATAACTGGAGTGTGTGTTCATTAAAAGAGATGCAGAGAGAGATAAGGCAGGGGCTGGGCCTAGGTCAAATAGAAAGGGGCCTTGGTGAGCATGGTGAAAAATTTGCATTTTATTCTGAATGACAGTACAATGCTACTGAAAAATTCAGGCAGAAGAATGAGCTGCTCAGAGCTACCTTTTTGAAAGACCCTTTGGCTGCTCTGGGAAGAAACACCAGAGTGAGCAAGAGAAGGGGACCATTTATGGGGGCTGTTGTCACATTTTTATTTTCTCCTGCAGCACTTTTCTCTCTTCCATTCAAAGAATGACTCCAATCTTTGAGATTCCTTATCTCAGGGGAGACTAGGAACTGGGTTGGGTTGAGATAGAGAAGCTGCTGGAAAACAGAGAACATCTCAGTGAATTTTCTGAAAACTCCAGTTGCCAAACTTTCATGTCTACAGTTTTCAGAATCTATACTTATACTGAGGGCAGTGATTT
>NW_012101477.1:794170-799183 GCF_000951045.1 Mandrillus leucophaeus
TCTTATCGGCGGGGCTGTCAGGGCATGTGGGGAAGGTGTCAGTCAACCTCCCATGCCTCTTGGTAGAAAGTGGACATTCTTGTGCAAAACATATCTACGCTGATGTGGCCAGTCTGGCTGGTGATGTGGTCTATAGACACGTCTAGACTTTGGTGTGAGGGAAGCTGCAAAGAACTCTTCTGTGTGTCCACCTGACACTTCGCTGCTGTTATGGCCTGAATGTTTGTGTCCCTCCACTTCTTACATTCATGTTTAGAAATCCTAACACCCAAGGCGACGGCATTAGGAGGTGGGGCCTTTGGGAAGTGATTAGATCACAAGGGTGGAGACTTCATGAATGGGATTATCACCCTTATAGGAGGGGTCCCAGAGAGCTGCCTTACCCCTTCCACCATGTCAGGACACAGGGAGAAGGCACTGTCAGTGAGGAAGTAGGCCCTCACCAGACACCCAATCTGCTGGCACCTTGTGTTTGCACTTCCCAGCCTCTAGAACGGTGAGAAATAAATTTCTGTTGTTTATAAGCCACCGAGTTGATGGTATTTTGTTAACAGCAGCTTGAGTGGACTAAGACAGCTGTGTTGGGAGTGGGCAGGGGGAGGGTGTGGAGGGGCATAGTTCATGCCTTGCCCTCCAAGGAAATGATGTTGCTGCTCTCTCCCTTACCTCCCACCTCTTATGACACAGATAAGAACAGTTTTGCATTGGGAAAGGTCAAGATGCAGAGAAAATGGACTAGAGGGCTGTGGACACGGGGCCAGGGGAGAGAAGAAGAGTCCACTCTGGTGAAGTGCTGAGGAGGCTTTTGTGGAGTTTGGAGAGTTAGGTGTGGATAGAAAACTCTGAGACCTTGCCAGAGCCTGCCATGTGTCTACCCAGTCCCAATTCCTCTATCTCCTAGGCTTGCAGCTTTCCTTGTAGCTAGATGGGGCCATGATCTGATTCTGGCTGATGGACCATGGGTGGCAGTGATGTTTCTGGACCCTACAACTCCACATGCAAAGCTCCATCCTCTCTTTCTTCATGTGCTGGCTGGGTGGAGAGGACTTTAAGGATCTCAGGAAGGCCAGAGATACAGGTGGAAGGGCTCTCAGCCCTGAGCCATGACCTGGAGGAGAACGATTAAGCCAGAAATACCCACATTGCTCTCTTGCAGTTCATGTGTTTTTCCCCCTCATTCACTTGTTTTCCAGTTCCTGCTGAGTGCCTTCTCTCTTCTAGGAACTGGCAGGGGAGGGCATGGTCCCTGCCCTCAGATATAACTGGAGTGTGTGTTCATTAAAAGAGATGCAGAGAGAGATAAGGCAGGGGCTGGGCCTAGGTCAAATAGAAAGGGGCCTTGGTGAGCATGGTGAAAAATTTGCATTTTATTCTGAATGACAGTACAGTGCTACTGAAAAATTCAGGCAGAAGAATGAGCTGCTCAGAGCTACCTTTTTGAAAGACCCTTTGGCTGCTCTGGGAAGAAACACCAGAGTGAGCAAGAGAAGGGGACCATTTATGGGGGCTGTTGTCACATTTTTATTTTCTCCTGCAGCACTTTTCTCTCTTCCATTCAAAGAATGACTCCAATCTTTGAGATTCCTTATCTCAGGGGAGACTAGGAACTGGGTTGGGTTGAGATAGAGAAGCTGCTGGAAAACAGAGAACATCTCAGTGAATTTTCTGAAAACTCCAGTTGCCAAACTTTCATGTCTACAGTTTTCAGAATCTATACTTATACTGAGGGCAGTGATTTTCATGCTCCAGACTTCTGGAATCTCTCTCATTCACCTACATTTCTTGAAGATTAGGGATAGCAATTCTTCAAGGAAAGTGGAGTCAATAAATAACATGTACTTTGAAGGTAGGTAGACTTGAATTTGAATCCTGCTCCATCAACTTTCCAGCCTTGTGACACAGTGTAAATTGCTTGGCCTCTCTGATTCTGTCTTTATAAATGGGGTTATATAAATGATCACACAAGGTAAGGCACGGGAAAGCCACCAGCTCACAGTAAAGTGCTAACACAGAGTGGTCTACTCTCTCCTTCCTTTCCTTCAGCTTGGGTTGGAGGCATGAGAGTTGGCCTTGAGGCCACTGTACACAGAGCCTGGACTTTGATACTTTATACTCTAGTCTGAAAGCTCTAGAGGGTTCCTTTGTTGCATCAATTGGGCAAGGAAGGTAGGGAGAGTGAAAACAGACAGTGAGATGCAAGGTAGAAGACCACATCACTGACCAGAAAGACCAACCATTCCTGAAAACTGGCAGCAGCAGGTCTGTGCAGAGTGTACCTTTGTTATGGGCTGAAATGTGTCCTCAACCTAGCCAAATTCATATGCTAGAGTCCTAACCCCCAACCCAGTGCCTACAGATAGGACCATGCTTGGAGTTGTTGCATGTTTCCCCACAGATGCGGACTCTTCTCTACGAAGGAAAGGGAGGAGAGCTTGTGCACAGAAAGCCACAGCCAGCCAGAGGAGAAAAAAATCAGAGCACTGTGGGGTTCCCACCTGATGGGAATAGCAAAGGAGCCTTCAGTCCTGGAATCCCAAAATAGTCCTGTTTCTTGACCTCAAAGATTTTAGAGAAAACCTCTCCTTCCATGGGCTCTGGGTAGAGCACTTGTCTGGGAAAGAGAGGATATAAAAGGCATATCATCAGATTCCTTGTTAATACTAATCTCTTAATTCCCACCATCTTATCTTAACAAGGAATGGAATTTAAAAAACGATCTTTGGGGCCGGGCACGGTGGCTCATGCCTGTAATCCCAGCACTTTGGGAGGCCGAGGCGGGAGGATCATGAGGTTGAGAGATCGAGACTATCCTGGTCAACATGGTGAAACCCCGTCTCTACTAAAAATATAAAAAAATTAGCTGGGCATGGTGGCATGTGCCTGTAGTCCTAGCTACTCAGGAGGCTGAGGCAATAGAATCACTTGAACCCAGGAAGTGGAGGTCGCAGTGAGCTGAGATCACGCCACTGCACTCCAGCCTGGGAGACAGAGTGAGGCTCTGTCTCAAAAAAAAAAAAAAAAAAAAATCTTTGGAGGATAAGCTTTTTTTCAACCTCAGGGGTTCACAGCAAGCTGCTGGTGCATATAAAGGCTTTTGCCAGTTCATTCCTGGTTTGGGCCCTGGAATGGCAGGCGTGAAGTGGCCCTTACTAAAACAGCAAGAATCCCATGTGTCTCTGCTACCCCCATGTGCAGTCACAATGATGGGCTGGATTATCCTGCTCTTTTTCAAATGTCAAGGTTTCAGCAAGAGGTCCTACAGTAGTTTCCAACATTTTGGACTTCATGGACCGGGGAATATTAAAAGAATATTTTGAGGACCAACACAAGGCTGCCAACATTTTTTTCTTTTTTCTTTTACTTTTTCTTTTTTAAAATTTTGAGCTGGAGTCTTGCTCTGTCACCAGGCTGGAGTGCAGTGGCACCATCTCGGCTCACTGCAACCTCTGACTCCCTGGTTCAAGTGATTCTCCTATCTCAGCCTCCTGAGTAGCTGGGACTATAGGCGAGTGCCACCACTCCCAGCTAATTTTTATATTTTTAGTAGAGACAGGGTTTCACCATGTTAGCCAGGATGGCCTCGATCTCTTGACTTTGTGATCTGCCTGCTTCAGCCTCCCAAAGTGCTGGGATTACAGGCGTGAGCCACCGTGCTCGGTCGGCTGCCAGCTTTTTATTTTGCCAAGTAAGGACATGAAGCAAAAAGAAATCAAACAACCGTATTGCAGCAGAATCGTTTTAATGCTTCCTGCCCATAGGAAGTGCATGATTTCAAAGAAAAGTCCATCTCAAGAAAAGGTGGTTAACAGTCATGCAAGAGTATGAGACATTTGGCTCATTTTATTGTAGACTAGCAGTACTTTGTGGCAGACATTTGGGAGTCATGATGTCATGACTAAGGCCTTGGGATGAGGTCCATCTGGCTTCAAAATGTACCTGAGCAACCCATTTGCTTTGTGGCCTTGAGGAAGCCAAGAGACCTCTTTGAGCCTTAAACTTCTGATCTACAAAATGGGGAAAATAAGACTGCATGACTGTTGTAAGGACTGCTTGAGTTAACTCACGGAAAGTGCACATGCACAGGGTGGTCCCTTGCATAGATAATTGCTAAATCCATGTTCATTCCCCTTGACTTATTTTTTTCCTAACTAAAAAATTATTAGAAACGTGTGAAGATGCAAGGAAATGAAGGTACCACAGTTATGGCCTCTAGAATTCTGGAGGAATTTCTTCAAAGTTTTAAGTAAGACTTTGGGGCTTAAGTGACTGTACTCCATTCTCCGTTGGGCATCTGGAAGGATAAGAAAAATGTGGTGATGGGAGAAGGTTCTTGGGGTTTTGATTGTTATTTCATGATGGGGCACTTTAAAGTGGGACATGAGAGTGCACCACTCAAATGTTCCCAAGAATCTTATCCTAGGTAGGTGATTTCAGTTCTACCCTATCTCCTGAGCTCTTACTCTATATCCAACTGCCTATTAGATATCTCCATTTGAATATCTCACAGACACCTCAAACCAGTGCCACGTTTCTCTCTAAGCTTGCTTCTCCTCTGTTCATCTCACATAAAATAACACTACCATTCACTTATTCTCTTAGGCTAGGAGTTCTCTTATTCTCCATATCTTGCCTTTCCACCTTTCCTACTACCTTTCCACCTATTCCCCAAGGCCAATCAGGCACAAGGCCCAGCCTTACTAAATCTTTCTTGAATCTGTTAACTCTCATTAATCCCACTGGCCCTTCCTTAGCTAATTGTTTCAGCTTTCAGATCCCCCACCCCAAATCCATCACTGCCACAGTGACTTTTCTAAAGCCAGTCGCATGGCTCTCCTGCATAAAAACCTTCCGTGGCTCCCCCTCACTTCTGGGGTTAGAAGAAAGCACCCTAGCAAGAAAGCACTCAAGATCTGACTTCTGGCCGGGCGCGGTGGCTCACGCCTGTAATCCCAGCACTTTGGGAGGCCGAGACGGGCGGATCACGAGGTCAGGAGATCGAGACCATCCTGGCTA
>NW_012101477.1:800718-803232 GCF_000951045.1 Mandrillus leucophaeus
TAGGGTGACCAACTTGTCCTAGTTTGCCTAGAACTTTCCCCGTTTTTGTACTAAAAGTCTCACATCCCACGGCTCCTTATCACAGCCAGCCCAGGATAGTTGATCATCCTATGTATAGCCATGGAGGGGATTAGACATGGAGAAGATATAAAATTTTATCAGAAATTTAGAAAGCTCAATCACAGATTTCCTGAATCTTAGCAGATGACAAATGACAGAGGTTTCACGGAGTTGTCTTCTAAAATACAGAACCTTGCACTTTTCAGGGCATTCTTCCACCTCTTATCTCATTTGATCCTAATAGGTTTTTAATTATAAAAATATTACATATAAAAATATTTATGCAAACATATATAAATGTTATGTGTATTTATTAAGTGCTAAATAATATACATGTTTATGCTTGATAACTTAGAAATTAATATTTTCATTTTTTCCCTATTACTAAGTGAACAAGACTATCACAAAAATGTCATAAAAGTGACTAAAACAGGTAAGAAAAATTGATTTTCACTTAGAAGCCAACCATGACCAATTGGTAGAAGCTGCCTATGGTGACATGTAGAAATGTTCAAAGGCAGCCTCTGGGCTTGGTGATGCAAGAGCCGTAGTTGTTTAGTGATGTTTGTCATGAATAAGAGAGAGAGAAATGGCAGTAGGAATATTACATATTTGGTATCCATGGTCTAATGACTGAACACACTTAAATTTTCAATGCTTTCTTCCACTTCAACCAGCTTCTTTCCACAGTGAACTGTACCTTCTGGTCAGATCTCATGATTCTTGATCTCATTCAGAAGTTGTGGACATTTCTATTTTCCCTGGAAAACTTTATCCTAAGTCACAATTCTCTTCTTTCTCACTTTCCTCTTCCCTATAAATGAGCACCTACATCTCTATCTTCTTTTTGATAGTTATAGCTTATTGACTCATCTTTTCACTAGAATCTTGGCTGATTGGCTTCAACAGACCTTCTTTTGCTGTGATATGTTCAGAAACTTAGAGGTATCGCTAGCATGACTATACTTCCTTTTCATCCTGTTCTAGGCAGGGGCTATCTCTCCCAATAAAATATTTAAATTGTCTTCAGTCAATTACTAGTTAACTTTAACTCAACAATGTTTATTAATGATTTATGTTGTTCTATTTGCATTTCATCTTACTTTGTCCATCTTTTCTTGTGTTCTGTTGTTTTAAAATATCCTCCTGGGGAGGTTTTTGATTTGGTCATGATGGGACTGGATTTCCCTTCTTGCTTTAAATAATTAAACATCCAAATAAATTAAAGCTTTCAGATTTTGGATGTCAGATAGTGCAGGGCAGTATTCCTTACAGAAAGGAAGCAAATGAGGTGAGGCCTATGATTGTTTCAGATCGTTTCCTGAAGAGGCCTTTGAATTAGTGCAGGGAAGCAAAACCAAGTCAGAGACCAGAGATTTCACTGAGCTGAGAAGATGGAGTTTAGATTTCAGGGAGACCAATTTTGCTAGAATTTTCAGGGAGAAAATACTGGAGAGAGTGAGAGAGAGTACACATGTAGGGGTGTGTGTGTGTGTGTGTGAGAGAGAGAGAGAGAGAGAGAGATTGAGATCTTGTTTACAGAAGGATCTTTTGAATCTTTACTTGATTAATGATCTGCAAGTATGTACAAGGAAACTACCCATGGCTGGGGAATAACCACTGGAAAGGAATAAGCTTTATAACTCACATAGGGCTGGAAACAGTTTGTGCTTCCATCAGCCATAGTGGAAAGAATTCCTAATACACATGGATGAGGAAAACATGAACTATTCCAAGCCCTGTATGAACTATAAAGATTGCTACACTAATTTCTTTCCAGAGGAAAAAAAAGAATAGCATAAGAATTACACCATACTTCTTGTCAGAAATCATGCAAGCTAAAAGATAGTAGAACAATATCTTTAAAGTACTGAAAGGAAAAACAAGAAAACTGTCAACCTAAAATTTTATACTCAGCAAAAGTATCTAGTGAAAATAAAAATGAAATAATGATTTTTTCCAGGCAAACCAAAGCTAAAAGATTTTATCACCATCAGGTCATCACTAAAAGAAAGGAAGTTTTTTAGGAAGAAGTAAAATAATAACAAATGTAAATTTAGATCTACACAGAGAAATAAAGAATACCCAAAATGACAAATATGGCTTTCTTTCTAATTTAAAAAATTTATCTAAAAGATAATTGACCTCTCAAAAACAACAATGTGTTGTGGGGTTTAAAATATAGAAGTAAAATTAAGACAAAAAACACAAATAAGAAAATGGAAGCCTACTGTTGTAAGGTTCTAAAAATATACATGAAGTGATATAATATTATTTGAAAGTAGACCATGATAATTTAAGATGTATATTTTAAACCTTAGGGCAGCCATTAATAGAAAAAAAAAAACACACAACAAAGAGGCTAAGCCTAGAAACAAAAAATAAAGGTAAAATGGAATGATAAAAAGTACTCAGTTACTGCAAAAGAAGGCAGAAAAAGAGGAAAAAGTAGCA
>NW_012101477.1:804907-806789 GCF_000951045.1 Mandrillus leucophaeus
GCAAATATGAGAGCAAAAACCAATGAGTCAATACAGAAATAGAGAAAAATCAATGAAGCCAAATGCTGGTTCTTTGCATACACTAAGAAGGTTAATAGACTTTTAGCCAGACTGACCAGGAACTTAAAAAGAGGGCATCCTATGGACATTAAAATGGCAACAGATGAATATTATGAACAGTTACATGCCAATAAATTCTACAACTTAGATGAAAGAGACAACTTTCTTTAAATATACATACTCCCAAAACTCACACAGAAAGAAATAATCTGAATAGCTATATATGTATTAGAGAAATTGGCTTCACAGTTAAACTTTTCACATGGAAAACTCCAGATCCGAATGGCTACTACAAAACATTTAAATAGTTTTCTACAAACAATTCTACAAAACATTTATGAAAAAAAAAATAGTGACAACTTTACACAAACTCTTTCAGAAAAGATAAGAGGAAGAAAACCTGTCACAAACATTTTATGAAGCCAGTGTTACCCTGAAAATGAAATCAGAAAAAGAGATCTTACAGGAAAATAAGTCCACAGGCCAATATCCCTCATAAACATGTATCAATAAATATTTAACGAAAATTTAGCCAGTCAAGTCCAGCAATACATAAAGAGAACAATATATTATGGCCAAATGGGGTTTAACCTGGAAATGCAATTGTGGTTTAATATTCAAATATCAATCAATGTAATTTACCATATAAATAAACCAAAAAAGGAAAATAATATGGTCATCTCAATAGAAGCAAGGAAAGCATTTGAAAATTCCATACTCATTTATGATAAAAATTCCTAACAAACTAGAAATAGAAGAGAACTTCCTCAAACTGATGAAGAACATCTGTGAAAGACATGTAGATAATATTATACATAATGGGGAAAGATTAAATGATTTTCTCCTAAGGATAGGGACAAGATAAAGCATAAAAAAGAAACAAAAGAAGATAAAATCTTTATTCACAGCTATCAATCTATGTAGCAATCCTTAAGGCCTCGACAAAAAAGTTACTATAACTAGTAAGTGAATTCAGCAAGGTGGTAGGATACAGGTCAATATACCAAAATCAATTCTATTTGAATATTCTAGTAAAAAAGAAACAGAAAAGATGTGAATACAAATGTAGAAAACAATACCACTTACAAAGGCATCACAAATATGAAATATTTAGGGATAAATTTAACAAAAATGTGTAAGAACTGTGCACTGAAAACTTCTAACCAGTGATAAAACAGTTGAAGAAGACTGAAATAAATGGAAATATATACCATGTTCATAGAATAGAAGGCTCACTATTGGTAAAATGTCAGTACTCTCAAAAATTGATCAATAGATTTAATTCAATCCCAATCAAAATCCCAGCAGAACTTTACGTAGAAATTGACAAAATGATTATAAAATTTAATGTGAAAATGCTACAGTCCTAGAATGATCAAAACAATTATTAAAAAGAAGAAAAAGTTGGAGTACTCATATTACTTGCTCTTGAAACATACCATAAATCTACAGTAATCAAGACAGTGTGGTATTGATAAAATGGTAGACCATATAGATCAATGGAATAGAATAAAAAATCTGGAAATAGAAAAATCAATATACTGTTGATTTTTCACAAAAATGCCAGAACAATTCAATGGAAAAAAGTTTTTTAAACAAAAAATGCTGAAACATCTGAATATCCATAATAGTAATAGTAAAAATCCCTTTAATCCTTACCTCACACCAGATACAAAAATTAATAAAAATATATAATAGATCTGAATGTCAGAGCTAAAACTATAAAACTTTCAGAAGAAAACAGGAGAAAATGCAAGTGATCTTGGGTTAGGAAAATATTTCTTAAATAGTATGCAAAAGTATGAACTACAAAAAAATGATA
>NW_012101477.1:807489-909367 GCF_000951045.1 Mandrillus leucophaeus
TTTTTTTTTTTTTTTAAAGAACACCTCCCAAACTGGAAACAACCCAAATATCCACCAGGCGGTAAATAAACAAATTATGGTACATCCACACAATGGAATACTACTCAGCAATGAAATTGAATGACAAATGCAGCAACGTGAATGAATCCTAAAAGCTTTATGATGAGTGAAAGATGGCATGTACAGTAGAGAATGTGCTGTATAATTCCGTCTATATAAAATTCTAGAAAGTCAAAGCGGTAGAGGTAGAAAGAAGATCAGTAGTTTCCAGGGGCCTCTTGGTGGGGAGTGATAACCTTTTGGTTTGATTGAAATGTTTTATATCTTGATTTTGGTGATTTTTACATGACTGTATTTATTTGTCAAAATTCATCTAATTGTACCAGTGAAATTGATAGATGTCCTTTTATGTAAAATTATACTTTGACATAGATAATTTTTTTTCCTTTTCAAATTCAATTTCGATTTCTTTTGATTTGAGCTCTTCACTTTTACCCATCTGAAAATATGAACTACCACTATTGCAATTTACTAAAGAGTTACTATTTGCCAGCAACTGTGCTGAGAAAGTTACATATATTTATCTCATTTAATTCCATCTTCTGCTCTTTCACGTGGGCGTTTCAATTTTGGGGATTTTTAAAATTTAAATTCTGAGGTTTTTGTAAACCATTTCTCTTCAAAGGACTGGCCTTTTCCAGTCTGCATTTATGGACAGATGGGATTAGAATATTTTCCCTTAATTGTTGCCAATGTTTGTCTTCTTATCCTTGAAATACTTAATAAAAAATCATAGACTAATATTCATGTTGAGCCCTTACTATGTGTAAGGCACTGTGCTAAGTGTTTTGTAGATAATATCTTGTTGAATCTTCATTACTGATGAAGAAACTGAGGCTGAAAGAGATGAAATGATTTGCTAAGATAATCCACTGGAAAATGGCAAATCTAGGATCCAAGTTCAGGTCTTTTGGATTTGCCTTCCTGTTACCCAAAAGATCTTTTTTTGTCCCAGGAATGTACTCCCATGGCCTTTGACTTAATCCTCACCTTCCTCAGTGCTCCATATTATGCACGTCAAAAATCTTCCTGGGACTCTTAATGCTTACCCCCACTGGTGTGCTGTAACAAACGAACAAACAAGCAAAGAAGCCCAACCCAGTTTGTAGCGTTTTCCAATTTCCAACGTGTAAATGCTCCCACCATGGTCAATTTCAAGCTTCCAACTTGTTGTCCCTAAACAGGAGTTGGAGAAGTACACGTCATTGGGTTCTCTCAAGCAGGTATGAGCTGCCACCAGCTTACCACTGCATTGTTCACTTGAAATGCTTCTGCGCATTCTGTAGGATCAGTGCCTTTGTCATATGCTCTGGGAATGCTTCCCCAATCCCTCCTGGCTGATTTAGGATAGGCTTTAATGAGCATTTACCGCCATGTTCTCTAATGATGGCTTTCTCCTGTGCCTACTCCTCTGACCTGAGAGTTCTTCAAAGGCAGCTTTGAGCCCAGCATCTGGACACAGCATACATCAGCCAATGTTTACTGAATGAGTAAATGAACCAGGGATTCAAATCCCTTCCATGGCTCCCGATTTCCCTCAGCATAAAATCCAAACTTCTTACCTTTATGAGGTCTTGCATGATGGGGCCTATGCCTCTCTCTCCAGCTTTATTTCAAGCTCCTCTTCCCTTCCTTCACTATACTCCAGCCTCCACGGCATCCTTTCAGCATCAGTCGCATCAAGTTCTTACTGCCTTGAAAACTTGGCACATCTTTTCTGTGTGCCTAGAATCCCGTTCCCCCAGTTTCCAAAGCTGGCTCCTTTCCATCCTGCAAATCTGTTCTTATTATCTTCTCCAACATTCCAGCTAAATGATCTACATCACAGTGCTGTGTTCATCCTCATTACATCTTTCTCATTTTGTAATTACATATCTATTTGTCTATTTCCCATATATTACCTATCTTTCCCACTAGACTACAAGCACCATGAGGACAAGAATCGTGTCTGTTTCTATCACTCCTTGTACCTAGCAATACCTCCATTAATGTTTGTCAAAGAATTATGTGTATAGTTGAAAGGTCAGTGTGGTTCCAAAGGTTGATGAACAAGCATATGCATTGTGGAGGGAAAATTATTTCTTTATCCATTCATTCATTCACACATATATTTATTGTGCTAGGTTCTGCCCTGCATGATCAGGGCACAGAGGAAAATTAGATGCTGTGTTCCGTAAGAGGCTCACAGTCTAGCAGTGAAACAAAGGCTTTATTTGGGAATGTACAATGGGCAGTGGGGCATTGGAGAAGGAGAACCTAAGTCCACTGTGGGAGTAAGGGAAGGCTTCACAGAGTTGACTCTTGAGTTATGTTTTGAGGGCTGAGTAGGAGTTTGCCACTTGGGCAGGTTGAGAAAAGCTGTTCTATGTAGAGCGATCTGAAAAAGTGTGGTGCTGTAAGAAAACACAAAGTGTTTGGGGTAAATTAAAGCAGTTCAGTGCTGCTGGGGTATAACATATGAAGGGATTGATAGAAGGTGAAGCTCGAGACAGAGGCAGGAGCAGCCATGAAGGGCTGTGTATTTTGTCCTACAGGTAAATTGAAATGTATTGAACTGGGGGATAATAGGACCATATCTCTGTAAGGTGGCAGGAGGAAAGGAGAGAGTGGAAGGTAGTCATAAGCCTTTCTGCCAAGTTGCTCTCCTGCCTAAAGCAGACCTTACTGATAGAATGCTACACTTTTCCCCATGGAGCCTAGATTCCACCTCAGAATCTTTTTCAACACAGCCTTCCAGGCCAGGACAACCAATCAATCAGTAGGACTTGGCTCACTGGACGTACCTTGTATGTTCTTCTTGCACTGCATATTTCTGGGGACTCTTAACAGATCTGATATGATGACTTTAAGAAAATATTAGCTCAACCTATAATCTTTTCACTTTGATATGAGATAATGCCTTAACTCGAGTGTATAGCTCTAATGGTGAAATTTTTGGCGCTGGAAGGTGTAGGAGGAAGTACTTTGAAGGAAGCTGCCAGGTCCTTGTAAAAGTGTGCATTCTTTTGTTGACTTTTTTTGTAAATATAGAATATTGCTCCTTTGTCCCATGTGTACATAGGAGATATAATTATACCACTTTCTGAAGGTGATTGGTTTCAGAGAGACTGATAAAAAGGCAAGTTCTGCAGGGAAAGAATATGAGTCTTAAAGTCACCCAAACTTATCTTCAAAACCCTGCTTTGCACTTTTCTGATTTTAGGAAGCCAGCAAACATTTCCTGAGTACCTACTCTGTGCCAGTTGTGGGCTAAGCACTTCCAGCTTTATTCTATGGATGGGGAAACTGAGGCTCAGAGAAAGTAATTAGTAACTTACAAGCTGTGAGGCTTCGAATAAATTCTTAACCTCTCTAATTTTGCATTTGCTGATTTGTAAAATGTGGCCGATAAAGCCTACCTGCTGGGGTTAAATAAGACAATACTTGTGAAAGCACCTAGTAGCTGGTAGAGGCTCTTCAGTGTTATCTCTTTCTTCCCTTTTCTTGGCAGAAAGGCTGGCTGAGCAAAGAAAGCCCCAGTTTAAGGTCCTCAGGGAGAAACACGTCTTTGCTCTGGGCTCTGAAATCCCTGGAGCCCACAACTTAATAGACTTACAATTGGTTAATTTTCTCTTGACATTGATCAGCAATGGGTCACATCTGGCACCCGCTGGCCTGGCCCTGAGGGGGAGCCGCAAGATGCCTGGCCTGGCCTCCCTAACCAGAAATTCAATAACTTTTTCATATAAATTGTTCGTAAGAGAAAACTTCTTGTTTTCAGCAGTTGTCGCTGTTTCAGCATTTTTCTGTACGAGATGAAAAACTTTTGCATTGAGCAAAATACAGATTTATGGTCAATAAAGTGAAGTTTAACAGTTTATAGAGGCTATACTTTCTTTCTTAAAAACTGATATTAAAAGCCATTTTTCCCAGTCTGTGTAAAAATGGTTCCTCTATCAATCAGGATCCCAGTTTGTTTAAATGATAGAAGAATTAGGAAAAACTCTCTCATCAGAGGGCCTTCAAACACATGCCCATCATCGACTTCTATCTTAGGGCTTTGGATAGATGAGGGATATTTCTTGAAACTGGAGACAGCCAAGCTGGAAACCAGAAGTTTCTTGGAGCCAGAGCAAGCTGAATCTCAGATGGGGCGTGAAGAGGGGGATGCTCCTCTTTTATCCAATATCTGTCTAGTATCATTTATTTACTCAGCAAATGTTTGCTGAGGACCTACTGTGTGTTAGAGCCTGAGCTGGGCACTGGAATGACAAAGATCTGCTTCCTGCCCTCAAGGTGCTCACTGTTGAGGAAGTGAGTCAAGCAGGCAGGCGGTGACAGCGGAGTCAGGAGTGGTTATTGAAAAATGTTGAGGAAGAGCACCTCACCCAACTGAGTCCTGAAGACAAGTGAGAGAGGTGGCAGCAAGGGAAGGAAGGGCAGTACAGGCAGAAGAGGCAGCAGGATGGGGTAAGAGCTGTTCTCCCTTCCCGGATCGGTTTTCTCTAGGATAGACTAGGAAGCCGAGGTTTGCCTGGCAGCTGCTCCCAAGTGTCTCATTCATTTGCAGCTCCCTGCTCCTCCTCCTGCTCCTCCTGGCTGCTCCTGGCTGTGCCATGGACCCCTGCTCCTCCCCGGAGTCTGAGGGCTGTTTCTGTATCAATGTGGGGCTGTTCTCACACGCGCCAGGGTGAGGAGACCATTCTTCCCTTTCCTGCTCTCTGTACCTGTGTTCCTTTTCACCTGCCCACCCTACAAGGCTATCAGAGCATGGTAGGCTCTACCGAAGTGTTGGTGGAACTGGACAGAAATAGCAACATAGGATAAAATATTTAAAATTATGTAAAGTGTGACTGTCCAGAGAGTTCCAGAAAGAATAGTGCATCAATTATAAGAAGGGTGCTCTGAAGGGGCTTCTGAGGCTTGCTCCCTTTCCTAAGGTCTACTCCTTCCTTCTTGCCATTTATATTTTATTTTATTTTATTTTCGAGATTGAGTTTCGCTCTGTTGCCCAGGCTGGAGTGCAGTGGTGCGCTCTCGGCTCACTGGAACCTCCATCTCCTGGGTTCAAGTGATTCCCCTGCCTCAGCCACCGTACCCAGATAATATTTGTAATTTTAGTAGAGTTGGGGTTTCGCCATGTTGGCCACACTGGTCTTGAACTCCTGACCTCAGCCTCAGTGCTGGATTACAGGCATGAGCCACCATGCCAGGCTTATTCCTTACTTCTTGTAAGAGAAAAAAGTCATTCTCTTTAAGTCTCTCTGGAGTCCAGTACCAGCTACTCTCCATGTTCAGGCAACCCCGTATCCCTGATCTGAGGATACTGAATTCCCCACTCCCACCCCCATGAACACCCCCATGAACACCACACCCACTCCCACATAACACTCATCTACCAACAACTAGTAGTTCTCAGAGACAGACCTGCCTAGCTCTTTCCTCATTCCAACACATGTGCACAGCTTTCCTGCTAACAGACGGGACAGCCCTTCACATTTTTACACAGAGCTCTGTAGTCTCTCTTTGGTTCCTTCTGCTTTCAGTCTGCCCGGGGCTTACTAGTGCCTGAAAAGGGAAGGCCCCATTGCTGGCTACCTCTTAACTATACAAAGACAGAGGCTAAAGCTCTGAAATACAATTTACTTTAGGTGAATTTAAATTCTTAGGTGAATTTCTTGCTCCCTGAGCTGAGGAAACTCCTAGGTATTGATGGGATGGCAGGATGCTCTTCCCACACCATCCAATAGAAATGGAATGTGGGTCACATGTGTCATTAAAAAATTTCTGGTGTTCCAGTAGCCAAGATTTGGAAGCAACCTGAGTGTCCATCAACAGATGAATTAGATAAAGAAAATGTGGTACTTACCATACAATGGAGTACTATTCAGCCATAAAAAAGAATGAGATTCAGTCATTTGCAACAGCAGGATGGAACTGGAGGTCATTAGATTAAGTGAAATAGGCCAGGCAGACAGAAAGACAAACATTGCAAGTTCTCATTTACTTGTGGGATCTAAAAATCAAAACAATTGAATCCATGGAGACAGAGAATAGATGCTTGGTTACCAGAGGTAGAGGAGGGTAGTGGCGAGGTTGAAGCGGGAGGTGGAGATCATTAATGGTACAAAAAATTGAATGAATGAATGAGACCTACTATTTGACAGTACAACAGAGTGACTATAGTCAACAATAATCTAATTGTACATTTTAAAATAATGAAGAGTATAATTAAATTGTTTGTAACACAAGGACAAATGCTTGAGGGGATGGATACCCCATTTTCCATGACATAATTATTATGCATTGCATACCTGTATCAAAACATCTCATGTACCCCATAAATATATACACCTACTATGTACCCACAAAAATAAAAAATAAAAATAAAAAACCCAGGGATAATAAGTCCCTGCATGTTAAAAACAAAATTTCTAGTGTCCACACATTTAAAAAAGTAAGAAGCAGCAAGTGAAATTGATTAATCAAATGTGAATATAAATTAGTCTAAATATCATCATTTAGACATGCAATCAGTAAAAAATTACCAGTGGAGATATTTTGCATTCTTTGTTTTCATACTGAGTGTTCAAAATTCAGGGACCATTTTACACTTACAGTACAGTTTGATTTAGACTAGGCACATTTCAACGTGCCCAGTTGCTCTGTGTGTCTCATGGCCTCCGGATTGGACAGCAACGAGATAGAGTCTAAGTACCTATGTGCGCACAGGCCATGGGAAAGAGGGAGGGATGGGGGGCGAGGAGAGAGGATATCTAGAAATGAGGTCTCAGAGAGATACTTTTGCTGTGGGAAAGCATTTGGACTTTATCCTGAAGACAATGGAGCAGATGTAGAAGGGTTTTACATAGAGGAGAGTTGTGATCTGGCTCACGTTTTAGAAAGATCTTCTGGCTGCCCAAAGACAGGATGTTGGAGGAGGCAAACAAGTTTGAAGGCAGGAAGATTTCACTGGGACAATTGCTTCCTGGAGAGAAGGGAGGCTTACTGGGTGTGGAGAGAGGTGATTGGATTCTAGACTTGTGAGGGAGGTAGAACCCACAGGACATGTTGGATGTGGGGGTGTGAGAGGGAGCTGGAGTCACGGATGACATGTTCTGCCCTGTGCAATGAGGTGGATGGTAGTGCCATTTACTGAAACACAGAATAGGAGGAACGCCCAGGTTTGAGGGTGGAAGGTGAGTGGGGCAGTTTAGGACATGGGAGTTTGAGAGTCCTTCACACATCTAAGCAGAGGTGTCCCTCAGGAAAATGCACCTGGAGCTCGGGAGAGAAGTGTGAGTTGGAGACAAGGTTGGGCACCCACTGGTTGTGAGGGATCCCAACAATGTCTCTGACTCCAGTGGGCCTTTTGAAGGTTTATACCTCCTAAGCCTGTCCTGAAAGTTGGTAGTGACAGCAGTGACCTTATGGTGCTTAGCACAGAGTCCTGAACATGCTGAGTGCACTGCAAATGTGAGCTGTCAGATGGTGATGATGATCATATGGGGTCCCTCCTGTTCAGGCCCTGCCTCCTAGATGTTTGCTTTCACTCAGCTTGGCCATTTGGCAAAGGTCTGAGACAGGTGGTTGGTTGCGGGGAACTGGGGCCTGGAATGAAAGGACCCAAGCTGAGGCTGCCGCTGGCTTGGAACCCAGCAGTGCATTGGCTCCCCCAGCCTGAACATCAGCCTCCTGACCCACGCTTGATTCTTTCACACCTTAGGTCACTCACTGGCTTCCACTCAATTTTAGTTCTCCTTACCCTCAAATCCTTTACTTGTTATTGGGGATGCTCTGCTACACTGCCCGGACCCCTCATTCAGGAACGAAGGACTGATTCTACCAGCTGCCGGGGAAGTTGTCAGCTGATAGCTTTCAGCTGTCAGCCCTCTCTAGAAATTGCCCTGGCTGAAGACAGTCCTAGCATCCAAGGTCACACCCCTTCCCAGGTCAGCCCACATCCAATGACTGGTCAAGGCAGGGCTATAACAGCCTGACCCACTTACCCTAACTTGGGATGGCTTTAAAAGATCATCCAGCTTTAGACCTCCACTTGGGATCAGCTGAGACTGCCCTGTTGTGACCGCATTGCTGTCTCTCTCTCCCTCTGCCCATTACTGCTGCCTTTCCCTGTATGTGTGGACCCAAGAGCACTCCCCAGTGAACCTGTATTCAAATCTCTATCTCAGTGTGTCTCCTCGAGTACAGCCTTCGATACTTGGCTTTGTCATTAGTTGCAGCCATGAAATTACAGTCTTGGTCAGATGTATTGGAAATTCTCTTTCTCTCTCTCTCTCTCTCTCTCTCTGTCTCTCTCTGTCTCTCCCACACATACACACACCCCTAATCTTAGGCATTCACTCATTTGGTCACCAGGTTTCATCTCTGGACATCCCATCACACTGCGCTATTCTTAAATGTATCTCCTTGCTCCCTTCTTCCCACCCCATCTCCATCTCTTTCCCCCTCTCTCCTTTCACAAGATTAAGCTCCGACCCATAACAAAACAACTTTTAACCTCCAGGTTTTTTTTTTTCCCTTTCTCAGAGTTCTGTGCCCCCTGCAAATTGGGCCAGAATCAGAAGAGAAATCTTGACATTCTCAGCATTGGTCCCCTCATCCGTCTCATCCCTTCCGACATACCCTGAGCCTGTGAGGTGGAGAGGGCATTTGAGGGCTGTGTCCCTGTAGTCCCTCAAGCCGGGCCTTGGGGGGCGGGCTAAGATTTCTGCAAGGATCTCGAATCTGAAGAGCCTAAGTCGTAGCTCACGTCCCCACTGAACAATGAGGCTTGATGAACGGGGTGTGATGTGCAATTGCTGATGAATATCAAGCTGATTCCCTATGACTCTCAACGTGGTGCATGTGCGAGTGCAAAGCTGTGTTGTCCCGGGAGGGCTCAATATGAGCTCCAAGTTTCCCAACTTCCTGGCCTCAAAATTGATGTGTACAAAGGAAAAAAGGAGAAGATGCAAAACCCGCAAAGCAATATTTCCCAAGGCGAAGCCTGACATTATGACCGCCTCTTTAAGCACTTTTATTGCATATATATATATATATATATATTTTTTTTTTTTTCCCTCAACTGCATCTTCTGACTGACAAAGCTCTTTCTCGCCAAAAGCGACTGTTATAAAATTATGACTTGCGCATATATAATGTTTGTGTTCAACAAGAAAACAGAAATGCCACCTTATTTTGTGGTTACAGCTGCACAATTCACATCCGGCAAGATTGATCATATTAAGGTTATGCAATCATCTAATTGCAGAGACAAGCCTTGAGTAATAACTCCAAATGCTCGCACTTCAATCTGCACAGCAGAGTCGTTGCCGAGTCCTGATTAGCGCCTGACAGCGTTCGGGCACCATTATCCGCTCTGGCATTGTCTAATTCTCCATTTCCAGCCGAAGCAATCTACCCACTAACTGATCTATGACAAACAGGCTCGGAACAGCAAAGCTGTTTGGGTTGCAGATACATATCTAACAAAACATGACTCTTTGGGCTGTTTCCAGCTTTTCGTAGCAAAGTTTTCCCCTTTCCCAGGAGAAGGCAGCCTCTTCCTCCCCCATTCCGTTCTCTCCCCTCCTCTCATTGTCAGGAGGCTGCAGATGACTAGACAGGGAATCTGTAAAATCTTTACCAAATTAACTCCTACTTGGATCTCAGATTTTGGCCTCAAGCTGGCTTTTTGAAAGGCAGCCTCTACTCACTGCTGATACACAGTATCCCTGTGCTTTTTCTCTGTAGTACTTCACACTGTTTGCAACCATGCCTGCAAGTCCTATGGGCTTCACTTTCAAACTGTATCTGGAATCCAATCACTTTTAACCACCTTCATCACCAGGGCCCATGCCACCCACGCCTCTCCCCTGGATGATCACATCACTGTCCTCTCTGGCCTCCTAGCTTCCTCCTTTGTCCTCCGTGTACTCTACAATCTATTCTCAATTGAGCACTTTGTAAAAATGTCAATCAGATAATAGCATTCTTCTACTCAAAACTCTGTAATTATTCCCTATCTAACTCAGAGTAAAAGCTAAAGTCTTTTCAATGGCTTTATAAGCCTCACATGATCTCACAGTGTCCTCTCTCTGGCTGCATTGCTTATCTCTGCATTGCCTTTGTCTTTCTAACCTTCTCACGCTACTCTAGCCCTGTTAGTCTCCTTGCTCTTCCTTGAACACGCCAGACACATTCTGACCTCAGGGCCTTTGGACTTGCTGTTCCCTTTTCCTGGAGCTGCCTTCCTTCAGATAATCTACATGGTTTGCTTCCTTTCTTCCTGTGGGTCACTGTTAAAATGTCACTTCAGCAGACACCTTCCCTGGCTACCATATCCAAATGGTAAACCCTCCCCACCCCAGTACTGCCTGCCTCCCTTACTGTGATCTGTTTCTATAGCAGACACCTTCCTCTAACATACCGTGCTTATTTATTTTGTGGATTGCCTTTTTGTCCTCTCTTGAGCGTAGAGCAGCTCTCTCCAACAGAGCTTTCTATGCTGGTGGAAATGTTTTATATCTGCTCTGTCTAGTGTAGTTGTCACTAACACATGTGGCTATCGAACACTTGAAATTCAACTAGGGAGACTGAGGAACTGAGTTTTTAATTGGATTTAAATTAGATTTAAGTCATCACATGTGGCTAGTGGCTGCCATATTGAATAGCACAGGGCTAGACTATCTGTTCTACAAGGACGGAGATCTTCTGAAAAGGAGTTTAGAAGCATATATGATAAGCCTAAAAAATATTCATAGCCTTTGACTTTGTAATCTCGCTTTCAGAAATTTATCCCAAGGAAAAGTTGTGTGTAGAAGAATGTTCACTCCATTGACATGGATAGTAGTAAAAAACTGGAAATAATCTAAAAGTCCAGCAATAGGGGATTGAGCAAAGCAAATATAGTGCTTTGGAAATCTGATGGAAATTGAGCAACTTCTTAAATTAACATAGATTAGTAATTAGTGACACGGACAAAATGTCTGTGACATCTTACTGAATGAAGAAGCTAACAAAATTTTTTTTATGTCACAATCCCAATTTTAGGGAAAGTGTATATGATATATATAGTGATTCAAAAGGAAGAAATTCTACAGGTGGAATTTCCTGTGTTTTTTATTTTGGTATGTTTTTCTGTGTATTTCACATCTTCTGCAGTGAATGTGTATCACCCAATTGTCAGAAAAATGAAGTAAACCTAACCTTTTGTTAATAAATAGTTTTCACCCCGCATTTCTGATTTGACATTGCCATTTGTAGGTACAGAGTATGGGAACGAAGCTGATGTGAGCCCTTTGCTCTTCTTTTCAGTGATTTAAGTCCTGCCCAGGCTGCTGCTGAGTGTCAACTTCTCTTTTTAAGAGATTCTGTTTCATTGGTTCTTAATTCCTTTTCTGAGCTTTGAGCAACCACGAGAAGGTTCTAATTCTTCCCCTTCCCTCCTAGAATGTGATGCATGGGGAGGTTTGTCCACCATAGAGATGCACAGTGATCAGTGATCACAGAAACTTCCAGCTTTGGGCTGGAAGACTCTTGAGCAGATGACAATCCCACTGAGCTCAGTGACTAGCTACAGGTTCTTTATGCAAAGGTAAGCTCACACAAATATATTCTCACCTCCTTTCCTTTTTACACAAAGAGGTACATACTGCATACTGTTTTGAACCTGGCTTTTTCTACCTAATGAGCTCAGTGGGGTTGTCATCTGCTCAAGAGTCTAGCACTGCATCTCTCCCTCTGAGCTTGGAGGACTTTGTTCTGGGCAGAAGCATCCTCTCCCACTCACAGTCCTGATGACTCATCGGACCTACTGAAGCTTTTGGAAAAGTCCTTCCCTGTGTGCACTGTGGCAATGCCATTCCTCGGCCCGGAGACCTTCATGGTTTGGTTCCCACTCAACTCTCCAGCATCATCTCTCACTGCTGCCCACTTGCACATACACAGTTCCTTGGGGGTTCCCTCAAAACCTATGTCTGTGCCTTTGCATAACCAGTTCTCCTGCCTGGAATTCCATTTCTGCATTGGCTATTGCCTCTGTCCTCCTGAGAACAATTTCTAGAGTTACTTCATGGTTCAATGCAACTTGATAATGCACTTACCTGTCTCATGGACTGCGCTTGCAGGGAGCATGAAGGAGAGGAAACAAGCATTTGCTAATTCCTTGCAATGTGTTAGGCACTTGAGAAAAGGCTCACAGTTGATCAGAGGAGACAGACAGGTGAGAGGGTCATTACAATGCAGCATGACAAACATCTTAACTCAAGTATAGACAAGATGATATGGGAACAGTAATTTCTGCTGGGATGGGATGAGCAGTGAGTAGTTTCAGGTAAAAGGTCAAGTTGGACCTTAGAAGGGAGATAATTTTCATTTTAAAGTAGCTACCTAGCTATATGATAGTGGACCAAGCTCCTTGCCTCTCTGAGCCTCAGTTGCCTTATTTCTAAAATGGACATCATGACTCATGCTCTGGCCACCTCCCCGGGCCGTTTTTATAAGTCTATAGTATAGAAGGTGCTGTTGATGTCTCTTCCTTGGTATTCTCTGTTCCAGTACATGTGACTCTCTGTCTGAGTGTTGGTGGGTCAGGAGTGCTATAGAGTTAATGAGGATCTTCAGCCAAGATCCTTATTATGGGAGTGGGTAAATAAATACCCCAGTTCCTTCTCCCCGTAAATGGAATAACTTGGAGGAGCACATCTATACTGGCTCCTAGAGGTCTCCAGGAGGTTGGAGTTTCACTTACCCAAGGTGGTAACTTTCTTGACCATGCATCCTTGACTGACTACCTTCCCCTCCCAGTCTCACTTGCCCAGTCCCCTACTGGTGCTTGCTGGGACCACTTCCTAAATATATTACTTACCCTGGAATCCTGTTCTCAGGTTCTGCTTCTAGGGCACCCAACTGGTTTCCTATGGAAATGTGAGACATTGTTCCCAACCTCTGTCTCTGACAAGCCCTGCCTCTCTCACCCTGTCCCCTCTCTTTCCCTGACTATATCATGTTTTCATGTGGGCTTGGGTTCATGATTATGACAGAAAAAAAAGAGCTTTTGGAGCACAAAACCCATAGACAATAGGAACCCAGAGAACACCTAGGCTCAGCAAAATGCAAAGAAAGGGTGGATTTTATTTTACAGTGTGTGTGGGAGTGATTCTCAGCGGCTGCCACCTAACACCAGTCCATCACCTCATTAGTTCTCCAGCCCTGGGGCGTTTGAAGTTGGCTGCAGTGGGGGTGGGGTGAGAGGGTGGGGGTATGATGGGAGCCAGATCCATGTGTCCTTTGTCGTATCCCCAGTTACTTCAGGCTGGGATGAAAAGAAGGTCTATGCATCTGGCCCTGCCCTCCCTGCCCCTCCTCCCTCCCAGGCCAGGATTCCCCTCCTGGGTGGGGCCTTTGGACAAGGGGCCCAATCTGTGGCTCTCACTCTCTGGCATGGGAAAACTGCTGGTTCAGCCACCCACATCAGCTTCTGCCACTTAGCCAGCTCAGCTCTCCCAGCCAACCTCTCCCAGCCTACTCCCAGGGGCCTAGATCTTTGGAATCAATAAGAATCAACAAACAGCCACTAAGCATCGCCATGGACAGTCGTCGGCCTGCCTTATCTCACAGGGTGAAAAGGGTATGATCTGCTTTCTTCCGATGAGGAAACTGAGGTTGGAAAATAGGCGTACAAAAATCTTGGCTGGCAGAACTAGCCACCCAGAAACAGCGTCCCCTTGCCAGTGAGGGAGCTGGCAGGACCCAGCTCCGCATCACCTTCCAGCACCCGCTTGCTGGAACCTCATTTTCGAGGTGGCAGCAGAATGTGTGGTATTCCCAACAGCGCCAACATCTGGGGCAGAGGTGGAGGTGGAGTCTTCATTAAAATGCAGTGACTCCATTGGCACCAAAATAAACGTGACATTTATCAGAACCTGCTAAATCTATTCAGCGCTTGCTTCCTTCGGAAGTGCAGGGTTCATGCCGTGGGCCTGGAGAAAAAAGGTCTTTGCTGGTGAGAAAAATGAGCTGGCAAGATGGGAAGTAGAAAGAGAAGAGGGAACATTGGAAAGGGCAGGCTGAGAGGGGGCAAGCCTCAGCCTTGAGTCACTCTCTTCAATGCCGGTGAGTCCTCTGCAAAGGGAAGATAATGATTTTAAGGTAAAAGTCAATCATGTTGGAGAGGATTTCTGTTGCCTGATAAGGAAATCAAACAAAAGTAATCCACTCAAACCTAAACCAGATTAAACTAACCTTTATGGAGCTCCTAGAATGTTGCTGACATTTTTACATATTTCTCGTAATAACCTAGCAAATTACTTTTTATCCCTATTCTACATATAGGGAAACTGAGGTACAGAGATGCTAGATGAGGCACTCAAGATTACTCAGCTAGTGTGTGGCATTCATGAACTGTGCTCTGCCACACCTGGGTGGGGCAACAATGATCTCATAAGTGTGATTTGGAGGCAAGCACTTGATTGGAAGAAAAGAGACTGGTGTCTGAGTCCAGACTTACTATTTGGGTTTGGAAAGTCTTTGCTTGGTAAAACATGGTCCTTAAGTTCCCTTGGTTCTGATCACCTTATGCATGAGCATTTGTATGTTCTTGGTTATTGACCATGGAAAAATCCCAAGCCACCATTCCCAGATCTCTTGCCTGGGCCCAGGTCTCTGGAGTGTAATGGGAAGCTGAATATCTGTTTCTACCTAACAAATGGAAGCAGCATAGGAAAGCACTCTGGTTGCCTGGGTTCCAATCCCAGCTCCGCTGCTTACCAGCTGTGTGACCTTAGGCAAGTTACTTAACCTCTCTGAGACCTTATTTGCATATTTTTTTGTCATTGTGAGCATTATGAATAATAGTCACAGCAAATGTTTAACATTTGCTGTGAGTGATTATTAAGTGTCAGACACTATGTCAAGGGCTTTACATGCATGAGTTCATCTAATCCTCATAATTACCCTATGAAAAAGTTACTTTCATTTTTCTTATTTTAGAGATGAGGAAACTGAAGCTTAGAAACTGTGTTCTTAGATGTGATATATCATGATTCCCAGAAAGCAGTAGAAAGTTCTAGTTCTTGCTTCTTTCTGGTCTCTGTGTTGCTAATTCCTATGGACCCCCCAAACAGCAGACCCAGGAGAGGAGCCAGGAAATGGGAATAGAAAAAATAAAACAACTTCATCTCAGGGAGGAAGTTATTTTATTTTTCTTTTTAAAGACCTGATACCCTGCCAGACCAGAGCTAGCTAAAGCTGTTATTTCAGAGGGGCTCTTTCTCAGGACACCTCAGACTACTCTGGCACATTTTGGGAATCTTTTCTCCTGGGGCCCCTGGGGGCTTCAGGTGGGTGGATGAGCATACAGTTTGCCTAAAGAATAGTTGCTGGGTCCTGTGAGACTTGCTGCGAATCTGTCTCTTAACCAGGCATCTGAGAGACAGTTTATAGAGAAGAGTTCATGATTACGATTAGAACCTGAATTACCAACCCTCATGGGCTACTCCATGCTTGGCACTGCACTAGAAGTCTTTGCTTAGTGATATAATTATTTTCCCCATTTTTCAGAAGTGGAGACTGAGGCTTGATTACCCCATCTGCAATGGGCTGAGAGCAAGAGTATAATCAATGACCTTGTCCTCTCTTTCCTCCTTGCCAGCGTCCTTTCTTACCCTAAATGGTTAACAGTGAGTAGATTAAGAGCAAGTGTTAAGTGCAATTATCGCAGAACAGTTAATGCATAATTGCATATTTTTGTAAACAAGCTTAGAAGCTTTTTCATTGACCTCTCTGTGGCTCTGTGGTTTTGCAGATAAATTATCTTTCCTTTTACACTCTAATTTTCACTGGGAGCAATGGCTATGCCACTATCGCTCTTGCAGCCCCTACTCTCTCAGGGCTGTTCCTGGTGACTGTGTGTCCTGGCACAAGCTCACCCAGCCATGCGATGTGTGTATGTGCCCATGGGCCTCTCTGTGGCCATGGCAGAGTTAACAACACTGCAAACCCAGACAGATTCTGCTGAGAACTTCTGGGTGAGGGTAGGGATCCCCTTGGATGTAGGGAATAGCTCATGCTGGAAGGAGTAAAGAATTGGGAGTTTCCCTTCATGGGGGCTGGTATGGTTTGGCTTTGTGTCCCCACCCAAATCTCATCTCAAATTGTAATCCCCGTATGTCGAGGGAGGGACTTGGTGGTAGGTGATTGGATCGTGGGGTTGGTTTCCCCCAAGACATTCTCATGATAGTGAGTGAGTTCTCACGAGATCTAGTTGTTTGATAAGTGTCTGATGGTTCCTCCTTTGTTCTCTCCCCTGTCACCTAGTGAAGAAGGTGTCTGCTTCCCCTTCTGCCATGATCGTAAGTTTCCTGAGGCCTCCCCGGCCATGATGGACTATGAGTCCATTAAACCTCTTTCCTTTATAAATTACCCAGTGTCAGGTATTTTTTATAGCAGTGTGAAAACGTACTAATACAGGGATCATTCATTCATTCTACAGATATTTGTTCATTGAGAACCTTCATGTGCCAGGTTCCCTGGGGAAATAGCCCTGAGCAAGGCAAATCTGGTTACAGACTGGCCAGGAATTGTTCTCAAACTATATTTAGTATTTCAGCAAGTCGCCATCAGGCCACCCAAGTTACCTGAAGCATGGAGCTTTGAGGCCGGGCGTGGTGGCTCACGCCTGTAATCCCAACACTTTGGGAGGCTGAGGCTGGAGAATCGTGAAGTCAGGAGATTGAGACCATCCTGGCTAACACAGTGAAACCCCATCTCTACTAAAAATACAAAAAAATTAGCCGGATATGGTGGCAGGCGCCTATAGTCCCAGCTACTTGGGAGGCTGAGGCAGGAGAATGGTGTAAACCCAGGAGGTAGAGCTTGCAGTGAGCAGAGATCGCACCACTGCACTCCAGCCTGGGCAATAGAGCGAGAATCTGTCCCAAGAAAAAAAAAAAAGCATGGAGCTTTGCTTGGAGGGAAAATTATACCATCTTGGTGGGGTTACCTTACTGGTCAGAAAACTCCGGATGGTTATGAATATTTGAAACTGGAAATGAATGAATGATTACTTAAAATATTTAGGGTGTTGTTAGATAAACTCTTTTGAAATATGGGTAGCTTGGAGAAACTCTGTAATGGGTTCAGTTGTCACCATAGGGGATCCTGGGGTCCACCTTCCTCCTGTCCTTTTCCCCAGACTATATGCTTCCTAGCAGACCTGTGGTGGGGCTAGGCCTCCTCAAATGTTCCTGCTGCTGCTGCTGTTAGCAGTAGGCAGTGAGAGGTAGAGGGGACTTGGGCCAAAGCTGTCCCCCATTCAGAAGCCTGTTCCACTGTCTCATTCCACTGCAGGCTCTGACTCCCCTTGCTGCATCCACCAGTCCCACTGCCCTATTTTCCTGTCTTCTTCCATGTTGTTGGACCCTGGATCTAGGCCACACGGAAGTCGCTGCACCGCCTCCCTCAGTTATATTTGGGGCCTTTGCTATGTCACAAAAGAGGTCCTCAGTTGGGAGCTCAGTGGGGTTGACTTCACCTCTGCAGCCCCCTCCCACCAGCACTGCAAACTCCTCAGACACTGCGGACAGGGAGAGGAAGCCTAAGGAGCAACATTCTCCCAGCCCTGTCTCTAATCTGCTGCATGCTGAACCAAGTAGAAACCCACCCCAGGAGACCAAGGATGCAGTGTGCTGGGTGCCAGCCAGGCAGGTGGAATAATTGCAGGCCTGGTTGGGTGGTGGCTTGGCCCAGGTGTCTTAAGTTAAGAGATCAGGGCAGGACTGGGTTCCCTGGTTGCCAACTGCATCCTAAAAGACTGAGGATCTTCCTGGACTCAACAAAAGGCCGTATCTCTTCCCAGGATATGTGGCAGCAGGGTTAAGGCATGAGCTCTCTCTTTGGGATCTACAGGTAGTCATTAAGAGTCCCAGTTCTAGTGCCTATTGGTTCCTGCAAGTCAATTTGTTCTTCTGTGAAGAGAAATACACCCCCTCTCTACCTCACAGAGTCATGGATGAGGAATTTGGGGGGAAACTGTGGAGGGCTGTGTGCACGTGAGGAGTGGTGTGTGATTACGGTCATATGGTAGAATAGGTGAGCTCTGGAGTCAGACTGTTTAGGTTCAAACCTGGTTCCACTACTACTGTATGACTGTAGATGAGTGGCTTAACTTCTCTGTGCCTCAATTTCTCATCTATGCAATAGGGATAATGATAGTCTCTTAATTTATAGGGTAGTTGTGAGGATGAAAAGACTTGGGTTAATTCATGTAAAATGCTGAACACAGTGCCTGGTGCACAGTGTTTAGGAAATAATGGTGCTGGTGGTGGTGATAGTGGGCTGGTGGTCATGTCAATGATGAAACAAAGAGAGTATATAGATACAGACCCTGATGTCTTTGTGAATGGTGAAGGGCACTTAACCATTCCAAATCTCCTCCCTTCATCTTTGGCCTTCACCTGACTCTGGCCAGGTGGGCAGCTCATTGGGAAGTGAATGACAAGTCTTATCCCATAGTGGATGACTTTGGGGAGGCAGTGCCAGGCAGGTCCCAGCCAAAGGAGATGTGAGGAGGACCATGCTCCTTGGGGCCTGTTTTCCCTGGGTTCTCTGCTGGGTCAGTGACTGGTACTGAGCCTGTGACCTGTGCTAGGACCCTCAGAGGGGCCACTCTGCCTTTCAGAACCAGCACAAAGCCCCCTGTGCAGGTACCAAGCTGGGATAATTGGGGAATCATGGAGCCAAATTAGAAGAGCTTAGGCATAATTGAGAATTCTTCTGCCTATTTGATACTAAAGAGCTGATCTGGGCCGACATCTGGGGAAGGGTTCAGAGTGCTTTTGATTATGAAGTGTTTTTTTTTTTTTTTTTTTTTTGAGACGGAATCTTGCTCTGTTGGCAGGCTAGAGTGCAGTGGTGCGATCTCGGCTCACTGCAACCTCTGCCTCCCAGGTTCAAGCAATTCTCCTTTGTGTTTTAAGTGGCAGAGGAAGAGCCTCTGGACTCCTCAAAGCAAACCCTCTGTGGTGTGCACTGTTTTCCATGAGGCCTCATTTCCTGAGGAAATGCCTCCCAGTTCTATCTCTGGCCAGACAGTGACTGCTAGATTCCCGGGCTTGGGTGACAAGAATAAGACAGCGGTCTTGGAGAAAGAAGGGACTGGGTGGGGGTCCTGGAGGGAGGAGAGAAGGACCCCTTTTAAGTTCCAGGGACCACTGGACTATCCCATTCTTTTTAGAGGGGCTCCCTTTGGCCTGCTCCAGTCTGGGCAGGGTTTCCCGGCATCTCATCATTCCCTGGGTGATAGGCACCTGCCGCTCCCTAAAAACAAAACAATGAACCATCGTGACAGCCACAGCTCACCTGCTTTGAGGGCTTTGTATGGGCTGGGGACTCTGTCCCAGGTTCTACCAACATTATCACTTCATTGACATACTGTTCATCTGCCAGTCTTTTGCCAGTTTGGCTTGAGTGATAAGAAGGTATTAATTACCCTGGGGTGTGGAAGCCAGAATTTCTGCACAAGCCAGAGAGGGTAGTGTTGTCCAGGACTGGAATGCCCATCCTGATAAGTTCCTCTGCCCCCATCTTCCCTTCCTCTTATGCCTGTAACTGTCCATCCAGACCTCTCCTTTTCATGGAGTCTTGCTTGGCCCCAGTGTCTCTGCCCTTCTGTGTCTCTCCCTGTCTATAGGCTCTCTGCCCCATTCTGTCCTGACTTTGGTCATCCGACTTCTCCCCCTGCTGTCAGTTCCTCCCCTCGGGTTCTCTGCAGGGACAGGAGGCACTTGGTCTGCTGAGATCAGCAAACGCCTCATACTCTGTCCACAAAACACCAACTGTGGTTCCTCTCCCCCCTCTCGGAGGCCTCCAGTTGCCTCTCACGCCAGTTCCTGAGTCCTCAGCCCCATCCAGGTTTCCTGAGAAAGTTGGCGTTGTGGTGGTCCCGGCGGGTGGGTTGGGCAGTGGCTAGGCTGGATTCTTATGGGAAAGCGAGTGTGTGTGTTCTCAGCCTGTGGTGACACGGCCCCCACCTCTCATGGGCCCTGCTGCCTACTCAGCCTCCCTGGCCACAGACCACCTGGGTTGCCCCACGTGGAGAGAAGTCAGGACCTGAAAGTGAGGGAAGGGGAGGGCTGTGGTCCATGGAGGGGCACTGGAGTGAAAACCACGCATTTCCTCCTGGAAAGTCCTTTCCTGGGCTCCCAGCTTGGCCCAGGATGCAGGGAGGGGTGAGAATCAGTGCCTGGGCTTCCTCCATGGGGCAGGGAGAGCAAGACTTGGCACCAGTCACTGCCCTGGCTGTGTGTCCCCTGGCCACTTCCCTCGCCTCTTTGAGGCTCCTGCCCTGAGCTGCAATAGTGGTGGGAAAAATACTGGAAATGTGAGTCTTTTTCTTTCGTGTGCTCTCTGAGCACAAGCTGTGGCGTTAGGTGGGTGTGCAAGAAGGGGCAGCCTCCAATTTCTTATCTTGCTTTGCTCCTTCTTTCCTTCCCATCAAATTATCATCAAGTAGCTCCTGAGTCCCAGGCCTGCCTTCTAATACATGCAACACGGGGGAATTGTGCCACACGAGTGAGACACGTCCTGGCCTTCCGGGAGGTCTTGGTTAATATAAACACAACAACAACAACAACAACAACAACAACAACACAAATTAGAAAAAAATGCCTTATAAGCTTGGGAGCTTGTCAGAAATGTAGAATCTCAGGCCTTGTTGCAGACTTACTGAATGAGAATCTGCATTTAAATAAGATCCCTGGATAATTCAAATGACACTGAACTACAGGTCTTGGTGTCTAGTTCTGGTCCTAGTTTCAACCTGGCTTCACTATTTACCAGCTGGATGATCCGGGGAAAACTTCTCTGGGTCTCAATTTCCTAGTCTGTAAAATGAGCAGGATAATAAAAATTTATGCCCTGCAGTCATTGTGAGAATTACATAAGACACTGTCCTGAAAGCAGAAGCTGGGAACCCCAGGAAGCAGCTAGTCAATGTGAATGTGACCAGGTTGTAGCTGAGTGTGGTTTCTGCAGCCCTCTGGCCTTGTGGGTTTCTACTGATCTTTAAGAAGGACTGAGTCTCTCACTCACATATGGTAGTAGTCCCAGAAGGGGTGAGGTTCACAGGTCCTAGAGCCAGTGTTCCTGTTTCAAATCCAGTGTTTGCTTTTTACTACTGGGTGACCTTAGGCAGGTCACTCTCCTGAGCCTTTGTTTGCCTACCTGTAAAATGGGGCTGTTGTGAGGTTTGCCTGAGCTAGTACAGGCACTGAGAACTCATACTTAGTGAGTACTGGCAACAGGTTTCTTACAATCCTTGCTTCTCTTAGTCACCTCTGGCTCCTGTTTCCTGATTTTTCTGATATCTCACTTTTTTTCCTCTTCCCTTTGTCCTGGCCAGTCCCTGATGTCCCCAAAGCAGAGGGTGATCAAATGTCCAGATATGCCAGGGATGGTCATAGCTTATGTGTTTTGTCCCATTGTGTTACCTCCCCTCTCACTTTCTGAAATGTCCCAGTTAGGTGACCCTATCAAAGCCCCCCTCATGAAGGGCAGTTGTGTTTGCAACACTATTTTTTTAAAAAGGTTTATTGAGATGTAATGAACATAGAACAGATTGCACAAATTTAAAGTGTGTACTTTGAAAAGTTTTGACAGATATTTGCTTGTGAAACTATCACCACAATCAAGATAATGAACATGTCTATCACCTCCCAAGTTTGGGAGGACTTTTAAGAGAGACCCAGGTGCAGTGTGGCAGGTCACACAATGGGACCAGTCCAGCCCAGCTGGTAGCATCATGCTCTCAGGAGGTCTAAGGCCTTCCCAGCCCAGGGAATTCTCAGTTGTATGCTCTCCTCATCCTTCCTTCTCTTCTCCCTCTTGGCCATCTCATTCTCCTTCTCCCAACATCTAAAAATTCTCATGCGGCTCTTCCTTTCTTTCCCAGCCAGTGGTTCTCAAACTTCTGTGTCCATGACAGTCATCAGCACTGTTTGTCAAATGTGCAGATTACTGGACCCCACCTTGCGGAATCAGACTCTCTAGGGATGAGTCTGTGACACTTCATTTCTCACAAACATCTCAGGTGACTGATGTGAATGGCAAGCACATCCTAGCTATGTCCCCCCTCCCATTTATTTATTTATTTATTTATTTGAGATGGAGTCTTGCTCTGTCACCCAGGCTGGAGTGCAGCGGCACGATCTTGGCTCACTGCAACCTCTGCCTCCCAGGTTCAAATGATTCTCCTGCCTCAGCCTCCCAAGTAGCTGAGACTACAGGTGTGTGCCACCACGTCCGGCTAATTTTTGTATTTTTAGTGGAGATAGGGTTTCATCATATTGGCCAGGCTGGTCTCGAACTCTTGACTTCAGGTGATCCACCCACCTTGGCCTCCCAAAGTGCTGGGATTACAGGCTTGAGCCACGGCGCCTGTCCTCTTTTATTTAAAATAACCTACATAGTGATGGATTGATAGTTCAGCAAACGACCATGGCACATGTTTACCTATGTAACAAATCTGCACATACTGCACATGTACTCCAGAACTTAAAATTAAAAAAAAAAAAAACCCAAATAATTCATCAGAGTGTTATGCTAAACAAAGAAAAGGTTTCTCGTTAGTGGAATGTATTAGTTAACTTGTGCTGCAAAACAAAGCACCTAAATGGGAATGGAATGTCAGAGATGGCCCCTCATTCTCCATGCCCTCTCTCCACGAGGTCTGCCATTATCCAGGCATCCAGCCTAAGTTCTTTGCAATACAGCATCTAGCTTACCAGGGAGCAAAAGCCAAAGCTGCTGGGCTTCTGAAAGGCTAACCTGGAGTGGGAACATTGCAACTTTCACCTCATTATGTTGATTAAAACAAGTCCCAGGACCAACCCAGACTCAAGGGGAGGGAAAATAGACATGCTTTCTTGACGCGAGGTGCAGCAGGTGTGTGCAGGGATGGAATTGTTGGCAGACACACTGCCACAGAGGAATTCTGCTGCCAGTTTTTGAACTACAGTTCTCCCCCTTCAGTAGAGTAACTGTCATCAGTACTATTCGTAGTAGTATCTGGGCTATACAGAAGGGACTATAGTAGAAGGGAGGCATTGCTACCTCTGTCTGGGAAAGGAGAGGATGGCTCCACTGCATAGGTTAAATGAGAAGTGATTGTGGGTGGAAAGTGAGGGGAAGAGGGACTGGCAAGAGCAAAGGCCTGGGGGCCTGAGATTATCCACATGTAAGACAGCAGGGAATGAAAAGGCCACTCAAGGAGGCCTTCCAGGCTTCCTGGTGTCTACAGGCAGGCCTGAGGTTCCAGGGATGACCAGGGTGGAGGGGGTCTGCAGGGGTGTGCCAGCAGTGTCCCCCACCACTGTACCTCAGCACAGACAGAGAGAGAGAAGCCTGAGGTTCCCACCAGGAACACAAGAGTTCAAAGGGCAGGGGTCTCAGACATGAGAGGGTGGGACCAACTGGTTTCTGGGGAGCATGTCTAAGCCATCACTCTTGAACTATTCGGGGCAGGCAGCTTCATTTTCAATAGCATTCTCCTCACTTTCATTTGTGAGACCAATTACAGAGCATTTTGCACCACAATTACTGCTGTTAAAACCTCTCAGTTCCATTTGGTGAATTTTAGTGGTAATTGAACAGAGGAAGCCATCACACAGGAGATTGTCCAATTGAATCTGCCCAAGCACTGAACTGTGAATTCCAGTCCTCCCAAAGCAGTCACATGGTGCCCAGGTGGAAGCCGCTTGCTTCCCTCCCATGGGGATCTTGCCCTGGCCCACGTGAGAGACCAGCTCTACATGGAAGGGTGATGGGAGGTGCCTCCAGCCAGGGACAGCTGTGCAGTACCAGATTTTAGGGCGTAGGTTAGGGATGGGGCTGGAGTGGCAATTTCAAGACTTGGGAACCTGAAGGTTTTGATGTTTCAGAGTTGGGAGTGTGACTGGATTCATGCCTTCATTTATTATTTATAGAACAAATACTTCTGTAGCACTTACCGTGCACTGGCCACTCTTCTAAGTGCATTGCAAATATTAGCTTCTTTAATCCTCATAGCAATGCCATGGTTAGTCATCTTGTGATTGTTCCCATCTGATGGATGAGGAAACTGGGGCTCAGAGAGGTTAGTTAAATTGCTCGAGGTCACGCAGCCAATAAATAGCAGGACAATTTGACTCCAGAGTTTCTCTTCTTGTTTTCTTTTTCTCTTGTGATTTCCTTCCTTGATGTTTAGGGAAGGCTTATAAGAATTCCTAAGTATGTCGGAGGAGCTGAGTGAAGGGATCTGGCCATCCCTAGGCTGTGGTAACAAAGGAGAGGGGTAACAGAGCCTGGAAACCTGCTTGATGGTGGGAGCAGGAATCCAACTGAAATCCTTAAGGAGGAGGAGAGACTCAGGGGACAGAGTTAGGATTGGGTGGTATAGGAGCCACACCTCACCCAGAGGCTCTTTGCCCAGATCCCAACTACAAAGTTCGGGTTTTGCTTTCGCAGAAAAGGCCATATTCCCTGATCTGTGTGATAACTGTTCCAAGCCTCCAGCAGACATGCTGGACCCCAGAGTGAGAATGAAGGATGGTAAGCCATCTCTGTCTCCATTGCTTCTGATTCCTTTGTAGATGTAAAGCCAGATGAATCAGGACACCAACTCTGTGCCTTGAACATCTACTGATGAGAAAACAGGCTCAGCAAGGAAATGTCATTTACCCAAAGTCATGTGGCCAATGTATGGGAGGGCCAGGCTTCAAACTCAGTTCTGTCTGATTCTCAAATCCTTGCTCTATTCGTTGCACCCAACTTCCTGCTTCATCAGGGCAGAAACAAGTCACTCACACAACTGCTGGGGATGGACCCAAAGATACCATCTGTGAGGGCCTCACTAACCTGCTATGAGAACTGTCTGTCTACTCTGCTAGGAGCTCTGTTTGAGCCTGGGCTTGGTCTGAATTATCTTTAAATCCACCCCAGGGCTTGATAGGTCAGTTAAAAACAGACAGGGCCATACTGGAATCTCAAAACCATGGCTGGAGAAAAGTCCTTTCCTTGAACTTGGGAGTTTCTGCTTAAATCCTTCCTGGGTGGCTCAGCCCCTTCTTGAGTAGCCTGGGCTGGCTTCACCTACCATACCCCACTCTGGGGAGCACTGTTGAGGTCACATTTGGCTAAAAAGGATCAGGGGACTCTTTTCAGGAAGCGGCAGGAAAGCAATTGGGTTTGGTCTTTCCTACTATGTAAAGATGGTAATCCCACCTGTTTCCTGTAACTAGCAGGCCAGTCTCAAGTTGGGAGCTCTGCTTGGAGTTTACCTCTGTGATAGTTGGCAGGGACTGGGCTAGGGTCAATGGCTTAGGGCAAGCCTGCCTCTCGGGGCAGGTCAAGTGCCAAACCTCTGGAGTCTAGCCTGGGAAGGTTAAGGGACAAAAAAGGTCCCCTATGTCTTCAGATCAGTAGTTCTCAAAACTTTAATGGCATCAGAGTCACCTGGAAAGCTTAATAAAACAGAGACTGTGGCTGGGCGCAGTGGCTCACGCCTGTAGTCCCAGCACTTTGGGAGGCCGAGGTGGGTGGATCACCTGAGGTCAGGAGTTTGAGACCAACCTGGCCAACATGGTGAAACTTTATCTCTACTAAAAATACAAAAATTAGCCTGGTGTGGCGGTGGGCGCCTGTAATCCCAGCTACTCAGAAGGCTGTGGCAGGAGAATCACTTTAACCCAGGTGGCAGAGGTTGCAGTGCGCCGAGATCATGCCACTACACTCCAGCCTGAGTGACAGAGTGAGACTCTGTCTCAAACAAGACAAAATAAACAAAAACAAACAAGAAAACAGAGATTGCAAGGCCTCAGCTTCAGAGATGCTCATTCAGTAAGTCTGGATGGGGCCTGAGAACTTGCATTCTAATAGGCTCCTAGGTGATGCTGATGTGGCTGGTCCAGGTACCAGACTTTGAGAATGATTACGTTGGACATTTTTCTCTTGACTCCTCCCTTGTGGGGTGTGCCCCAGCAGGCACTGGGCTGTATTCCTACCCCCCACCCCCCACATGCTCCAGCTTGCTGCTGGTGGCGTGTAGGGTGACAGCCAGGGCCAGGGAGGATCAGGTAGGAGCACCAAGCTGATGAGGAATTTGTAGAAAGAAGTTGGGGACAAGCTACAGATGATTATTGGAGGCAGCCATGATGCTCACCACCAAGCAGTGACCAAATCGGAGACAAAGACTCCACTGAGGGCTCTAGAAAACTCTTCAGATGCAAAGCTGAAAGGCTGTGGGGAGCAGTGGAATGAGTACATACTTTGAAGGCTCTGCCACTTTCTGGCTGTGTGCATGTGTGATTTTGAGTAAATTACTTCTCTCTCTGCCTCAGTTTCTTCATCATTCAAGTGGGGTGAATACCACTTTCTATGATTGTTGTCAGGAGGTAATTGAGATTACAAATGAGAGCGCTCTTGGTACAATGCCTGTCATTAAATGCAGGGTCTTTCCAATTTCCTTCTCTATCCTAGAAAGGTCATCATACTGGCTTAGTATGACTCCCGTCTCTCTATCCGCTTCCACCTGTCCTCTCCGGCCACTGGACCATCAGCCTACATTATCATAAAAAAGAGCGAGATTTTAATTTGTAGAATGTTTCTTTCCTTCTTTTTCCTTTTTTTTTTTTTTTTAAGAAAAGCCTAATTAGGAAGCCCGTTAAATGCCTGCAATTCCAATATAATTCTATTAAATTCTCCCTGTAAAGTTAATGTTACAGACTTTTTAACAGATGTTTTAATTAGGCATTGTTATTAAAGAGAATACTGTAGAAATTAAAACCAGACCCTAAATGGGGGAAGAAAGGCAGTTTTCTTGTGCTGGGTAAATGGTGGCAGCCGCCCAGCAAAGAGCTGTTGGCAGCAGGTCATGAAAAACACGCACAAAAGGAGAGGGAATACTTGGCGCAATCCGCATTGCTCAGCAAGACGGAAAAATGCCCGCGCCTGGTCCAAGCCCAGCCAGCTTGGGAAACGGGGAGAGAAGCTAGGAAGGTTAGAGACCCCCTGGCTCAGCTTGACAGGTTTTGGGGTCCGTTCCTATTGTGGTCATTCCATTTAGGTCCATGTCCTCTGACCCTCCTTGGCAGCCCACGAGGCTGGGATTACTCTTACCCATTTTACAGATGAGAAAACAGGCTCAGAGATATCTGATCATCTTCCCAGGTAGACACAGGAATGGACAGAGCTAGAAGTTGAATATGGGTTTTCTGCTATGTGGTGCTGGCTTGTTTCTCCAACAGTGATACAATCTAGTGCATATATATATATATATATATATATAGCCTGAGCTTTGGGGACAGAAAGATCTAGTTTAAGTCTCAGCTTTTCTTTTCACTGGCGGTGTGTCCTTAGACTATTTGCTTAATCTCTCTGAGCCTCAGTTTTCTCATCTGTAAAATGGGAAAAATAATAGACCCTATTAATTCATGGAATTCAAATGAAATATTGCGTCTAAGGGCACCAAGCACAGGGCCTGGCAGATGGCAAGTGCTCACGGAGTGCTCATAGATATGATGAAAGCTTCAGCCAGCAAGTGCAGAGCTAGAGCTCCAATCCAGATGTCTGGTCCAGAGTCTGCCCTTTCTGTGGCACCATACTGGGTGGTCCAGCCAGCCCTCACTGTGGGCTAAAAGACCTGATTGTTGTTTGAGACTCAGCTGATGGCCACCATCTAGAATTCTTAAAACCAACAGTGGTTTCTGCATTCGTTGCTACTGTCTGTGCCCTGCTATCTGGAAGGCAACCTCACCTTTGATGCCAGCCAAGTGAGGGGTCGCCCAATGTGTGGCTGGCTCAGGTAAGCCATCCTGCCACTGGGGATGGGAGTCATTGGTTGTCATGAAGACCCCAAGTGAGACATCCAGCTCCTTCTGAGATGGGCCACCCAACTCCAGATGGCTCCTCTAAGGAGGCAGGAGGAAGGGGTGAGGTTGGAGAGACCTGGGTTCAAATCCTGTCTTCTTTAATAGCAACAATGAAGCCACTGGCTGCTGTCATGGGCCTCCACTCCTGAGTTTGCGTTTTGCTGTCTCCTTCTCTTGGGCATTGAGCCAAGGGCCTGGGTGAGGGTGAGCGCTCCCAGGAGGCACTGAGGCTACTGAGACTCCCTCTGGTGCCTCTGGTGACATGCTCAGATTTGCCTTTTCTAGGGGCTAATTTTCCTGTCCGCTCTCCAAGTCTGTCAGCCTGGGATTATTCAAATGATGTTTATTTCTGTCCTGTGACCCAGATAGATCTGCCACGAGTACTTTTGTGAGAGCTTGGAAGGAAGAAATGACTGAAAGCGAGGCCACTGTGTGGGTCTCATCCATGGGCCCCCTCCCAGGAAGCTCTGCAAACTCCTGCTTGTGTCCACTGGAGCTGCCCCCCATTTCCCTCCCTTCTTGCTGGCTCTGTTATCACCATGCAAGTCATCCTTCTGGGCCATGGGGAGGCCGGGGTGCCTCTTGCTCAGGATGGCCTTTCTTGGGGTTGTTATTATGAGATCCCCGAGGTGCCAGGCAATGTACTGCCTGACACTCAGTAGGTGCCCCATAGTTGCTAGATGTTGAGGGACAACTTCATCCCCTAGTCCAGGCCTCCTGAGCCTTTTGTTTCAAGGATGTGGAACAGGTTTTCTCAGCCACCCCTCTTTATAGGCAGGAAGGTACTATGAAAAGCATGCCCCTGAATTCCAGTCTCACCTCTTACTAGCTGGGTGAGCTTGAGCAAGTGGCTCAGCCTCTCTGAACCTGAATTTTCTCATCAGTAAAGTGGGGAAGGTAATAGTGTCCAGGCCCGGGGATACTGATGAAGATGAAATGGGACAATGTTCCTGAAAGCATCAAGTGCGTAGAGTTTGGTTATAATAGGGGGTGTGCAGAGCAGTTATTGCATGTGTGCACATGTGTCACGTAAGTTACCTCTAGAGAATGGGTCTGAGGGTTGCTTCTTTTCTCTCCAGTTTAAATGTTTTTTAAACCATAGCCCTGTATTATTTTTTAATTAAAAGAAAAAAACAGCAAAATAACCACTGCAGAAACTGCTGGTGGTTTTGAGAACTCTGGTAAATGGCAATCAGCTAATTCTCAGACAACAGTCAGGTCATTTAGCCCAGGGGGTGGGCTGGCTGGGCCATCTCTCCGGTTGGGGACATTGACCCCGCTTTGGGCCCTGAGCAACTGAGTTTGAACCCTGGCTTTGTGATTTATCAGCCATGTGACTTCAGGTGAGGTTTCTCAGCCTCAATTTCCTTGTATATAAAATGGGAAGAACAGAAGCTACCGGTAGGGCTGTTTTTGGGGAACTGAGAATGGACGTGAGGCATCAGGGCAAGGATAGATATGCCAGATAGGTAGCAATTCTGATGACCTTTGGGTTTTCCCTTTGCTGCCTTTCCCCCAGGAGGCTGGAGTTCCATGCCTCACCCTGAGGTCAGGTGAGGGTGTGGAGGAATAACTCTGGGCCACTAAATTTGATGGGTGTTGTTCAGTCTTCCTTTTACTTGACATGAGCAGCATCCGCACTGCCAACGTCTCAGTTCCTGCGACCCCCTCTTCTTCCCTTAACATTTCCTAAGTCTCCATGTGAGAAGGGAAGGAAGTTGGGGCTAGGCTGGCCTATGTGAGTCCCAAGTAGCTGGGTTGGAAGTGTGGGAACTTTCCTCACCGTGAGAACCTGCAAGTGTAAGTCATCTGGAACAGTCTGTACATCCATCAGAAAGGATCTGGTTGAATAAGTCGCACAGCCATCTCCAGAACCCCACAAACATGTTACAAGTTGGACCATGTCTTTGAGACAGGCGACATATTCCACATCAGATTAAATGGAAAATAAACAATTAGAAAATAGCATTTATAGTATAATCTCATTTTTAAAAAAATATGAGATAAAGCAATCCTTGGAGTAGCAGAGATTAAGAACTTTTCTTCTTAATCTGAATTGTAAACTTGTATTAATGATATTGAGAACTACAATAACAGCAATAATAAAGTTTTTTAAAAATATGAAAAGCAGATTTATTCATAATTAGCAAAACTTGGAAGCAACCTTCAGTAGGTGAATGGATGAATAAACTATGGTACACCCAGACAATGGAATATTATACAACCATAAAAAGAAATGAGCTATGGAGCCATTAAGACATGGAAGAATCTTAAATGCATATTACTAAGTGAAATAAATCAATTGGAAAAGGCAACAAACAATGTGATTCCAACTCTGTGACATTCTGGAAAGAGAAAAACAATGGAGACAGTTAAAAGATGAGTGGTTGCCAGGGGTTAGGGGAGGAAGGGATGAATAGGCAGAGCACAGAGGAGTTTTAGGGCAGTGAAAGTACTCTGTGTGATACTATAATTGTGGATACACATCATTTTTCCAAATCCACAGAATAGGCAACGCCTAGAGAGAACCGTCTTGTAAGCTGCGGACTCTGGGTGATAATGACATGTCAATGCAGGTTCATCAATTGTAGCAAATGTACCACTGTGCTGCAGGATGTCAGTAGTGGAGGTTGGGCTTGTTAAGGGGGTGGGAGATACATGGAAACCCTCTGTACTTCCTGTTCAGGTTATTAAAATACGAAAAGACCTTGCTCAGTCAAATGCTGAGAGGGATGAATCAGGGTGCCTGGGAGGCTGGCCCAGTCAGGGGACTCCAGAGAGGATCAGGAGCCAAGAGCTGAACCTGAATGGTGAGCCTTAGGGGCACAGGGCCAAACCTTCTTCCCCTCCTTGCCAGGTTCGTTGCTTGTAGCCCTCTGTGTAGGGCAGATGCCATTTAAGACTGAACTTGAATCCCAGCTCCATCATCTCTGCTGTGTGACTCTGAACAAGTGACCTCATCTCCCTAAGCCTTAAAGTCTCAACCTGTCAGTTGGGCATAGTGATGTTCCACAGAGTTGATGTGAGTTACGTGAGGTCTTATATGTGAAATGCCCTGGATAGTTCTTAGTTCAGAGTGAGAGCTGAGGTCTGGGCGGGGCTGTATGAACCACCAGTGTGGGGAAGGTGGGCAGCCCCTTCCTGGTCTGCCAGCCTTGGAGCCCCTGAAAGCTTCCCCAAGTGCTCTTCCAGGTCCACCCAGAGGCCCTTCTGTTTGATGGGTATGTGTCACACTCAGCTCTGCCTGTCATCCTGTTGACAGAAGCTTCAAAGAAGTCTCTTTCAAGTTCTACAGTACCTTGAGAGAGGTTCCAAAATACTTTATGTGGCATGGAGGCCCACTGTTTCACAGGGGGGCACAATGAGACATTTCTGAGCTGCAAGCTGGCCCTGTGCTGAGAATTAGGTGGGGTTTTCTCTTTTTGATTCATCCTTTTCTCCCAGCTGAGGCTTGTTTTCCTTGAGACCTGAGACCCACTTTTCTGCCCTCAGTGATGCCCTGATCCAAAGGAACACAGCTTTACTCGCCTTTCAGGCTATGCGTGAGTCCAGGGTCATAATGACCTTAGCTGGACCCCAGAAAGCTGCAGAGAATGCTGCCCATGCCTTGCATTTGAACTAACAGAGGGGCCAAAGCACAAATCCCTGGCTTGTGTCGGGTCCAAGAGAGGCGAACTGGCCTCGTGCACATTGGGCCACAAGGGGAGCTGGAGAAAGATGCAGATCCCTGGGCCTTACCCTCCAGGGTTTCAAGTTCTGGACGTCTGGGATTCTGCTTCTTAAACCAGCTCCTCAGGTGATTCTAATGCAAATATCTCCATGCCATTCTTCGAGTGACACTAATATAGTGGATATTGCAAGGGCTTAGACCTAGGCAGACCTGGACCTAAATTTTATCACATCAGCTGTGTGACCTCATTCATATTTATTCACCTTTCTGAGCTCCACTTTTTGCATCTGTAACATGCCCTTGTTTGAAAATAACACGACGGAGTATTCTTTAAGTTCCAGGCATAATGCTAAACCCTTTGCATCCTCTCATTTGATCCCTATGGTAGTCCTCAAGTAGGAACTATTATTTTTGAACTCTGGAAGCCTCACTCAAGACCACCCACCTCCCCTTGTTTTTAACTGTGATGCTGAGTCTCAGTGGAGTTAAGTATCTGTAGAGTACATATCACAGTGCTGGGCTTATTGCGGGTGCTTGATAAGTACTCACTGCCCTCACCCCCAGCCAATTGCCTCAGCACTGAATGGGTTAGGAGCTGTCAGGGATCTGACATGGAATGGGGCTTGCAGGGCCTGGAGGGGCTCAGAGCCCAGGGTACAACATCAATCCATCAGTGAGAATTCACCAAGGCTGTTAAGCCCTGGTGGAGGTGACACCAGCAAAGGAAGCAAGACATACATCCTGTGATTGCGTTGTTGGGATAATTTTCCCAGCAAATAAAGAGAGAGAGGAGGAGCCTTCCAGATGGGAAGCCTTACGAGGGAAGGCTCCGCAGGGAACTGAGGACAACTCCACTAGATTGGGGAAATCTCAGGGTCTATGATTCTTTTGGATTTTTCAGAAGTCATCCTCTCTCCTTATTCTTCCCTGCTTAGTCCAGTTAAGCCTCTTCTAGGGAAATACTGCATTCTTGTTATTGGTAAATGAAGATGGATTTATTGACACAATATAAAACCAACTCACTTTATCAGCAATAAAACAAATCATACTGAAAAGAGCAAAGAGAGAAAAATGAAAATTAATAAATGAAGTTTATTGTTTTACAACAAGTTAGGTTTACATTTTCTCACCCAAACCTTTCCCCATTGAGTTTTAAATACTCTACCTAAATCCCTTGGGTCATCCTATGTTAAATATCCTCTGTGTTTCTGTTAAGAACTTCAAGGTCAAAAGGCAAGTGTTGACTTTTCTTTGAGCTGGTAATATAGTCTTTCATTCATCCAACAAATATTTATTGAATGTTTACTGTGAGTGAGGCAATGTTTTGGGCACTGAGGATACATCAGCCAATAGGCAAAAGTCTCTGCTTTCATTGTGCTTATATTCTAACAGGGGAAGACAGAAAACAACAACAAAAGAACAACAACAACAACAACAACAACAACAACAACACCCAACCAGAACAAACATTAGGAGAAACTGGGTGAAACATATACAGGAAGTCTCTGTACTATCTTTGTTCCTTTTCTGTAAATCTAAAACTCAAAAACACAACAAAATTGTGTGTGTGTGTGTGTGTTTGTGTGTGTGTGTATTTGATGATAAATGCAGTGAAGAAAAGTAAATTGGGAAACGAAATTTGGGAATGCGCTGGGGCAAGAGGAGGAGCTGTAGTTTTTAAAAGGCTGGTCTTTTTGAAAAAGTGACATTTGAACAAAGATTTAAAGGAGGAAAAAGAGAAACCATGGGGATATCTGGGGAAAGGATGGTAAAGGAAATGGTAAGTGTAAAGTCTCAGTGGTCTCCAGCCTCAAAGAGGGCCTCCAATGACCCCAGTATTCATGTTCTTGTGTAGTCCCCCACTGACTGCATAGGGCTGACATGTGTACCCAATAGGGTATTGTGGAAATGTGGGTTCCATGACTGGGTCGTAAAAGAGATGACAGCTTCAGCCTTTCTCTTTCTTGGATCACCCATCCTGTGGAAAGCCAGCTGTTGCCTTGTGAGGGCACTCAAGCAGTCCTATGGAGAAGTCCACATGGGAAGGAACTGAAACCTCCTGCCAGCAGCCAGCAATAACTTCTGAGATTTGTGAGTGGACCACCTTGGAAGCAGAGCCCCCAGCCTTCTAATGGCTATAGTTGCATTGACATTTTGGGCATAATCTTAGGAGAGACCTGGGACCAGAATCACCTAGAGCTATGCCACTCCCAGGTTCCTGACCCACAGGAACTCTGAGGCTTTTTAAAAAAAGAGTTTATTGTTTTAAGCAGCTACTATTTCGGGTTGTATGTTACATAGCAATAAATAACCAATGCAGATGTTGAGGTGAGAACATGCCTGGTTGCTTGAGGAACAGCAAGGAGGCACTGTAGTTGGAGTGGAGGTGTAAGGGTGAGAACAGGAAGATCTGAGGGCAGAAAGTGTGAGTCAATTTCCTCCTGAAGAAAAGGCTTCTTCTCTCTGGGTATTACTATTATTATTTTTTCAGCAATTGGCTCTCCTGAGTGTTTCTCAGGCCCAGGCCTTGGGAACCAGTTTGTGATGCTCATTTTCTTCTCTGCTGTCATCTTCTGAGGTGGGTTTACATCTCCTCTTCCCAGGAAGTCTGTGGTGGTGTTATCCTTCCTGAAGTGGTTTCAGTGATACCTCATGCTGAAACTTGGCCAATATCTCTTTGGGCATTTTTTTAAAGGTCAGATCTGTTTTGGTAGAGAATCAACAAGATTTGAACAAAAAAGAGAGAAAAAGAATTTGATTAATTGGAAACAAGTTGTTGTTCAGAGATGAATTCACAGAGGAGGTAAGATTTGAGGGAGGTTGAGAAGTAGTTATGGGTAGTTGAGCAAAGGTGGTGGGTAGGGAAACAAATAGCAGAGACAGGGGGTAGGAGAAGGATAACTACTTTCTGGGAATTCAACATCGTTTGTGTGGAGATTGGGAAGAGGATATGGGGGACAGACGAGTGGAGGGAGGGGAGAGGATGCAGGGTCTGGTAAGGAAGTTGTGGGTGCAGGACTCAGCCTAAATTGTACCATGTAGGCCAGAGGCTGTCCTGTTGGGGAACTTCCGATCCTTCAGGGATGGGCTGTCAAATGCTGGCCCACCTGAGTTCTACTTAAGATTGTTTTGATTGTAATGGTCAGAAAATCCATTTCAAGTTGGAGTTAGGAAAAAAGAGAATGTATTGATTTATGTAAGTGAAAAGACCATGGTTTGATGTAATTGGGGCTTGATTTCTCTCTCTCTTTAGGTTTTGTCTGCTGCCATTTTGGCACCATTCTCACTTCGGCTCTCCCCTTGTGTTTGCAACGTGGTTGTTAGCATTTTTTCTAGGGTTGAATGTAGCAGAAAAGAGTAGTTGTGTTTCCCCCAGCATACCTGGTCAAAGTCTTGCTATTTACCATGATTGATGACTCAACTGGTTGTAGTGCATGTGCCCACTCCTAGGCCAGCCACTGCTACCATGGGTAGAACTTTGATCGGCCAGGCTTACACCATGTGCCAGACCTGTTGGAACCTAGAGACTAAGAATAGTGGTAGGGTGGCTGCCCCGATGGAAATCAGACTGATGCTACCAGTAGGTGGGTGGGTTGTGTGACAAGATGCAGAGAGGCATGCTTAATAAAACAGTCAAGGGAGTCATTTTATGAGCATATAGGGAGCCAGACAAGGGCACTAAGTCTACTCAAACTGATATGTGGTATCCATAGGTCTCTGTTAAATAGTCAGCACAGATATGTGCCTTTATGGATTCTGTGAGGTACTGTTATACTATAGTCACATTGCACCATCATTATTATTGATTTGTTTTATGCTATCTTGAATCTTTTAACTCCTTTGAGTTAGGGTAATGCTAGCTGCTATCACAGATAAAATGTAAAATATTATTGGCCTCAGACAATTTTCCTTCAAGTCCAGAAAGTGAGTAATTGATTGACAGTGCTGGCTCTCTGTTCCACAGAGCCATTCATGGATTGAGGCACCTTTCGTTTTATGGCTCCACTAAGTCCTTGCATCTTAGAATCCTTTCTTCCAGCTAGCAGACAAGGAAAGAGAAGGTGGGGTGAAGGCACCTCTGCTTGGAAGGGACAGGCATATCCCTTTCATTCATGTTTCAGTGATAAGAAGTAGTCATGTGGTTCCGTCTAGTGCAAGAGGGGCTAGAAAGTGTTGTTCTGATTGGGCAACCATGATCTGCCAACCTCGTACCATGGAGTGGTAGCATGCATTTTTGGAGGGCAGCTAGCCCACTTTGCCACAGCCTCCAAGTATATGGTCCCAAACTGTAGTTTTTAAAGTTACAGAAAAGAAGATACGGAGAATTACTGCGTAAGGTGACATCAGGACCACTGAGTGATTTTTAGGCAGAGGAGGGGCACAACAGATCAGTCTGTGCTCTGGGAACATTATGGAGATGGTGGTAATGGAATGAAAAAAAAAGGACTCAGGTCCCTGTTGTCCCCACTTCTGGCCCAGTTTTGAGTAGGGCAATACTCAAGGGTTCCTTGCATTTACACTCCTACCACGTTCTAGGAACTCACCATGTGCCTTTTTGAAACACTGTCTATTGACTCCTTAGCACAGCTGAGAGGCAGATACTATTATCTGCAATTAACATATAAAAAAATAGAAAGTTCAGGGAAAGGAAGTGACTTGTCCTAGGTGTGCTGGGCCTCGAGCGGGTTGTCACTGAAGCTGCTGATCTGTATTGGGAAATGTGTTTGGGGACTGGGTGGTGCCAAGCATGCATTTGCCCTGTGGCATGGTGTCTTAGGGAGCAATGGGGTCTGAATACTCAGTGGTGATAGGGCCTGACTGGCAGGTGGATTTGATAACCCTTTGAACCTGCACCTCCACTACGGGCAAAGCTTTAAGCACTGTGCATCTCATGTAGTCACCTCCAAGTCCCTAACAAAGATGCTCTGTGAGTCCCCTCATCAGCTCCCAGGAATCTGCTCCGTGGCTCCTGGCCCTGCTGGAAAGGGGGACCACAAACCTGCTCCCCAGTCTAGAGAAGCCAGTTCTGCTGACTGGGCAGATGGGGCCCACGCACTGGGACCTGGGGAGATTGAGAGGAGAAAGTGGCTGAGCACAGCTCTGCGAGGCCTGGTGATTTATGAGGAGCAGCTTCCGTGGGCCATCTGGACCAGGAACTTCAGGAAGCACATCCTGTGTGGAGGCGCAGGCAGCGTGGGAGCCCTGCCAGGGAGGAGGAGGGCTGCAAGGGAGCGGGAGGAGGGAGGGGATGGGAGGCAGGAGTAGGACAGAGGCAACGTCGTAAGAGCCCAGGCAGTGAAATCAGACAGATCCAGATGCTTCCACTTGCAGAAACTTTGGGCAGGACCTTAATCCCTCAGGGCCTCAGTGTGATTAACTTTGAAATGGAATGACAACATACCCTCTGCACTGTGGAGAGGTTTAAATGGAGCATTGCTTTTATAAGTACCCAGCCCAATGCCTTGAAGGAAGGAAGTTGATGTTATTGAGCATCTTCCATGTGTCAAGCATTCAGTTAGGTGCTGGGAATATGAAGAGTCTCAGAGTTTGTGGTCTAGTAGGGGAGGCAGGCTATTTGGAACATGTGAGCTGTTTACAGTAAACTCTGGGAACACAGAGGTGAAAACCACAAACTCTGCCTGGAGGTGATGTTTGAACTGGGTCTTAAAGCAGAAATAGGAGCTAAGTGGCCGGGGAAGATGTGGTAAAGGGAATAGCCTGAGCAAAGCCATGCTACACCACCGTCAAATGTTGGTTCATTCATTTATAACTCCAGCCCTGATTGCTCCACTGAGCTCTGGATACATATATCCAAATGCCTATTGACATCTCCATTTAGATGCAATGGGCATTTCAAACTTAGCATGGCTAAAACAGAGATATTGGTCCTCCTGGTCCCCCTGCAACCCACACTCATCAATTTTCTTCCTCCCAGGTCTTCCTCTCTTGGTAAATGACCCCACCATCTACCCAGTCGCATACATCAAAAATCTAGAAGACATTCATCCATCTTCAATTTCTCCATTTCCCTCCTCAGTGTATCCAGTGGTGCCAAATTGCACCTTCCTATGTGTGCCTCCTTCTGAAATTGCACAATAGTGTGGTCATATCCCCAAACTCAGCCTATCAGCAAGTCCTGTCAGCTCTTATCTCCCACATACATCTAGGATCCATTAGCTTCTCTTCATCTCCACCACTACCACCACAGTCGAACCCACTGTGGGATCTAACCCAGACAACTGCAATGGGCTTCAAGCTCGTTTTCTCATTTCCATGTGTCTTTCACAATCCAGTCTCCTTGCTACTGCCAGAGTGGTCTTTACAAAACAGCTGTCAAATCACTCCTCTGCTGAAAGCTTTTATCGCACAGTTATTTTCACAGTAATTCTGTATAACCTGTCACCCCAAAACCCAGTGATGCATAGCAGCAAGAATTTATTTCCTGTTCATGTGTCTGAGGGTTGGCTGAGGCTCAGCTGATCTAGGTAGGGTTTAGCTCTGCCCTGCAGGTTGGGTCCAGCTTAACGCTACATGTTTCCATTCCTCGTTGGATCAGTGGCTACCTAAGGCATGCTCTACTCCTGGTGAAGAAAGAGGAACGCTAGAGGGAAAGCCCATCTGTGCAAAAACATTCTGAGCCTCAGCTCCCAACACATCCACCACCATCCCATTCCTCAAAGCAAGTCATGTGGCCAAGATCAAAGTCATAGGGAAAGGAGGTACACTTCATCACCATGAGGCCATAGCAAATGTGTGGATAGATAATTTATAATAGTGGGATAAAGAATTGGGACCAGGCTGCCTGGTGTGGTGGCTCACGCCTGTAATCCCAGCACTTTGGGAGGTGAGGCAGGTGGATCATGAGGTCAGGAGATCAAGATCATCCTGGCTAACATCCTGGTGAAATCCCGTCTCTACTTAAAATACAAAAAGTTAGCCTGTCCTGGTGGCATGTGCCTGTAGTCCCAGCTACTCAGGAGGCTGAGGCAGGAGAATCACTTGAACCTGGGAGGCAGAGGTTGCAGTGAGCCGAGACAGTGCCACTGTACTCCAGCCTGGGCAAGAGAGCAAGACTCCATCTCAAAAAAAAAGAAAAGAAAGAAAAAAGAATTGGGACCTGGTTGGGCATGATGGCTCATCCCTGTAACCCCAGCACTTTGGGAGGCTAAGGAGGGAGAATCCTTGCAGCCAGGAGTTTGAGACCAGCCTGGGCAACATAGCAAGATTCTTATTTCTACAAAATAAATAAAATAAATAAAGATTAGCCAGGTGTGGTGGTGCACATCTGTAGTCATAGCTACAAGGGGAGGAAGGTTGAGGTGGGAGGATCACTTGAACCTAGGAGTTTGAGGTCCAAGTGAGTTGTGATCGCCTTACTGCATTTCAGTGATACCCCTTTTCTAAAAAAAGAATTGCGACCAATAATTCAGTCTTCAACAGACGCCTTTTGTGGCTTTCTGTTAAACTTAGAATAAGGTCTAAACTCTTCCCCCGAGAATCTGGCTCCTGATATATCAACAAGCTCAACTCCTCCCACTTTTCCCCCTCACAAATGTCTCTCCAGCCATACTGTCATCTTGGCTGTCCCTTAGACTTTCCAAATGCTTTTTCACCTCAGGACCTTTGCACTTGCCATTCTCTGCTCCCAGATTTTCACAGGATGGGCTCCTTCTTGCCCCCAGATCTCAACAAAATATCACCTACACCCATGGAGCTTGTTGGAGATGCAGATGCCTGGGCTCCACCCCTAGAGATTCTGAAATGGCAGGTCTAGGAGTGGGTTTCAGGAGCCTGTTTCTAACAAGATGCACACAGTCAATACCAATGCTGATGTTCTGTGGACACATTCTGAAAAACACTGCTGTATAATGGAACCATGTCCCAGGAGTACTGGGGAAGAAGTGGAGGGCCATAGTCTATTGGGGAGTCAGGGAAGGTTCCAGAAGAGGCAGTGGCTGAGTCAAGGCCTGAAGGATGTGGCAAAGGTCATAAGGCAGACAGGACTGTATGTCTTGGTGTCACCTTATGACCCTGAGAGCCTCCTCAGTGGGTGAAGCTACTCTCCCTGGATCTCAGGCCCCAGTCAGCCCAGACCCTTCTGGTCCTCCCTCCATTGACATTATATATGACCGCCATGCAAGCTTCTTCAGACAACCAATTCCACAGGAAGTCTTAGAAAGCTTTTTCTCTCTAAATGATCTTTTTTAGTGTCTGTCACCCAGAGTTGTAGAGATTTTATATCATCTATGAAATCCTATTAAGATTTTATTTCCTTATTTTCCTTTTATGATGACTGGGATTTCCTTCCTGAGAGAAGGCCTCAGGAAGTGGGCATGCCTTGGTGGGAGCCAGGCTTGGGAGCAGGTGGGTCACTGGGGCAGCCTCAGCCTCTGAGGCAGCACAGGCATTCAGAGATGGAAGCAATATTCAAAGTCCTGTGGTTCATTTTCTACCCAAGATACCCACTCTAGAGCATCCTATGACTCAGGAAAGACAGCCATGGGACTGCAGAGTCAGGAGGCCCAACCTGAGAGTCAGAGGATCTGGTTAAAACCTTGCACTTCTTGGAGGGATGGCAGGAGTTAGAAGCTGCAGTAAGCCAGGATCGTGCCAATGCACTTCAGCCTGGGTGACAGAGGGAGACCCTGTCTCTATTTAAAAAACAAAGTTCTCCAGGTGATTCTAATTTTGCACCAAGGTGAGACTCTCCTTTTAGGTACATTCAGCCAGTCATGGACCCACCTTGAAGCTTACATTTTTCCACCTGTCTACAAGGATATCTTGAAAGCATTTCTGCTGAATGGATGCATGCTTCATTCCAGATCCAAAATGTGGAACCCCAGATTGGGGTTAAACTCAGGATAACATTAACAAAAGTCATCCAAATTGTACTGGTTATAGCCCCATTTATGGACCTCTGAAAAGTTCTCCCAATTTTGTTGTGGAGCCCCTTATATGTTTAGGAATAAATCTCATTCCCCACACAACAGCACTTACTAAATTCTCTCTCTCCTGCTCCTCCTTTCTTGCCGACACCTGCGGCCCATGGATCATGGTAGGGAACCTCACTACTTCCACCTCTGCTGGTGCTCCCTGCAAGAATGCAAATGTCCATTGTGTGGTGTGCAATATCCCAGACTTTGGTACCATTCTTGGCATCCCCATTGATTAAAGCTGCTTTGGGTCTGGTGCAGAAGTGAGAAGTCCAGGCTTCCTCTCTTGGGGTCACACTTTGTCACATGGGCTGCTGATGCACTGGGTCTCAGCAAGTCTGTTGAGAGCTCAGCCTCACTAGTCTCTTCCTGAAGCCTCTCCCTAGAGGACCTGGGCATGAGTTCCTGGCCCAGGCCCGGGATGTGAGTAGTCCATCGTGGCTTCTCAAGTGTATGTTTTTGCTCTTTTCACTCCAAATAAAAAGAAACTTAACTGATTCCAACCCAAACTGACTTGTGCAAAATCGCCTCCTGGCTAATATACCTCCAAAATTTCCCTATGAGTGCAGTCCACTCAGCGATCAGTCTTAGAAGCCCAGGCCTACCTCAGTCCCACACATGAATTCAACGCAGATCAAAACTGAGAGTGCAAATTCCAAGTCTGTTTCATTTCCCTGGCCTCTCAATTTAGCCCCATCACCTGAGGAAATAATGATGTTAATAGCTGCTCTTTATTCAGTGTTTAGTCTGGGCTAATGTGATGCTAAGTACTTTCCATGGCTTATCTCATTTAATTCTTAATAAAAGTCTTAGATAGTGGTATTATTATGATCCATTTTACAGAGGAGGAATCAAAAGATAGAAAGGTTAAGTAAATTTCCCATTGCCACTTAGCATATAGGTGGAGGAGCTGGGACTTGGATCTAGGTCTGTATGACTCAGATGCCCCAACTCATGGCTGGCTGGGTTGTTCCTACAGAACCCAAGTAGATTCCTGATGTTCCTTTCCCAAGGGCTTGTGAATCATCTAGAAAGTAAGCAGATCTTGGGACTTCAGGAGTCTGGGTCAAGATGATGGTTCCATGTTTTCTCTTGAAAAATCAGATGGCATTGTTCTGTCTCTCGTCTTTCAGTTTCTTAAATTATCCACACTCCCTCAAGAGTCCATTTAGACCAAGAACTCAGAGTTGAATGTCAGAATTTCACAGCCAACAGTGTCCAGAGAGATCACCAAGTCCACCTGTACACCAGAGAAAAGGAAAAGTGGGCTTGTCTAAGGTCATATAACAAGTCCAGGGGAAGTTGGGTCCAGGATGCAGGATCCTTCTCCCACAGCCTTGCCCTCACTGTGTGGCCTTGCATAAATCTCCCCTCTCTGAAGACTCAAACGGACAGATAGCTCAGTTAAACAGACAGAAGCAATCTCAGTTAAACTAAGCTTTTAGAGCAGCAGAGCACTTTGACAAAAGGGAACCTGTAGTGAGACCTACTCTAACAGCTCAAAGCCAAGATGGTCTATTAAATCAGGAGTGTGTATAAGGCTCATTCTTCACCTTGTTCCCTTTCCCCATCTATCCTTGGGCACTTCTGGGAATGCAAGGTACTTGCTATTGGCAGTTAGAAAACCTTGGGCTTAAGCAATTTGAAAGCATTGAAAGAGAACTTGATGGAGCTAAATCTAAATCTAATTATCATGCTGACCAATCTCAGGAGAGCCCTCTAATCAATGATGTTAGAAAATGGTTAACAACCAGCTCTCCGAAAAAAGAAAAGTCCTGATAGCATTTGCCTATTTCTTTGGTGTAAATACTCTTATAATGGCCAATTTTGTGAGTTACCAACATGATGTTAACCAGCTTGCAAATTTCCTGAAAACATAACAGTTAGCTCTTGGGAGCTGATACGAACTGACTCCAGCATACTACAGCTTCCAAATCTTCAAATACTTCGCAAGATTTGGATTTTCAAACTTTGGTAGCAGGCTTCCTAGGTGTCAGATGAAAGAAATGGGTAACAGCGTACAGATAACTTGAATATCCCATTGGTAGGTCTTTTTCTGTGCTATTATTGTCTCTGTTTCATATCTTGATGGAAATGTTGCAATTTTTACCCTGTTATAGAACAAACAGAAGTGTGACTTGTGGCTCACAATCTATGAAGCTGATTTTGTATAATTTTGACAGTTCTATCACATTTCTCACAGTTATGATTCTTTTCCCCTCTAGGGATGGTATGACATTATGTTGGGATAGTGTGTTGGGTACTGTTCCCTTCTGCTCCTTTCTGGTAGGCTATCTTCTTCTTTCTGGGTTTACACTTGCCTAAGTTCAAAGCTCTGACATACACACCTTATAAATTTTCCCTGCCCCCATCCCGATATGCCTGGAGGAGGGGTGGTGGGGACTCTGTGGTTCTAAATCTCTCCTTGGCACATGTTTTCAGGCATGAGTGAAGAATCAGTGATTCAGTTTGAACAGAGAAACTGCAGACAGATGTACTATTCTCACATCTGGCTACCTGGAGGTACAGCTGCACTTGGCCACCCACTCTTTTTTGCACCTGTGGGGGAGGAATCATTTCCTTATTGTGCTGGTGTTTTTATCTACATGGCAGAAGATGCTGAGGTCACATGCTCTGAGATGCCAGGCAGGCTCCAGGGGGCAGGGGAGATATTGTGGGCTGGCACAGAGGTAGAAGGGTGGCAGGTAGAAGGTATCCCTGAGTCACCTGGTCAGCGCCTCACATCAGCTGACTTGGTTCATGAGACAAAGCACAAACTCATTTTTATTTCCATGACTCCAATTGCACCTCTGCTGGGGTTAGGAAACCCATTCCCTGGATGGCATTGAGCCAGAAAATTAGCAATGATCAATGAAAGGGGAAGGATGATGAAATAAAAGTGGAGTCTCAATTATGCTCTAAATGAGCAAGGCGATGTTAAGTCTTCAACAGAGGAGGGGCCAGGGACTGGAGGAAGGAAAAAATGATTACGTGGAAGAATTCAGTGCCCCAGTCTGGACTTAGCCATTGATTTCCTATTCCAGTTCCACAGATGGACCATAAAGGCCTTGCAGAGTGCGTGGACCCGCCTGCCATATTTCTCCACAATATGCCTAAAGTGAATTCCTCCACTCTGCTTATCTGTCTGGCAATATCAGATCCCGGGTGGATCTAAGGGAACAAATGTCTGTGGGTATTATGTTAGGGATTTAAACTTACCAGCTGCTGGGAAGTCGAATTTGTGGTTTCAGGGCACAAGATGATTCTGTGTGAACCATGGTTTAAAGCTACTCTTGTAAAATTACACAAGTAATTGGTTGTGTTCATATGAAATGATGGGCTGAAATGTTTCTATGAGATTTCAGTGATTTTTTTTTTAACAACAACAAAAAACCCAAACTTTTTTCCCTTAAACTGCTAAAAGACAAAGTAATTGATGTTGAATTTGGTGACTTGCCCTGAAAAATGCAATCATGGGGACAGCCTGTATCAGACATTCAGAACGGAAACCAAATGTTTTCTTGCATGGATATCCATAACATAAGACTTATCTCCCATCTGGCAAAACCTCTTTCTGTAGAAATGTTCAGAGTGGAATTGCATTAATAAGTAGACATCAGGTGAAATATACTATTTATGCACTTTCAATAGTCTCTGTAAACTGAGTTGCATGTCAGCCTTGTATCAATAAACATCGCTACCTGCGGGTTTTCAAGACAGATTAGCCGAGAAGAGCCATTATGGGATGAAAGAGGAGGGCACGCTGGGAGAAGAATGAAATGAAACATTCACCCATGCAAACGTTTCCTTCCTGGATACTATTTGGATTTTAATTTCTTTTTTTTTTTTTCAAATATAAGATAAAATACAAGATGTTGGTGCTGTTTGGAGATAGCCCACATCTGTACAGCAAGGAGACAATTCTCCAAAGTGCAGCTCTCAGTGGGGTATTTATTTAATTCGTATTGGTTTTGGACCGCAGCCTGTAATGAGGAAAGATACGGATAGAGGCAGGAGATGGTGGTTGGAAATCTGTACCTTTTTGAACATGAAAGTACAAAAGGGTCGTGCATGTATTGAGGTTTTAGTGAAAATTCAATAACTTTAGCTGCAGACACTCTGCTCCGGAACACTAATAAAGATGGGAGAGCTAATAAAGGACCCAAATTCGAGCTTCTTAGAGATGAAAGCTGGAGTGGTGCCAGGCTCAGCTGCCCTGATGTGGAAGAATGCCCTGGTATGTTTTTGCACATGGGCCAATTGAGGACTAGGTTGATTTTAAGGCATCTTTCAACAGCACATGAGCCCCAGGGACCTGTGAATGCCAAACAGGGCCTACTGAAATGGGGTTCATTGAAGGGGGATCAGGGATGCTTAAATTTCCTGCCAGCAAATGCCCTGATAGACAGGCAGGCCAGAGTTAAAGACAAGAGGGTCCTCCCCAAAGTGAGACATCCCTACATGGGGTCTTTTGGTCTTCCTGAAGCACAGTGGCCTGAGTATCTCATCAATGAGTGAGTGAAATGGCCAAAAGCCTCTAAATGGTGAGTGAAAGGGCCAAAAGCCTCTAAGAAAGAGCCAGCAGCTAGCAAAGAGCTGTAGCATGGGAGGAAAGGGCTTGGCCTTGGCAGCATGAAAGACTGTCCCTGAATTATCTAACTCCATCCTCCTCTCCACACAGTACTGTCACTTTCTCTCATCTTCAGATGCTCACTTATCTAACACCACACCCTTCCAAGTGCAGATTCAGGGCTTGAACTCAGATGGATGAACAGCATGGTCTGAGCCCAGCCAAACCATCTGGGGTTCATATCATCTAGCTCCCGGAGGAAATCAGAGTTCTGGAAAGAGAAATCTGGGATAGGGCTCAACTCACTGACTCGTTTTATTATTAGGGTTGAACATGTTTGCAGAGGGCTGTTCGAGAACCATCTTGAAATCAGCCCTCAGCCTTCTCAGCTGCAGGCTGATGCCCTCAGTTTACACCAGGTTTGACGCTTTGCTGACAAGTTTGGCCACATTTGCAGAAGGCTGCCTGAGAAACATCTGTTTGAGAAGCTCAGGTTTTTCCTCTTTGGGCTAGAGATTCTCAACCTGCACTAGCTTTGCCTGAGGTCTGAATCCTCATTAGTGGGCTATAATTAGCATTGATTATTGCTGCAGTGCCAGGCATGGTACATGGCACATTACATCTTGTGTTGCAAGTTGTCATAACAACTCCAGGAGATTGGTGCATTATTATCTCCATTTTACAGATGAAGAAAGTGGGGCTACCGGCTGTATGATTTGGTCCCAGGTCTGTGTAAATTCTAACCTCATGCGGTTTAATGCTGACTAGGGAGGCTGTACATTGGGTCCCTTCTGGAGGGATGTGGAGGATGCACTTGACATTTTTGCCAGACTCATTGCTGTGGGCTGAGGCACACATGTGCAAGGTTGGACAGCCGGACCCCAGGAGGTGTCACTGCACCCAACTCTTCCTCCCAGCCCACTCTTGCAATCTGCAGGCTCTACTCTGGACCCTTTTTGTCTGCCCTAGTTGCCTTCCTCTTCTCTGTGAAGTCCTGGAGCCTCTCACCCAGCAGAGCTGACCTGCCTGTGATAAATACCATTTAATTACAGAACAAGCTTTTCTGCCATTTCTCTCAGCACGGCTTCTATTGCTGAAGATTAAACTTCATTCCCACACCACTGAATTACCTTTTTAAACCTATTATTTCAATGTGATTAACTTCACTTCTTTCATTTAGCTGTAAGCAAAATCTTGTTTACAAGGCAAAAAAAGTCTTTGCCTTAATATCGGCAATAATAATACAAACGAACATTGCAAGAAAATAATTTATGTGAAAAACAGGAAAAAATGGCAGTGATACACGAGGCTCCTCTTCGATTAATAAAAAGGAGGAAATATTTAAAAACAATTTATCAAAGAAATATATGCAGTTCATACATCATGCATTTGCAAAGAATATACTAATATTCATTCCACAAATAGCTGTGTGACCCTGAATTCTAATTCTTTTGTGTGTGACAAAATTTGGGTTGTGGTTAAAATCCAGAGCTGGGTTTGGTTAACAGAGTGCCAAGACTGGCCAGGCTACTGATGGAGAAAGAGGCCTGTGTTCACCAGACACCTGCCATGTTCTCTCTTTTGAATGTGGCCAAAGTGCATCGGAGGTTTTTAGAAAAGGTTATTAGTGCAAGCTTGGGTGAGCAACCTGAAACCTAGGTTGGTTTTAAAGGCAGAGCTTCATCATATCAGTTGTGCCTCTTCTTTTCAGGATTGAAATGCAAACCTCTAGAAACCATAATTTTGTTAAAAATTGCAAAAGGGAGAAATGCTTGGTGATTTTAAAAATTGTTTTTATTGGAAGCAAACCCTGGCAGAATGTTTCCCAAAAGTTGTCAAGGCCGGGTGGCTGCTGGGAAGCGGTGGCATCTGTCACTGCAGTTATGCAAATCCTCTTCTGTTAGGGCCAGAGCTTGGAGGGGAGACACACGACTGTGTGTTGGCAAAACAGACACCGTATGCTACCACCCGCGTTTCTCCCTAATTTATTTTTACCATTTTCTTTTATGGTCTTCCACTAGACGCACTTCCCAGGGAGTTCCTTTACAGGGCAATGCAGAGAAATTAGCATTTACATCATATTTAACAGTTTACAATGAGTTCCTCCACCCACACATAAAACAACGTGCTTTTATAAGGAAAACATCAATGTGAGAATGAATATTTCCACATATGGGGTCCTCATTTAGCTGACGTTTAGACTCTTTGATGGTTTAAGAGGAAAAATGGAGTTGGCAAAAGGCTTTCCAGCTCAAGCCAGGGTGCCCAGCCCTCTGCACCCAGCCACTGGGATGCCTTTGGGAGAGGTGGGCTGAGCTGGATTTGAAGACGCAGGGCCGGGGCAGCGGGAGGCTCCGACCCTGGATCACCTCTTCCACCTCTTCCTTCTGCTGTGTCTTTGTTGCTCACCCCTTACACCCCTCACCAAATTTCTTGAGTTCTCTCTTCCCTCCCTGCTTTTTGCACTCCTGTCTTCCTCTTGTCTGATCAACCGTATCTACTGAACACCTACATTGATCCAGGCTCTGACCTGGGAGCTGGCATGACAGAGGAGAGTCAGACACTCTAAACTTTTTTAACCCATGACTTTTTTAGGCATATAAAATACATGCACAACCAGATGGACTGACTTTTCCCTCTTAAACTACATAATGTTGAAATCATTCAGGAACCCCAGGTGGTGGTGACCTGTAATGGCCCAGACGAGGGACAACAGACTCTGACCTGGAGTCTAGCTCTGCCATCACTATGGTTAAGGCATCCTCTCTTTTCCCTGTTAGCTCTCGGTCTTGTTCTACTCAGAGGTTGTTGAGTACTGATTGTCAGGAACTTTGTTTACATACTCTCATCTCATCCTCAAAACAACTCATATTATCGGGGAGAGAGGCAGAGCGGGAGCAGGTTTTGTCGCTTGCCGTGCAGGCACTGGCCTGCTCCATGCTGGGATTTGCTTCACTGCAGCCCATGCAGACCTTCCCAGAGCTGCTCATTGTGTCTGTGGGGACTGCTGGGTTTACACCCTACTTCCTGTCTCAGAGAGGGGCTGTGTTAGAGGGGTGGGAGGCAGCAAAGCAGACAGAGCTATCAGTCCCTGAGAATGGGGGACCCATTTTTGGGGGCAGCCACATCCAGGGATGCCCCAGTTTGCCCTCCAGTGGGTACTAGGAACTGAAAACCCAGAGAATGCCAGCTTCTTCCAGGGTGGGGGCACAGGCTCAGAGAGGCTGGGGGAAGTGCCAGAAGCCATCAGGGCAGGTTGACAGATGTGTTTCTAGCATCTGCCTCATTCCTGGTGCTTGGCAGATGGGGCGCGGGGACCAGGCAGCTGAAAACCTGGATCTGTTTCAAACAGCTCCATTTCCCAGGCTCAAAGCAGAGCATTTCTGCAGGGCAGCCATAAAACCAGTGCCACAGGGTCTCTCCAACCAAAGTTTCACTAGAATGCGGCGTAAGCCTGGTTTTGTTGAGAGGGAATCGTGTGGCCCAGTGAGCACTCTCTGGCTTATGAAACCCCTTGCTTCTGCACCTGTCCTTGTAGCTCTGCATGTCACATTTGGAGCCTTCAGGCACCTGACAACCTTGAGATATGCCCATTTACCAGATGAGACTGTCAAGGTGAAGGCTGACTTGACCTTCCAGAGCCATGCTGTCCAATTCACTAGCCACTATCCACAAGCTATTCAGAATTGACTTATATTGTCAGTATATTTAAAATACTCTGCATTTTGAAAAAAAAAGAAATAAAGTATCTCAATAATATTTTTATATTGATTACATGTTGAAATAATAATATTTTGGATATACTGGGTTAAATAAAATTTATTATTAACATTATTTTCACCTATTTTTACTTTAAGAAAATGTGGCCACCAGAAAATGTGAAATGACACACAGAGCTTGCTTTCTATTTCTTTTGTACTGTGCCGTCCTAGAGGGCACGCCTTGTAGCATCATCCTCAAAGACATTGTGCCTGTGTCACCAGCAAAATTTGCCCAGGAGCCCTTATTGCTGGATATTGCTAGGTCCTGGAGGCATGGGCTATCCCTTCCCCTGTTGCCCAGAAAGTGAGAACTGTGTCCTCAGGGACCCTGGTCAGCTGTTTCCGAAGAGCAGTGACTGCAGATGCAACTTTGGTTACTCCTGCCAGTTTCTGCTGATCTGCTACCCCTGGCACCTAGATACAGTCCCTGTGCTGGGTCCCAAGGCTCATGGCTACTCCCTCTAGACCCAAAGACAGGCTCCAGAGGGGTCTCTTGGGGGGCATCCAGGGGCTTCTCTTCCTGTTCCTTATGGTGGCTGGGCTTGTTCCCGGCTGACCCACAGGAACTGGGCTGCCCTACATCTCCTGCCTTGTACCTCCTCTGCCTTGATGGGCTGCCAGGTTCTAGGCAGGTGCCCCTGGAAGCCGAAGCAACCTTGGGAAGCACGGAGGAGGGGACGTCTTGCTGTAGCCACCTCAATCCTGAGTAAACCTACCCCCCTCCACCACTACAAGGGGCACTTTTTCAGCTGTGGGCAGCATAACACATCCTTAGCGCTAAGGGAGCAGTGGGGACAGGGTGCTCTCACTTTGTTCAGTGTCTCAGCCCAAACTCTCCCCTTAAAGATGGACTCATCCCTTTACTTAAAGGTGCATCCTCTTTGGACCCTCCAAGGGCCCCCAGAATTCCCCGTTTTCCAGGAAAAGCTCACCCTTTTGGGGGTGGGTGAAGACGAGCTTCATCTGCATCCCCCCTCCTTGAGTAGATATTTATGGAGCACCCACCTCCTGGCAGGCACCCTACAAGCACTGGCCACACAGTAGTAAACAAAAGCAGCTGCACCCTGGCCTCTCAGAGCTCCCTCTAGTGGGGGAGACACGTGCTGATCTAGAAATCACACCCAAGTCTCCTTACAAACTCTAAGAGCTACTTGCAAAGGATGCGAGAAACGGATCCAGTTTTGAGTGGAGGTGGTTGGGGTCAGGGAAAGCTTCCCTGAAGATGCGATACTTCAGCTGACATTGTATTTTGGAAACTTTGGTTTTCCTCCCACACCGCTCCTAGGAAAGGGTCTTGAGGATCGGATGAGGCTGGAGAACATTTACCAGCTTGGCCTGAGGCAGAATTTTCTGGAAGGAAAACTTTAATAAGAACAGAGAAAGAGATCTAGAAAAATCAGCACATTTTAGCGTTAAGCCTTAAGAGTAAGATCAGGCTGCAACTGGGAGAGGAAGGGAGGGTTGAAATCCACAGTGGATAGAGGCAAGAGGTTCAAGGCCAAGGGGGTGAATGGTGATGGGGTGTGGGCCTCCCTCCCGGGTAGAGCTCCTGGCTGCTGCAGTGATGGCTTAACAGATCTGTGCAGGGCTGCACATTGCGTATTTGGTGTTTTGATGGAGCCTCTGTTTTACTGGGTCTCATAAAAGCTTCCAATGATAGAGTATGCCTGATGGGGAGCCCAATGTTGGAAAGAGCCCTGAACCACGAGACCTGGTTCCAACCCTGATTTTGCCCCTGACCCACTGTGTGACCTTGGGTGAACCCTCTCCCCTCTCTGGAATACAACCTCCTCATCTGTAAAATAACGGGGCTGGACTGGGTGACCTACAAGCCCACATGCACATCTCGGGTTCCAGGACTGTGGGAGTCAATGACGTGCTTGACTGAGCCGTTCCCAGTTGTAGCCGAGAGGTCGAGGTTCAAGCCTGTTATGAAGCCACCGCTCAGATGCTGCCACTTCTGATATTAATTTCTTTTCTCCCCATGAGACATGGAGGGCTTTATGAATGACTCCAAGAATTGCTTCTGGCCTTGGGGACGGAAGCTGGCCCTGAAAGCCAATGGAGCTGAAACCCTAGAGCACCAGTACCCCAGGCTTTGGTGAATTGACCCAAATCATTTCTCCTACGAGCAAGCTGTGGCTGAACTCTCGAGAATGGGGAGCTGGTGACAAACTTTCATTCTGATTGTCCCCAGAGCCATGCTCTGCTTCCTTTGAATCCAGAGTAGAGAAAGCCCTGATTTTATTGGAAGTACAAAGTCATGGATGTGGGGTTGTTCTATTGTGAGTTAGAATCCTGTAACCAGTGGACTAACTCTGGGTCACCTCCATGAGCCTTAGTTTCTTTATCCATAAAATAGGAGACAGTGAAGTCACCTACCTTCATCAAATTATTAGGAGATGAAAATGAGCTTGTTATCTTATATCATATGCAAGCACCTGGTAAAATTTAAAGCTATATGAAGTTTATTATAAAATAAAAAACAACAATAAAAATATCCCTGTTAGATGAAAAAATGTATCTCTAGAGCTTAGAGATGCTAATGCTAATAAAGGTATCCTTCCTTTGCACAGTACTTTATCTAATAAAGCACTACTCTATGTTCATTATCTCATTTTTTTCTCACCAGGACTATGAGGCAGGTGTCATCACTGCTATGTTTCAGATGGGCAATGGCTCATGAAGGAGAAGTAGAATGCCTGAAGTCACAGCTACCTGGAGGGACATCAACCCCAATCTGATTGCCTCTAAGTCGGGTGTTTTCTCACCGTCTATGTTCTTTGGACTGGACATCCAGCATTGCCTCTCCCTTGCAGTTCTTGGGATGGCCACTGTCCTTTACTGGTAGGTGTTGGTCACTCAGACCTGTGACCCTTTGGCTAGAGGGGCTTTGAGAGTGGACACACACCCCTTTTTTTACATGGTCAGGAGGAGCTGGCTTAGAATAGTTTTGTGGGACACTGTTGTCCAGGAAGCTACATGTCAGCTTCATGCTCAGGTGAGTGATGGCTAGAGCCAGGGTAGACTCTTCTGTGCCCTGCCTGGCCTGAAAGGCAGGTGTGGAGAGGGGCGGACAGGCTGCGAAGGTGAGAAACTCTATGGAAGGATATCAATCACTGGCTGATGTTTCAACAAGAGGAAGATCCTCAAACAAGCCCCAATGCCACCCGACAGTTACTCCCTTATGTCTTCCTGCCATTCCCCAGGCCAAGGGCCATGCACTAATTCATGCTAAAACTTCAGCCCTGCTCTTTAGAAGCTCATAGTCATAGTATGGAAAAGCTGTCTGGGTGGCTACTGGAGATCTGCTAGCATAAAAGTTTCTGATTCCTTTCCAGCTAAAAATGAAAATGTCTTTTTAGGGGGAAAAAAATAAATAAATCCCCAGAAACAACACCTTATCAGAATAATAAAATTAAATTATAACAGGGCTGTCAGCGACACAATATCTGAGGGTGACAAGATGTAATCTCGGTAAAAACATTGGATCTGTCCGTTTATAGATCTAATAAATTATGTTAGAATTGTGCTCTTATAAATCCAGGCTGTCGAGGAAACCCAACAACTAATTCATCAGTTGCTCATCGAGAGGTCTGCTTCTCCGTTTCAATTGCTCACCATGTAGATAACAAGGAGCCTTACAGACTGGCTGGTTAAATGTCATTTGTTTCAGAGCTGTAACACGGCACGGATCATTGCTCACACATCGTCACCCAATTATATTAACCTGTGCAGCAATACGGTGTAATGACATGACATTAACGCAGCCACTTCAGAGGGGCGACAACTTCCCTTCTCACAGAGGCTGGAGCTGCCGCCTTCTCCTCAACCTCTCCCTTGTCATTTAAATGCAAAATAAAAGCTCTTGAATGGAAGGAGCAGAGAGTCAGTTCTCTCTGGCTGAAATTTAAAATATTCTATGCTTTATCCTCTCTGAGCTATGAGGGGCTTGCCTGCTGAGTTTTTTGTTCAGCAACTCAATTTTCCCAAAGGACGAGGTTTCCACCCTCCTCCTGAAATTCACAATTTTTTTGTCTTCAAGGGCAGTTCTGAGATTGCCCCCAAAATAAGGAATAAGGAGATGACTGAATTGGGGGATGAGAGGTACAGAGACAGCCCTATTTACAGAGGTAAATTACAAGGCACAGAACCCTTCTTGGGGTTTATGGCATTTTGGGGTATCCAGTTTCTTTTTTCTTTTTCTTTCTTTTTTTTTTTTTTTGAGACAGAGTCTGGCTCTGTTGTCCAGGCTGGAGTGCGGCGGCGTGATCTCAGCTCACTGCAACCTCTGCCTCCTGGGTTCAAGCAATTCTCCTGCCTCAGCCTCCTGGGGCATATGCCACCACCCCCGGCTAATTTTTGTATTTTTAGTAGAGACGGGATTTCACCATGTTGGCCAGGATGGACTCGATCTCTTGACCTCATGATCTGCCTGTGTCAGCCTCCCAAAGTGCTGGGATTACAGGCGTGAGCCACCGCGCCCGGTGGGAGTATATAGTTTCTTTTGTCTTGTCAGAGATACAAGGAGAAGATGAACACGCCGGTTGATTTCAGAGCCTGTGTTTCTCATTCTTGGCACTGCTGACACTTGGATTACCGTTTGTCGTGGGGGTCTGTCCTGTGTTGTGGAATGCTTAGCAGCATCCCTGGTGTCTACCCACTAGATGCCAGTAACATTTCCCCACTGGTTGTGACAACCAAAAATGTCTCTAGACATTGCCAATTGTCTGCTCAGGGGCAGAATCGCACCCTGTTAAGAATCATTGATCTAGGGCAAAATTTTTTACTCTATAAATCTCCAGTAAATATTTACAGAGCACCAGATCTGTGCTGGATTTGGGGCCCTTTAAGTTGCTTAGGAATTTCTTCATAAAAGAGAGGCCTGTCTCAGAACTCCCAAAGTCTCTGTCCTTGGCAGACAGAGAGGTGGTTATGTCCTTCAGGTTTTTCATGTTGAATCCCATCTCTGTTTAATAGCCCTGAAACTTTAGGACTCTTGCTTCATCTGTACAATGGGGATAATAATAGCACTGATGTCACTGAGCTGTTGTAAGAATTAAATGATTTATACAGGTAAAGTACTGAAGGCCTGGCACACAGGAAGCCTTTGGTACTTGGTTTAATTTTCATTAAAGCTCACTCATCAAGGATCCTTTGGATCCTGGGGACAAGGAGTTAGCCCAAACCTCAAGGACAGAACCTGGCCGGGGGTTAGGGACAGGCAAAACAGGTCTCCCTAAGCAGAGCTTCTATCCTAGTAAAGGAAATCAAGGAAGTAGCCCATGAGGACAGACTATGCATGCCTAGGAGAGGCTCATAGGTACCAGTGCTGACCACTTTAAATAAGTCAACCATTTAATCAACCAATAGCATTTTTACGTGCCATGCGCCATCATTAGTACTTCTCAAATATTATATCACTTACACCTCACAATAACTATGAGAGAGATCATTTTACAGATGGGGAGACTGAGGCACAGAAAGATTTAGTAACTTCCTCAGTGTGGACCTTAGATTTGTACCCAGGCAGCCTGCTTCCAGAGTCCACACTTTCAGCATCCATCTTTTTTATTTTTTTGAAGATGGGGTCTCACTCTTGCCGAGATGCAAATGTAGTGGTTACAATCATGGCTCACTGCAGCCTTGACCTCCCCAAGCTCAGGTGATCCTCTTACCTCAGTCTTCCAAGCAGGTGAGACTATGGGAGCATGCCACCATGCCCAGCTAGTTTTCGTATTTTTTGTAGAGATGGAGTTTCACTGTGTTACCCAGGTTGGTCTCAAACTCCTGGACTCGGGTGATCTGTCCACCTTGACCTCTCAAAGTGCTGAAATTACAGGTGTGAGCCACTGTGCCTGGCCCAGCACACATCTGTGATGGGGATAAGAGAGTCCCTGCTCTGCTCAGGGTTAACTTAGGGGTAAGGCAAATCATATGGTTTGGCTGTGTTCCCACCCAAATCTCATCTTGAATTGTAGTTTCCATAATTCCCATGTGTTGTGGGAGGGACCTGATGGGAAGTAACTGAATCATGGGAGTGGTTTCCTCCATGCTATTCTTGTGATAGTGAGTAGGTTCTCATGAAATCTGATGGTTTTATTAGGGGCTTCCCCCTTTGCTTGGCTCTTATTCTTCTCTCTCCTGCTGCCATGTGAAGAAAGATGTGTTTGCTTCCCCTTCTGCCATGATTGTAAGTTTCCTGAGGCCTCCCAAGCCCTGCCGAATTGTGAGTCAATGAAATCTCTTTTCTTTATAAATTACCCACTCTTGGATATGTCTTTGTTAGTAGCATGAGAATGGATTAATACAGCAAGGTCAGAGGTCTGGGAAGACTGAGGCAGAGAGCTGCCCATCTCCTATTGTAAGCTTGCCTCCCTGTTTCTTTTTAAGTTGGTCACTTTTGTTTTGTCTTCCCTACCTTTCCACTGAAATGTTTACGGAAACACACAAATACTGACATATTTAATAGCACCAGGATCCTGGAATATTAATCTGTGATATGCATCTAATTTCCTTCAACCAAAACAGATGAAGTATTGAGGCAGAGGGTGGGGCCAAATGGGGAAAAGGCTAAAGGCAGCCTCAGTCTACCCATTCCCAACCTGTATCTATATCTCTAAATAAGTCCTTCAGAGAGAAGGAAGCCTTCCTCACCCCTACTCTGTAGGAATTATGTTCTGAGGAGGCCAGGGTTCTAGATTCCCTCACTCCACCCTAGCAATGCTCTTCCAGCAGTTCAGTGACCAGCACTCTAATGCCACTCGGGTGGAAGTACATACAATAGGTAATGGCCATGTTGGAATGTGGGTCTGGCTTTGGGAAGGAGCTAATCTTGAGACAGACATGGGCATTCAGGGGTTGGAGTTTGAATTTACTGTTCACACAGATTATTCAGGAGTATGTGACCTTCTCGTAGTAACATGATCAGTTGGCTGGTTTCTGAGACAGCCTATAACTCCCTGTGAACCATTGGAATTATAGTAAATATGAGACTAAAAACACTGGAAGTTGAAGAGAGAATTAGAGGCTGTCACATGCTCCAGCTCTCTGGCGTAAGTTCTGGGCTTAAGGATTCAAATAGCACCCAGATGGCCAGCAAAGAAGAACCAAAGAAAGTCTTATTTTTAATTTTAATTTTTTTTTTTTAGCAAAAAAGTCCTATGTCTAGGCAGACTTGGCTTTATTTTCTTTCTTTTGTTGGATCAGAAATGAGTAAATAGAGGAAGAAAAGAAGCGCATGAGGCTTCAGAGAAAATCTGCCTCACAAAACAGAGAACATGTTACTCACAACGTAGAGAAAGAACTTACTTTTGAAAAAGATTGATGATAGTAAACTGAAGAACATTTTAGAACACATCTGACTTGTCTTTTCAGCAAAATTCATGGAAATATGTAGTTTATGATACAAGAAATAAAAATAAGATGATGATATGCCAATGTATGACATGAAGGGAGCAAGCTGAGAGGAGTTAGAAATAAAATAAGGTAAATGAAATTCATAAAGATGAAATATAAAGAAGCAAAATTAAAATTAATGTTAGATGCAGCACAGAGCAGAATTGGCAAGGTAGAAAATAGTCAATAATCACTTAATCTGTATGCCTCTATGCCTCAATGTCATCATCTGTTCAGTGGTGATAACCGTGGTGCCTGCTCATGGAGCCATTTGAATAGTAAATGACATAAAGCATGTAAAGCTCTTAGCAGAGTATCTGGGATGAGGTATGCTTTTAATAAATATTAGCTATTATTTTTCTAATTAAAAACTTAATGTAAGAAATTAATGTGATCACAAAAAGTGAGTTTTTAGAGATTTTAATTGTGCATTTGAACTAATAATAGTGAGGTAGACACTGAACTTGGAATCATAAATCCTGGATAAACTTAAAAAACTCCAGCAGATTATAGGAGAAACAAAAGCAAAGAGATTAGGTACATAGAGAACAGAAAATGGCACTTAATAGAGTGCCAGCATAGAGATCACTGCTGTTCCTAAAAAGGAGACCAGTGTGTTTATTCTTTTGCATGTAAGAAATACTTTAAAATATTTCCCTCCAAAATTTCAAAATAAAAAACAAAATTTTAAGAGACCAGAACAACAAAAGAAGTAACAGTGGAAGGTGAACTAGGAGAGAACTTTCTCAAGCTTAAGAAAAATTTTAATATTTTTTGAAAGGTCAGTAATACATTAGGAAAAATGAAAAAAAAGAGATAAATGTTTAGCAAAACGAGTGTTCTACAAGTATTTTATCCTGCTTCATTTTTCCTTCATAGCATCTATCTCACGTACGTAGGAGTTTGTTGTTTGTTATCTACACATTGATGAAAATTCCATGTGGGCAGGGACTTCGTTTTGTTCATCATCGTATCCTCCATGCCCAGATCAGTGCCTGCCATATAGTAGGCGCTCAATAAATATTTGTTGAGTGCATGGGTGAATGCATACTGACAGGTCTTCTATAATGAGATTCCATAGACAATTTAATTTGGGAAGCTTTGCTTATCATAGCTCCCTCTTGGAAAGTAGCAATGCTCAATGTGTGTTTTCCTTGGAACCCCAGCTTGGGAAAAGCTGACCTGTATACACACTGGTTAACAAGATTCTCCATGATCTGGCCCTCCATTATAAGTCTCATCTCATCTCATCTCATCAGGTTCTTCTTTCTTTCTTGCTCATTTCTACTCCAGCCACAGTGGCCTCCCTGTTATTCCTTGAACATATCAGGCAAGCTCTCAGTTCAGGGTCTCTGCATATGCTCTTCCCTCTGCCTGGAATGCTCTTCACCAGAGAGCCACATGGCTCACTCCTCACTTCCTTCAGGTTTTTATTGGAATGTTAACTTATTAAAGTGTTCCCTTAGGACCCTATTTAAATGGTCATGTTTCCAACTCTCTATGCCCTTCTTCAGCTTTAACCTCCTTCCTAGTGTGTGTTATCATCAGAAATCCCCTATAATAGAGAGTCCATGACATACTTACTCATTTTGTTTATCGCCTCTCTCCCCCACTAGCCTGAGAGGTCCCTGAAGGCAGATCTTTTTCTCTGCTTTAATTCTCTGTTCTTTCTCTCTGCCTTAATTCTCTGTTCTTCATTCTCTCTGTTCCATTCATTGCTATGTCTAGATCAGTGCTTTGCACACAGTAGGTACTTGACAAATATTTGTTGAATACCTGTATTAATAAATGAATGACCTCTAGAGGCATGAAGGAAGGAAACAATTTTCTCATAAAGGACAAAGATCAGATTGCTTTCAGACTTTGCCACAATTCTGAAAACTGCAAGATGATGGGACAATGTCTACGGAATTCGGAGAGGAAAAGGTTATGACTCAAGAGCATACAGTTCCCAGGCAAGTTATTCAATTGTGAAGATAACAGAAAGATATATATGCAAAGTCTATCATTTATGAACCCATCCTAAAATACAAAAAGCAAAGCAAATAAAATTCTTGAGGCTATATTACACATGAATGAAATAAATCAAAGTCGGGGACACAGAAAAGGATAAATGAAGATAAAAGTCAGAACAGTGAACATTAAAATCAGTTAAACATATCTATTATTTTAATAATAATAAATAAGGTTACCTAGCAATGCAATTATCTGAGAAACAATTCCTGGAATAGAGGAACATAATATAAACAAACATAAAATTAAATATTAATAATCTGGGTCTAAAAATTCTAGATTATATTAATGAAAACATGTAAGTGGGTTAGGAATGGATTGGGGGTAAATTTCAAAATGATTTTTTACTCCTGTTGCAGAAGAGTCATCAACAAAAATGATTTAATTCATTACATTAATGAACAGAAAAATACAGGTATACAGTATAGTTTTTACCAGGAAAAGACAATCATTTATGGGAATATAAGAAGGTTTTATACACTTCAATCAGCCAGAGAAGAAAAAAATCAAAGAGAACAGAGTTTATGGGAATATTTTTATATACTATTTCTAATGCTTTTTATATTTTAAACTTTTTCAAAATTTAGAAAAACAGTAATAGTCTTGATGAAAAACAAAACTAATAGCAAAAAAGCACAAAGAACAGTATAAAATAACAATGCAGTAAGATCTAGAACTCTGGGTCTTTGTTTATTTTTATTTTTTATTTCTTTTTTTTTCTGTAGACCTCCTCTGTGGACATGGGTCTTTAAATAGAATAAAATTTAATGCAAAATATAAAGACTTTCAAATTGGATTAAAGCAAGAGAGTGAGCAAGCAAGCAAACAGAAACCACCTACAAACTTTGTATATGATTTAGATCTAAGTCAAAATGACATACAAGGACAAGATACACTCCAAAGTAAAAGACATTAAAATAAGGCAATTTGGCCAGTCACAGTGGCTCACACCTGTAATCCCAGCACTTTGAGAGGCCAAGGCAGGCTAATTGCTTGAGCCCAGGAGTTCAAGAGCAGCTTGGGCAACATGGCAAAAATCCACCTCTATAAAAAATAAAAAAATTTAGCTGTGTGTGGGGCATGTACCTGTAATCCAGCTACTTGGGTGGCTGAGATGGGAGCATTACTTGAGCCTTGGAGGTTGAGGAAGCAATAAGCCATGATTGCACCACTGCACTACAGCCTGGGCAACAGAGTGAGATCTTGTCCAAAAAAAAAAAAAAAAAAAGGAAAAAGAAAAAAAGGTAATTTTATTTTGATAAGGAAGCAATAATAGTCATGAATCTTGATGTGCCAAATAATGTAACATCATATCAGGAAAAAAGTGATGAAACACAATAATAGAAGAGGAATTTAATACAGACCAAAAATATAAATAAGGATACTTATGAGTTCAGCAATATATACCTTGACCCTTGGAAATTTAGATAAAATTTTTCCACTTAACAACTCCCACTTCCATACCTCAGGGCTGTCAAATGCTCTGTAAAATCTCCTGACCTCACCTTCTCCTGCTTCTCTTGACTTCCTTTTTGTTTCTGTGATGTTTAAATAGGAGGTAGAGTCTGGTCCCATTGTTTTGGAAGATTATTTTCAGCCTAGCATTCCCTATGAATCCAAATTAGTTTCCCTGCTTTCCTCAGAATTCTGATAAACAAAGACTTTCTATCTCTTTAGAAAATTATTGTTGATAATGCAATTGTTTCCAAACTTTTTGAATGTGAATCCCAATATGTAGAACATTTTGAGCATACAGTTTAAATATAAATGTTTGTTAATTATGTAGACATACCACTGAATTAAAATATTGACTTCTGTGCTTTTTAGACTGGTGTTCTCTGTCATGTTCACTATGCACTTCTCTGTTTAAAACCTTTTCAAGTATATGCTCCCAATAGTGCATATATTAATAATATTAATCTTCTACAATACTAATATAAGACATATGAAACATATACAAAATAGAGAAAAGACATAATGAAAATAAATATTGAATGTAAGTTTTAATGTTTTACCTACACTTGATTGGATAATCCTGTGTTCCCCTCTGTGATGCACACCCCAAAGTGGAGACTATGTTCTAGACACGAAGCTTCTTTTCAAGAACTCGACATATCAATACAAATTGTTTACATGTTAGCTAAAAAGAAAAAAAATCAATAATTTCCCCAAATATAAGTTATATGTTAAATTCTTTAACCACAATATAATAAAGATAGGAAACAATAAGAAAAGGTTAGAGGAAAAATAATTAATGGAAAGGTAAACAAAACCTTTGGGTTAGAAACAACTTAAACCAACAGACATGGGATAGTTAGATGAAAAGAGTGAGAACATCATTTAGCAAACTTTTCGGATATGGTTAAAACTGGATTCAAAGGTAAATACATTTCCTTAAGTGACTTCACTGTTAAAATGAGAAAGAATTAAAAAATCAAAGAACAACTTACATAAGAAATTACGAGAAAATGTATATTTTCAATAGGTAAAAAGCAATAGGTAAAAAGGTAGACAATAGGTAAAAAGCAATATTCAAGGACAGACACAGAAAGTGATAATTTAGAAATGAGAGAAAAAGGCTGGGTGTGGTGGCTTCCGCCTGTAATCCCAGCAATTTGGGAGGCTGAGGAGGGTGGATCACCTGAGGTCAGAAGTTCCAGACCAGCCTGGCCAACATGATGAAACCCTGTCTCTACCAAAAAACAAAACAAAACAAAAATTAGCAGGGCATGGTGGCACATGCCTATAGTCCCAGCTACTTGGGAGGCTGAGGGAGGAGAATCACTTGAACCTGGGAGGCAGAGGTTGCAATGAGCCGAGATGGTGTCACTGCATTTCAGCCTGGGCAACAGGGTGAGACTCCATCTCAAAAAGAAAATAATAATAATAATAAGAATAAGAAATGGGAAACAATAAAATCTACAATTAAACCCAAGAGAAGTTCCACAGATGTTAATAAAGTCTCTTACACAACTAGCAAGATGGTCAAAATATTACTACAAAACATTAGAAGTGAAAAGAGGTATTTAACTTTACAGAGTGAGTTTTAGGAATGATAAACAAGTAACCAGATGGTTTTATAGGTACATCTTTTCTAATTTATAATCTAAATATTTAAGTCTCATGATAAATTGCTTTAGAACATAAAAGGGATAGCAAAATTATTGCAATTTCATACCAAAATTATATAAAGACAGGAAACTTGAGAACATTCTTACTTTTGAATGTAATAAGAATGTTGTATATTTACAAAAAATTTAGGACAGTAAGTCCAATCTTAAGAGAATAATTCACCATGAGCTACCAATTATTTCAGGACTGAAAGATAGCTTAATATTAGGAAATCTATATTAAAAATTAAGTTTTTGTTTGTTACTGTGTCAGGCAAACATGCCTGAGTGAATTTCCCCCAAATTGTGAGGGTATGTTTGAAATTGTTTGCCCTGATATTGTCTGTTTCTGCGGTATATAAAAAAAAATCACTTTTTGGGAGTGAGAATCTAGAGAGACCTCAAAGAGGTTAGCAGTCATTCTTCAGAGCAGCTGAGGGCAACAAGAGGCTCATGGTATCCATATTTAGCCATTACAACTCAGAAGAAACAAATGGTGGCTTCATATATGAGGCCCCATTGAAAGCCACAAGGGCAGACACTCCAAATTACTGGCATTGATTTGTAATCAAGCTGCTTTTCACATGGGCAATTCCTTATAGTGTGTTACAGGGAGAGAAACAGCAGAGATATGCTTATTTAACAATGGTCAATGATTTTCTAAAGTAATGCCAGTGGAGCCAAGAAGTCAACTATTATAATGTAAGAATAGGACAAATGTAAAAAGCGATATTATCATCTTGATGAAAATTATAAAAGAATTTGATAAGACTCCATATCTACTTCTGATTTTAAAAATCTTAATTAATATGGGCTTAAAGACTCTACTCAACAAAATTTCTGCCTTACACTAACAGTCAAAGCCATAGATACTGGTTAAATACAAAAGGCATTTTTATTGACATTAAGGATGCCCCTTATCCACGAGAGCCCTCTTTTCCCCAGTTGTGATAATCAAAAATACCTCTAGACATTACTGAATGCCCCCTAGGGAGCAAAATTATCCCTGCTGGAGAATAACTAATCTATGTTGAGAATCACTGTTTTAGAAATTCTAGTAAATGCAATGAGACAAGAAAAAAATTACAACTTGTAACTACTGAAAGAGAGGATTGTAATTACTTTCAGAAGGTGTGTTTATTATCTTCAGAAACTTAAGAGAATTAACTAGAATTGGAAGTAATAAAAAGAGTTCATTAAGGAGGCTGAATATGGAATAAATATACAAAAAAATCCAAAATTCAAACAACAACCAGTTAGAAAATATAATAGACAAAGATTTTATTTCAATAACAAAAAATAGAAAATCTTAGGTAATAAACTTACCAGGCTGTGTTCTGGAATACATATGAAGGAAACATACAATTTATTGACAAAGGTGTTTTTTTTTTTTTTTTTTTTGAGACGAAATCTCACTCTGTCGCTCAGGCTGGGGTGCAGTGGTCGGATCTCAGCTCACTGCAAGCTCCACCTCCCAGGTTTACGCCATTCTCTTGCCTCAGTCTCCCGAGTAGCTGGGACTACAGGCGCCCGCCACCTCGCCCGGCTAGTTTTTTGTATTTTTTAGTAGAGACGGTGTTTCACCGTGTCAGCCAGGATGGTCTCAATCTCCTGACCTTGTGATCCGCCTGTCTTGGCCTCCCAAAGTGCTGGGATTACAGGCTTGAGCCACCGCACCCAGCCGACAAAGGTGTTCTTGAATCCATCTCCAAGAATGATCTTTTCAAAATGAAAACATGTTACTGATTGCTTAACACTGTCAATGGCTTCCCATTGTCTTCAAGACAAAGACCTAAGTTTAAAACATGTCTTTTCTGGATCCTGCTGACTCATGCAGAGCTTTCCTTCTGCTCACTCCCTGGGCTTCAGAAGGACTCAGAATAATTGAACACAGCATCACATGCCATCCAATTCTGCTGTTTTTCAGGTGTATGCCCCAGAACTTTCATCTTACACAACACAGTTTTCAGCTCCATGCCTGCCCCATCACTCTTCTCTATATACATTCCATTAACCCATCAAAGTTTCTCTTTAAAGTAGTGATCTGGATCTGAATGCAGTACACTGAGTATAGTTTGACCAGAGCAAAATTTTGTTCCCTCCTTAATCTTAATATTTTACCTATTTATTAACATACGAATACATATGGACCTATATTTAATTCCTGGCTGTACCAATTATTAGCAAGACATGTAACCTCTTTGATCCTCAGTTTCCCCTTCAATAGGATGATGATAACAGTACCTTCTAACAGGGCTGTGATATTAACTATTACCTAGCATATATTCTTGTCACTTTTCTGTGTCCCAGTTGGTCACATTCTGAGTCTCCCACCTTCTTTTTTGCTTCATCCCATGGCTATTGTTCATGACAATATGACATCCTGGCTGGATTGTCATTGAAACTGATTGGCTGGGTTCCTTGCCTCCATCTGCTCCCCTCAAATCCTCTTTGCAGAGTGATCTTTGTAAAATGCAGGTTATATAAAATAAATTCCCAATGCCTTTGATGGCTCTTCAATGCATCCCAAAAGTTATCTGCAGTTGGGCTGCATCTAGTTTTCTGGCATCCTCTCCCACTCTCTCTCTCTCTCTGGTTATCCCATACCCTAGTCTGGCTTATCAGTTCCTTCTCTTGCAAAGCCATGGCCTGAGAAAGGAAAATATTTCCATATGGACATTTCTGCTCCAACTGATTTCTCAACCAAGACAGAAAAGAGTACAGCAGAATGTCTCCCATTGGAGCTACACCAGAGAGAGGGACCAAGGAAAGGCTGTGGGCTGGCCAGGACAACAAGCTGGATTTAGATGGGCTTCTCTCCCAGAGCCGGGGCTCCTGAGGCCCCATTTATGAGCACAACAACCCCCCCTCACCCAGCACCTCATTGGTCACGGATACTTCCATTTCACGGTCAATTGACCATAATTTCAATTACATAGGAAGCTTTTATTTTGCATGCAAATTCCAAAATGACTCAGAAATCTGTGGAGAGGCCTATGTATAAAAGACTAGGAGTTTAAGTCTGAAAGGTGGGAAATACTGCATTTTTTACATAACCATCCTTACCAGCCTCAGCATACTCAGAGGGTGTAGTGAGTAGCAATTATTGAGAGAATATCGCAGGTAAAATATCTGGCACATAGCACATACTCAATATTAGTGGGTCTAATGGTTTTTATTTATTTTAGCAAGGTCATTTAGCTAAATATATATCTAAGACATGTTTATATCTTAAAACACTTTGCATATTAATGCATTTACAAATTAGAAAAAAATTGTTAGACTAAGAGTCTTGAGGGTTTAAAAAATTTTTATTTTACTGTGATAAGATCACATGAGATCTAACTTCTTAACAAAATTTTAAGTATATAATACAGTATCATTAACTGTAGGGGCAAGGTTCTACAGCAGATCTCTAGCACTTATTTATCTTGTGGATCTCCAGTTTTGATTTGAAAATTCAGACTCCAATTTAAATAAGAGGATTTTAGCCTTAGATGGTGTGAGTTTCTCCCTCCTCCTCCTCTCTGCCTTGGCTTAAGCTGACAAAGCAAACTCCAGGCAGAATGGCTGCAAAGCAGGCTGTCCAAGGTCTGATCCCATGAGCGGCTCAATAAATGGTAGAGAGGCCCTATGGACAAGAGGTTCTCAACCTTGATTACTCATTAGGATTACCTAGGCAGCTTTTAAAGCCTTGATTCCCAGGCCACCTTTCAGGCAAATTGAATCAGAACCTCTTGGGGAGGTAGGGGAGAGAAGACAAAGGACTTTTTGAAGCTCCCCAGGAACTCCAATGTGCAGCTGAAGTTGAGAATCGTCATTCTACTGGTGCAGACACTATAGTTTTCCTTTTGCTTATAAGGCCCTTATAAAAAAAAAAGGCTTCCCTCAGTGTCCAGTCTTTTGCCTTCAGCCATGTAAGGACACAGTGTTCCTCCCCGCAGGAACACCCCCCTCAGAAGGACACAGCAACAAAGCACCATCTTAGAAGCAGAGAACAGCCCTCATGAGGCAACAAGCCCGCTGGTGCCTTGATCCTGTACTTCCCAGACCCCAGAAATGAGAGGACAAAAATGTCTGTTCTATTCAATTCTGTTCTGTATAATTTCTGTTCATATATAATTCTGGTCTATATAATTTGTGTTGAGATATTTTGTTACAGCAGCACAAACGTACTAAGATGACCACTATGACACTATCTTTAAGGACAAAGAAGGGACCTAAGGTACGCTAAGAGCCTGCTGTGCATCAGACCCTCTGTGCTGGGAAATTTCCCTATACTAAATCCTCATAATCACACTGTAGGTATTATCATGTCCATTTTCAGGTGAGGAATCAGCAGCTCAGAGGGGTGAAGTGACTTGCCCGGGGTGACTTAAACTCCAGTAAGTGGTGGAGCCAGGAGATGAAGCAGGTTTGTCTGACTCCAAAGCTGTGGTCTTTTAGTTCCATCAAGTTGCCAATCATGCCATGCCTTGAGTGGGTTTTTGGCTATTATTTCCCTATCCTAAAGCTGAATGGAGTGGTGTTTATGCTCTTCTGTTTCCAGAGGGGAAAGTGTGAGATAAACAAGAGCCGAGATACAAGGACTATCATGCATCCTTGTTCCTGATCTTAATGAATCTTCTCTAATAACTTCAGGACTCAGGACATCCACATTACATGCAATCCTGCATGTACACTCATGCACAAACACCTTCACTCATACACAAACAGAGATGTGTACTCACATGCACAGATACCTTCACTCGCACACAAACACAGATATACATGTATTTACATGTGGTCGTTAAACAAATTCCCATGGAGAACCTATGATGTACCAGGCACTGAACAAGTATATTTACCTGATTATACAAGGAGATGGCTTGTTGAAGAAAAGGTTAAATGTATAAACTGAAAACATATGACTTGGATTTTGAGTACAGTTTCCCAGCTGTGTAAACTCAGTCAAGTCACTTAACTTGAAACTTTTTCTTTTCCTGCCGTTATTATTATATATAAGACTTTATACATGCATCTCTGTGAGTGTGGCGTGAGGGGGAACGGTTTTCGGGCCAGTGGCCTCAGAGTCTCTCCCTGAAGTCGGTTGAGGCTCCAGTGGCGGCAGCAGTGTCTGCCCTGATCCCTCTCATGCTGAGGTGTCAGCTTCCACAGGGATCAGGTATCAAGCCAGGACCGGCCAAGGCCAGCCAGAGGAGACCTGGAGGCTGGGGGTGTTGGTGTGGGTGTGTAGCACGGTGCAGGCATGAGCTTGAGCTGCCCCCACCTCGACTCTTCCTTATTCCTTGAGCAGCAGGGGCAGGCGTGGGCATCCTTTCTCCTTCTTGGAATTTACCTTGCTGCTCCCAGGGCTAAGGCTTGCCTGCAGCCTCCTAGACAGACAGACAGACAGACAGATGGACAGCCAACCAGCCAGACATCTCCAGGGAGGTAGCCCAGTGCTATGGTTAAGAGCATGGGCTCTGGCCTTGGACCCACCTAGGTGACTCTCAGCCTCCCTCTATGTTTAGCTCATAGCCTGGTGCACAGTTACAGATCTCTGATGTCCAGTGATGGGCATACATTCACTCGCCTTGTTTTAATACTGAGGCTTATTCAGTTTTCTTGGCTTTAGTTCTTAAAAACAAATCAAAACTGATTTAGAGAATGTTTGGGCCTATCAGAAAGTCATTTTCCCCTGGCTGTCCTTAGTAAGACCCCGCAGAGTCACAGTGGAAACAAAGTGTGCTAAATTGAACAAACAGATGGACACGGGCCCTATGCCCAGAATCACTGGAGACCCTTAAGGAACCACTTTGGCAGAAGAGCTGCACCAGTGTTGGGCTGAGGAGTCAGCAGACCTGGATTTGAGACTGGACTCCAATACTGTGCAACCCTGGGTAAGTTACTTGACCTCTCTGAGTCTCAGCTTCCTCGTCTCCACTTTTGAGTAGTGGTCTCAAACAGTGTGTTTTGAACCACTGACTTTAACCTGTCTACTGCAGTCTCACGTCTGAAACAAGGTCAAATTCCCCTGTTGGGAATGTTCGTCGTAATTATTCTTTCCTCTATAGGCCTCATCCCCCTTGTTGCCATATATTTGCTTGGGGGATCATTTGATTACAGTTTATTTCACTTGAATACAAGCTCCATGAACAAGAACCTCGTCTGACTTGCTCATTGCTGTAAATCCAGGTTAGCCCAGGGCCTGGCACATAGTAGGTGGTCAGCAAATATTTGTCAAATGATGAATTCAGGAGTGGCCAAGCTCATCCAGTCAGACAAAAAGTAGCTTGTGTCAAGAGTCACTGGGGACATCATGTCACTAGACAGCCCAGTATAACTGCCTCTGTGCCTCCAGGCTGAACTACTTCAGACAGAGCAAGAGAATGCTAGGGAAGTCAAGCTTCCTTCTATCCTGTAGGGTCATTCCCATGGTGCTTAGTGGGAAGTCTGGGCTTGGTGACATTATTTGTGGGCTCTTGTCTTCCCATCTGAGCCCTGCAGGGAAGGCAGTGTTTCCAGGAGAGAGCCTGGGTCTGGGAGTTGGGAATCAGAGCCTTGCTGACATAGCTTCAGGACCTAAGGTGGAAACGCAAACATCTCTGATAATAGTGCCATACCACCCAATTGTCATGAGGATTCAACGAGATCATGCAATTGAAGCATCAAACAATGGTAGCAATGATAGTGGATTATAGCATATTGAATGAAAGAAGAATCTCTGAGCCCATAGCGTTAGCAATAAATAAACGAATACATAAATAGATAGGGAGAAGGGAACGCTCTCCTTTACAGTATAATGTCACTCAGAAATGTAGAAGACATGATGGATTTGGAAAAATCACCATTTTGCAACCATCCCAGTATAATTGATTTAGGCAACAATTATTGATAGAGACTAAAACAAGTGCAAGGATACTTACATCATCTCACAGTATCTTCTCACAAATTACTGATAAATCACAAAGGGAAAATAATCTCTTTACGGTGGAGAAACTGGGGGTGACCACCTTAATCATGTGATTGAAGTCAACATCACCAATGGGTCGGGTAGAACACATTGAGAAGGATACAATATCACTTTTGTGGTATGTAAGCCAAACATGCGTGACTGGAATCTAATCATGAGGTATCATCAGACAAACACAAACTGAGTTACCTTCTACAAAATAACTGGCTTGAACTTTTCAAAAATGTCAAGGTCATGGAGGGCAGAGAGAGGCTAGGGGACAGTTCCAGAATGGAGGACTCAAAAGAGTGATCCTGCATTGGACCCTAAACTGAGAAAATAAATGGCTATGAGGAGCATTCTTGGGAGAACTGGCAAAATTGGAATATAAGCCGTGAACTAGATAACAGCACTGCATCTATGTTAATTGCCCTATCTCCCTCATTGTACTGTGATATGTAAGAAAATGTCCTTGTTCTTAGGAAATTCACCCTGAAGTCTTCTGGGGCTGAGGGGCAAAGGAGATAAGCCGAAGCCTTGGCTCCTGGCTTAACTAGAGACTGATACAAACAAGGTTACCTTCTAGGTGTTCCTAGGAAATATGCCCCTTCCGGAGGAACTCAACCATTTGAGGAGAGATGAGGTATTGCTATGCTCTGCAGACAGAGGTGAACTGACTACAATTAACCCTCGGAGCTACGCCAGCAACTTTGCACAATTGGGGAATGGGGATTCTTGGCCGTGATAATCCCCCAAAACTTCCCTCCCCCACGCCATCAGCTCCCTGTCACTCAGAGAACCGGCCAAAGACATAATGTTCTTCTGTTTATGTACCATCCGTGCTCCCAGTCAGAACCCGCTAGAAAATACATCCAAACAAAATTAACTTGACAGGGAAATGGATATTTGAATGAAGCCTCTGCTTAAAACAATAATTTATCATGTTGCATCGTACATCTCTACAAAACCAGGATCACGGGTGGCTTAGCTGAAATGAGGGAATTCATTACTCCCAAAACATCTCGGGGACTCATTTCACAGGAGTCAGGGGTTGTGGGGAATGAATGAGGGAACAGACATCGACCAAGCCCCCCAAATGTGCCAGACAGACACTGTTGAACTGTTTTCATGTATAGCCTCATTGAATCTGCACAGTTACCCTGAAGACAATTATCCATGCCCAACCTCATGAATAAGGAAATGGGGACTCTTTAGAGTCTGAGGGCCCAGCTTGAGGTCACCCAGCTAGGACATTATGGGCCAGTGTTTTGAGGTGGTAAGAGTCACCATTACCCTTATCAAGGCCAGAATGGGATACCTCACTCCCTGCATAGCTTTCTGACCTCCTGAGCAAGCCATACTTTTATTTGTGGGTATGAGAAACCACAAACCCTGTCCTGGCCCCAGGACACATACACCTCCTGGATGCTCTTACAGATGTCCAGCAGATGTTGGATAACCACAAGTGAAGTGGAGTGGAGTGAGGAGTCCCAGTTAGAGAGCTCAAGAAGGTCTTTCATGTCATTTACTCAATCATTTACTCATTCATTCATTCATTCATTTATTCATTCATCCATTCATTCTGCAAACACAAATTGCGTTCTTATTATGTACTTAACACTGGAGATATAACATGGAGCTTAGAGTCTTGAGTCTCAAAGTCTGGTCTCTGGACCAGCAGCGTCATGTGGGAACTTTTAGAAATGCAAATTCTGAGGCCCCACAGCAGACCTACTGAGTCAGAGGCTCTGGGAGGTCAGGCCCGGCAAGCTCTGTCTTAGCAAGGCCTCCACGTGATTCTGATGCTAAGGTTTGAGAACTACTACACTCAAGGGCATGTAAGATGACGGGTTGTGATAACAACAGGGACAGAGGTACTCAACAGCTCAGGGCTCTGACTGTTGTAAACAGAGCCCAGAATTGCATAGAGATGCCCTTGTCACTTCCTTCATGTCTGGGCATCTGGTCTCTTCTTGCCCCCAGACTATGCAACAAGTGACTCACAGCCTAACTTAGCCTTGGTACCCTGGTCTTGCTAGGAGCCCAAGGACACCCTGTGGGACTATGGTGGGGACAGCTGACAGGAAGAGAGTCAACCGGGCCTCAAAATAGCAAATTCCTTCTTAGGTCATATCTCCCTGTCATTAAGTGAGGGATATTTGTAAGTCAGCCCGAATCTGCAATAATCAATGATTCAATTTGTTGGCATAAAAAACTGGGCATGGGGTTTGAGAAATACTTGGGACAACAGTTCATAAATTTCAGTGTGCAAAAAAATCTTACAGGGAGTTTGTCAAACATTCAGACTGCCAGGCCACACAATCAGGTAAGTCTGTGGCAGATCTCAGGGAGACCCAGAATCATATAAGCCCCGGGTGGATCTCAGGGCAGGTGGTTTGAGGAAGACCCTTGGTGAAATGTAGTCTTGTGAGATATGCTCACAGGGGCCAACTCTCAATTTGAGCTACATGCCCAGGCTTCTAACCGGACCACCCCTGGATTCTGGACACCTGGAGACAGGTTTGTGGTTCCGTACAGTTTTCTCGGAAGCTGATGAGTAACTATTCTCATCTTATGGGTGATATCAGGGATTAGAAAGGACTTTAGCTTGGCTGGGGAGCGGTTAATGGCCCTTTATGCAGCAGAAAAACAATGAAGGCATTCTCATTTTATGAAAGTCGCTTCGAAATCTAATTAGAATATGAAAGTTGAGATCTTAGTCTATTTTTAAACAGAGCATGAGTTCAGTAGGAATAGTCAATGCTGGAGCTGTGAGTTGCCCGTCAGCCTCTCACTGGGGCAGGCAACGAGCTTTTTTCTGGAAGAGTCCTTGGTAATGGGACAAGTAGATAAAGAAGCAAGGGACAAGAGTCAGAGACAGATGAGGGCTCTGCCTATGCAGGAAGAGCTAGGGGCAGAGATGGGGAAGGCCATGAAATCTCCAGACCCTCTCAAATGTTCCCTCTGACACACCTGCAGGGAAAGAGTGGGTAGCTAATGTGTGGTTGGTGTGTGGCCTCCTCTGTTGGATTAGAGGAAGCAAATACATCTTATTTTGACTGTCAAGGTTAGCTGTGGGGGTGGTTTAGAAAAAAAAATGAATTGTTGGAGGCAGATCCTAAATTGAAGTCCAGCCCTGCTCACTGACTGTGTGATTTGGCAAATCTTGAAATCTTTGTAAGCCTCAGTTTTCCCATCTGTAAAATGATGGTACTAATACTGACCTTAGGAATGCTTACATGAAATTATAATAGCAATCATAGCTAATATGTATTGAGCATTTACTACGTGCTTTATGTGCACACATTATCTCCGTTGGTCTTTACAACAATCCTATGAGGTTTAGGGAGGTAGAGGGACTTGCCTTATTAATGCAAGGAAAGCATTCAGATAGTGTCTGGTACAGAATAGATACTCAATTAATATTCATTTCCTTTCCCCCTCCCGGGGGATGTTAAGGAGGCTCCTTTTTGGAGAACTGAGAACTCTCTGCTGCATTTCCCCAGCAGGCAGTGACAGCCAATTGCTTAAGTCTCCTGAGCCATAGCAAGGGTTGCAAAATCACTGGTGGCGTATTTCTGATCCTGGGACTGTCAAAGGCAGAGCAGGCAGATTTGTTGGCACCTGCACGAGCCAGATTGCATAGAACCCAGAGACACTCATGTGACAACCGTGGGGACGTGTCCCAGGAACATCCCACCCAGATTTGCCTTCCTTGAAGAAAAGTAATGCAAAAGGCCATTTTTCACTTTTAAATAGCTTTCATTCTACGTCTTAATAAATGCACGTTTGTTGATTTGTGTAAGCATGATGTGGGAAGTCTGCAAATGGATGTAATCTGCACCGAGGGCACATGTAAGCACCAGCGAGCACTTTTGAATAATGAATCCCTCCCGTAAAAGACGGACGCTATTCATAATAATTCCTTGCTTTTCTCATTTTGCTGCGTACAGTAGCGATTAATCAATTTGCAATGTTATGTCACCCACAACAAATTGCTAGCACCAAGACAAATTTATTGCTTTATGATAAAAGAACTTGTTTAGGTAGAAATAAATTAAATTTGGGGGCTTGTGATTTGGGTTTGATGTTCACATAGGTGACCCATAGAGAGTGGGCTGGGGAGGTGAGAGGTCCAGATGATTCCTGCCTTGACCTGGCACCCAAGAGAGGGATGCAAATGCAAGAGGGTGTTTGCTCAGTTACTGACCCAGAGACAGTGCAGCTCTGATGGGAGAGAGTAACGCTGAGAGCTTGTGGTGGTTCTCGGGAACGTCTGCCGGGCTCTCCGCGTCAGTCAGTGTAATTTAGAGCTTTTAACAGAGAGGTATGGACAATCAGCAGTGCTCAAGGGAAGTAACTCTCTTCTCCTTCTAGGCTTCTCCTGAATCCTAATATCCCAATTTACCTCAAATTGACAGTGAAAGGAACCTACATGATAGGAACTGGGAATGAGGTTCAGAGGCTGGAGGATCAGAGAGGTCCTGATTCCTTTATTTATTGATGCTTCTTTAGTATTAAATATTGCAGAAAAATAGGCTGAATGGCATTACCAAAATTGTGGTGTAATAAATATTACATTTAGCCAATGAATGCTTTTAATGCAGAGACACAATTTAATTCTGTATAATTGTGCTATTATCGCCGACACTGTCAAATCTTCAATTTGAGGCCTTTCCTGGTTAAAAAAAAAAGCTGTGCTGAATGGGTAATGTGGTCCCGGCCATGGCAAGGGGGACTTGGGGACATGCATTCCCATTCCTCTATATCAGATTAGTAGCAAAGCAGCTCAGGAAAGCACTTTGCCTGAGGACCCAGAGTCAGGGGCTGTCGCAGGAGCATTGGGCTTCCAGGACGCCACACACTTTTGTCATTAATTTATACTCCATTAATTTGGGATCTGCAGTGGAATCAAGGGTGGATGCATTAATGCTGCCCTCTCCCAGTACACACACACACACACACACACACACACACACACTCAGGACCAGGGCTTTTTCTTAAGCCATCTGATAGTCTAAATGATTTGTGAAAAGCAGGTTTCAATTAGGAACGACATCAGTTCCATTGCCCATGGAAATGGATTTCTCTGCCCCAGCTCATCGAAATCCATTCCTTTCTGCTCTTAAAGCAGGAGCTGGGATCACCTCCTGAATGCCTTGATACACCCTGTCCAACTGCCAGGGAGAGAGCCCCAGTGAAATTTTAGGGCCATGGTCTCTGTCATGTTTGTCTGGTTTCAGCCTCGAGGGAGTGGGGTGTGAAGGCCTGCTGCCTGCAGAGGCTTCTGCAGCCTTTCTGCAGGATCTGGGAAGTCTCTTGGTCACTCTAAAACCCAGTGTCCACATCCAGAGCCCGTGAACAACGCGGGGCAGAGCACTGAAGCTCTCTGGCAGCACCCTTTCCATTGCCTTGTGGCCAGGGGGTCCCACGGCAGCCTCAGAGGGTGCTGGACTCACCTGATGACGGCTTCTTTTACTGTCTTCCCTTCTGCCTCCTCGCTGGGCTCCAGCCGGCCCAAGTTCCCTCATACGCCTGTCCAGGCCTGCCCACTCCCTGGCCACCTCCTCAGCTGGTCCTGCAGAGGCTCCAACCCTGGTGGGGCTGCGTTTCCCCTGTTCGTGCTGCCCTCCCCCTGGCTAATTCTGATTATTTCTCCTTCTCCTTGCTCTCTTGGGCGCCTTTATTCCTGACCGTGCATTTTCTCTGGACTCAGGATTAAAAAAACCCACGCTGCTAATATCCTTGTCAGCCTTTTCCTGAATCATTGCTGGGCAGCTCCAGGGAGCCACGGGCCAGTGCCTTCTGACCGGCAGACTCTGTCCCTGGGCCTTCCTGTCCTTGGGGTCCTGGAGCTCTCTGTCTGAGCCTCCTTGGCCGCTGAAGCAACACCCAGAGGCCTGCATCCTCTGAGAAATGCCCAGCCAGGGTTGCAGATGGAGCCAAGAATTGAAACTCTGGCTGAGTCTTTCCATCTCATAGGTGATTTCTCTCAAACGCCAGATAATGTTTAAATTTTGAAGTGCTTTTCTCCACGTGATCTCATTTGCTGTTTTTGTCCCTGTTTTACAGATGAGCAAGCTGAACCTCAGAGGGCTTAGTGATTGGCTTGAGGCACAGCTACCAAGGATCAGTGACTGAGGTATGGGGGAAATAATCGTCTCTATCTGACAGATGAGGAAACTGAGGCTCACGTTGCTGAAAGGACTTGTCCCAAATCATACAGCAGTAAGAGGTGGTGATAGAAGTGGGTTTCAGGCACTGTATCCTCCAGGCCAGAGGTACAGAGTCAAGCTCTGTTGCCCGCACCAGCCCTGGTCACAGGGGCAGTGCTCAACTCTGCACAGGGGTTTGTTCTGCATTGTGCATAAAAATTCAGGTCAGTCCAGCAGGGAAACACCCACCAGGCAGTACTCAGGAGCCCCAAGTCCAGGAGTCAGAGGTGGCCAGGGGCTGTCCTGGTTACTCCCATCTCCTCCTGTGAACACAGGGCTTGGTGGGGAGCTTGTGTTTATATTTCAGGGGAAGAGGCTGGTTAACTCCTCAGCCCATCATGCTGCTTGGCTTATCTCAAACTGCTCTGGGGACGACAGACCAAATATGACTGGGTGGCAATAGGGGTTTCCACACATTCTGGTTCAAGTCCAGCACATGAGAGACTCAGGAGGAAGGTTCCATGTAGCAAATGCCCCTTCCTCCAGGCAGCCCTTCCTGACTCTTCAAGACAGAGCAGACCCTTCCTTCCCAGTCCCCCAGAACCTACTTCTGTGAATCATGACATTCCCACTGATGGGATCAACTGTTCCCCCATCATCCTTCACCTCAGCTAAGCCATGGGCATAAAGACCTCCATGGGGCCATAGATGCCGGTCCTGGGACCAGCCATGGTCACTCATACACATGCCCACCCACCCTCATCCTCACAGAGAGACACAAGCACAGAGAGACACTGTCCCACACATCACTCTCAGGTGCTGTGAGGGCACATACGTGCACATGTACACACACACATGCACACGCCCCTGCAGACAAGCACAGACCCACTTAGAGACCAAGTCTGTCCATGTCTATGCATATACAGGCATCTGCTTCCCTACACCTGGTATTCCGTGTGTCCTCCTTAGAACAGAGGCCACGGCTGATGGCATGGCCTGTGGGGATTTGGGATTTGGCCTGCTCAGGTCTGAAACTTCTTGGGTGGCAAGCTCTAATGCTAGGAACTTCTTTCTGGACTAGTAGCTTATTCCAGCTGGGGCCTCTCTTTGCCCTCTCCTCCCAGACAGCCCAGCCGCAGCTATCGCTAGCTAGAATCTGCCCGCATGCACTCCCAATCAGATAAGCGCCCTTCCTTTAGGCCCCTGGGGTCCTGTCGCCACCAGCCTTGCCACCTCGGCACTTTCTCAATAACTCACAGAGGTCAGCTGTTGCTCACCTGGGGATTATTTTCCCCCTTCTCCTCTGATGCTCTGTTTTCCCTGAGAACAGATACCTGTCCCTGGGGCTCAATGGGTCAACTGGCTAAAAGAGGAAGGAGAGGTCAGGGTCCCTGCTGACATCTGGCTTGTGCCTTGTCACAAAGGTACCATGAGTCCTCGGAGCAGGGCACAGTGATGGAGCACTGATCCTGGAGTCTGACCAGCTTGAGCTTAAACCCCAGCTCTGTCCCCTCTCAGCTGTGTCGCTTTGGACTGTCACTTGACCTATACAAGCTTCGATTTCTGCTTCTGTAAAATGGGCATGGTCATTTGAGTCTTATAGGATTGCTGAGAGGCTTAGATGAGGTTAATCACAAGTAAAAAAGACTTAAATGACAGAGTGCTCAAAAAATGTAAGTGAATAAGAATGACTATTATGGCAATTGAAGTGTAATTGAATTGTTACAGCAATTGCCCTACCCCTATCTTCATGGCCTCTTAGGCCCTGTGAGACTCAGACAAGGTCTGAGCAGTGATTCAAAGAAGGCACAGCCTCCAGCCTTTGGCAGAGGAGGCAAGTGAAAGGCTAGCAAGGGCCTGGGCCTCTCTTGCAAAGCAAGAGAGAGCTGGGACTGGAAACAGCTCCCTTTACTGACGTGGGCTGTCTCTAGGCTACCTGTCACCAGTCAGTTACTGCCTGTAAAGCCAAGGGGATCACTCTTTTTCTATGAAACCAGGAGGGAGAAAACTCATGGATAAGCAGCCTTACCTAGATAAAAGCTTCATCTGCACTGGTCATTTTCACATATATTATCCCATTTATCTCAAAACAATTCAGCAAGGAGGAATTATTACAATGAAGAAGGCTGAGGCTCAGAACAATAACATGGCGTGTAGGTGACAGGACTGGGGCTCGAATCCTCAGTATCTGACTTCACATGATGGGTTGTTCCCCAGCGTCCTGGCCACCTTTAGAAAGTGAACAGCAGAAAAAGGGAACAGAATGGAGATGATGAAAGCAGCTTCCTTGTCCTCAGAGGCAAGATGCTGAACAAATCCATCCTGTAAGCAATACTTACAGCGAATGTTCTCCACAGAACAATTTAGACAAAGACCTAGTTTATGCAGCTGAATATGAAATACGGCTTGTGTCTTAAGACATTTGTATAAAAAGATGATTTCTTTACTGTCGCAGCCTCAAAACCACCTCTTCTGAGAGTACTGCTTTCTTACCCGAGGATGGCCCATCAGGGTGATCTGGAAGGCAGAAGACGGGAGTTTTTCCATGAACTCACTGTGGTGGGGGTGGTCCTTGGGTAAGTTTCATTCTCTCTGCACCCTAGTTTCCTGTTCTGTGAAAGGACATGATTTTCTGGGGTGATTTCTCTGGGTAACTTCTAATTTCCCCTAAACCGTGGCTATATTCTCCAATGCAGAACTCATATGAGATCAACAAAGTATGTTTTTCCAACATACTTATGAATTTCTTTACTAGAAAATCCTAATGAAGGCAGACCACTTAAATAGCACTTGGTTAATGCATTTGGAAAATCCAAGAATAAATTCACATCAGGTGTAGAGGCCTAAGTATAAATGGCTGCCCCCTGTCTGACTCTATGACCATCAGAAAAGAAGAACTTTTGGTTTATGAAGCCTGCGTCCTTGTCACTGATTTAAGTCTTGGCTCTCCTCCATTTAGAGAAGGCAGCAAGGTTCCTGGCCCAAGGTGAACTGTCCACCTTTGTCCCTGTCTGAGGTGACTGAAAACTTTTGCAGGATTCTTTCTTCTTCCAGAAGCAGAAGCACTGGGGGTGGGGAGGACATGGGCAGCAGATTTGGTCCCCTGGCTGTCCCATGGGGGCTGCTGCTAAGGAAGACACAGGCCTGGAAGTGAATTCTTATGGCACCTTCTTTGCTGGGGGGGTCAGGGGAAGGAAGGGCGTCAGCATCTGGCTACTGCTGCCAGCAAATCTGTGTGTTGACAGAGTTGCTCCCCATATGTGTCCTTTTAAACGCTGATCCCTGCTCGGGATTCGAGTTGACCGACTCCGTTTGCCAAATGCAAATGCATTAACCTTACAATTGGGTAATCTAATAAAAAGGATCAATGGTCTGATTCGGTGCTTATGGAGTCATTTACTGCAAGTGAGAGCAATTGAGCCAGGATGAGCAGCGTCGGGGAGCCCAGAGGATGGCTTCGGTCGGCGGTCCCCGCTGACTTCCCCAGGCGAGGCCCTCTCTGCCTGGAGGGGCTGGGCTGAGTGGTCAAGGGAATGAGGAGGGTGTTATTCATTCATTACTGCCACTTTAATCACTTAGAAGTTCAATTAAGTATAAATCATTAGTGGTATTTCAAGTTACTTTATCCAGGCCTGTGCGTAACACACTTGACTGGCGGTGGGGAGCTTTCTGTGACTAGATTTAGCGTGCGACTGAACAAGGCAGTCATATGGGTTTTTCTGCTATGAAATTGATAAATGAAGCGGGCATTCGAGGTACAGCAGTAATTTCTGTGGTGCAGTCAAGTGCTCGCTCCCTTGTCTCCTCTAGCAATGAGGGCATGGGCCCCTTTAATATGGCAGCTTTCCCCTGGGGGTCCAAAGGCCAGGCTGGGCTGCAGTCCTAGGGTTTATTTCCTTGCAGAAGTTCCCAGAGTGAGCCCTGGTTCATTAGTAGGAATATACCTGGGAAGAAAGAAAAAAAAAAAAGGAGAAGGGGAAGAAGAAGGTTCCCTTACCGTCGTTCACCAGCACTGATGCTGTCACGATTTTTTTCTGAGTAGCAAGCGGATAGCGCTGGAAGGACAGAATCGGGCTATCTCGGCAGCTCGTTCCAACTTCCCAAGGATGCAGTTGTCCCCAGTGGCCGGCATCCCTGTCTGGAAAGCATATTTTCTCCTAATCGGTTTTACAGCTCTTTTAAAGTAATATGTCAGATCATTTTCCCCATATACATAGTTAATGAAAGTAACCCTACAAATTCATTTTAAATAGATGGAAGTTGTTATAACCCTGATCCAGAATTTATTACGTTCATTACAATCTTGCTGAAGTAGGTAATGTAATGGACTATTACTTTTATTATCTTTTTAATCCCTCAGAATTATTAGGAACTGACTAATATTTGGCATCACCCTGTTAATGTTTAAACAGAAATTGATACTTTAATTCGTCTAATAAATGATGGGGGCACTTTGAGTGGAAACAAAAGCCTGATGGGATTTATCTCGATCAGTCCCAAAGACTTTTAAGTGGGACTCAGGGGTCTGAATGCAATTATTTCCAGGCAGGGTATCTTCACCAAGTACTCAGAAAGGACAGAGGAACAGTGATGGCGATAGTGACAGAGAGACCCAGACGGACTCTCTTGTCAGACAGCAACAACAACAAGGCAGAAAAGAGAGAGGGAGAGAAATTCCACTCATACATTCACGTGTGAATTCTGATTCACAAAAAAATTAGAGTTCAAGCTCTGATTTGGCCTGATAACTCCAGCAATGAGCTCTATGTACCTTTTCCTTCTTGCCCTTCATCTTCTCTTCCCCTCCTCCCCAGATTAAGACGAAGTTTTTTCTTTATAACCATCCCTGTGTTAGTAATCAGCTTTATGGCTAAGAATTCTCAAGTGCTCTAGAATTCGTGCGTTGCCGAGACAAATGATTGGGCCACATTCTCCTAGTGAGGAGTGGAGACCCTGTTTGCTCCTTAAAAAATAATGATGGCTGCTCAATTTGCAAATTACCAAATCTCACTGTGCAATGGGAGGGGGTGGGAGGAGGCATACTGTTGTGTCTATTCCGAAGAGGCTGTGTTTACCCTCTAGAACTCCGTTTCCTGCCGGGCGGGTGACAGGTAGGATTTAGGAGAAATTGATCTCTTGCACTTTCTAGATTTTACAAGGCAAAATGCAATGCTGGTTACTAAAATAAAATTATTTTTTAAATAATAAAAATGTATTAGTTCTAACAGGAGGAGAGGAATAAAGTACGTCCCTTTCTGGTTTGATAATAAAAGACATTCGGGAAAGGAAAAGCTGTCATCTTGAAAGGCAAGAGTGTGTTTTCTAACAAAGAAAGCTTCCAGTTAGCAAAGTCATTAATTAGCACAGAGAAGCTCATTAGAATTTAAAGCTGCTTTACTGTGTAGTGTGGCTTTGCTCTCTCTAAATGCTCTGGGTTTCCAAAGCAAGAAAAGTATTGATTAAATTGACTCAGCATGAAATGTGCCCCGTTTGTGCCGACCCATAAAGAGGTGGGCTTCTCGGCTTTCTTAGCAGAAGACTCTGCCAGGTGTCCTGTGAGCTGGGCCCAGGCGGGTGGGCTGGGGATAGGATCCTGTCTGCCTGTAGCCTACTTACTTCGAGGGACCGACTGACTGCCCATCATTCGGCAAAAACCCGTTTTGATCAATGGAGGGGAAACCTGCCCTTAGCTAAGTTTATTCCCGATGCCTTACAAATCTGATTTTGTAAATGCTGATTGTGTTCGTCAACGCTGAGTTGACAAGGGCTACACGTCATTTGGGGCTTGATAAAGAGACTAAGAGGCAGCTTCTCAGCATGTTTATTTTTAATAGACATAAAAAATGAAAACAAAAACAGGCTTTCTCACTCCTTGGAACCCTCGTTGACAGAAAAGTACTGAGTACCCAGAAGTGGCGACAGGCAAATGGAGATCCTGGAAAAGGAGGTTTTCTACCAAAATATCCTTGTGAACATGAGGACAGCTTCCAAACTGAGAAAGAGTGGGCTCGAGAAAGCTCTAACACTTTCGTCCCTGACACGAAGTGCTTCGGGCTGTGTTTGGCATCAATATGTCGGAGCCGTGGCAACGTTCTTTGTGCATCCCTGCTTGGGCGTCATTTTGTGAGTAGGACAAACCCCATCAATTCTTACCTCATCTATTAGAAATGCAGCATTGTGAATGGAAGCAATGTTTTCTGGGGCGCATCACTGGAAATGAAAACTCCTTCATTTTTCTATATCTTTACTGAATAGACCTAACTCTTCCCTTCAGCTTCACTAGATGTGGATGGCCCTAAAATACTCTCAGGGAGACTATCAAGAGAGAAAGAATGTAGCTTTAAAAGCCAATTAGAAAATATTCACAACATATGTAGCAAAGGGCTAATGTTCTTCCTATAGAAAGAACTCTTTCGGATGGATAAGAAAGATACTAAGATCTCAAAAGATAAACAAGAAAAGTATATGAAAAAGAATTTGCAAAAGAAATTCAAGTAGCTAATATTTAGTGAACACTTACTATATGCCAGGTATAATTTACATGAGATTTCTCGTTCATTCTTTACAAAGACCCTATGATTTAGGTGTTATTATTCTCATCCCTATTAAAAGATGAGAAAAAAAATAAAGCTTTGAGAAGTTAAATAATCATCCCAAGATCACGCATATTGTAAGTGAGGGGCCAGGATTCAAAATCACGCAGCTTAATCTAGCAGGCAGGGGCTCCTAACTGCTTTGCTGTAACCTCACAAATTCACAGATAACAATTGTAAAATAAAGTTTTTTTTTTTTTTAAAGTTCACATTTACTAGTAAACAAAAATATGTTAATTGAAAATAATCAGAAAAATTTCATTATCAAAATAACAATAAAATGTTAATATTCGGCTGGGCGCGGTGGCTCATGCCTGTAATCCCAGTGCTTTAGGAGGCCAAGGCAGGCGGATCACTTGAGGCCAGGAGTTCAAGACCAGCCTGGCCAACATGATGAAACCCCATCTCTACTGAAAATACAAAAGTTAGCCGGGTGTGGTGGCCTGCACATGTAATCCCAGCTACTAGGGTGGCTGAGGCATGAGAATCGCTTGAACCCAGGAAGCGGAGGTTGCAGTGAGGTGAGATTGTACCACTACATTGCAGCTTGGGCGATGAAATGAGACTCTGTCTCAAAAAAAAAAAAAGGTTGAAATAGATATTCTTAAATATGAATTACAATTTGACAATATCTATCAAGTCTTAAATCATTTGACACAGTAATGCTATTATAAATAATTTATCTCAAGGAAATAGAAATGTAAGCAAAGGTTTAGGCACACAGGTTTGTGCCTGCAGACATTAAATGCTCCCACATTAAGGGAGTGGTTAAGGACCTTATGGTCCACCCATTCAACAATACTGGTAACAATAAAAATGATGTTTAAGAGTTTCCAATAACATGGGAAATGCTTATGCCGGGAGATAAAAGCAAGATATAAAATTCCACGTATAACATAAACTGTGTAAAATATGGTTAGAAATAAGAATGGGAGAAAAGGAGCAAAAAAGTGTAAACCAGGAGGTGTTCTCTGTGCAATGGGATTATATGTGACCATGTCTTTTTGTTATAAATATTTTCCAAATTTTCCACGGTAAACAGTTTTATTTATCACTGGTATGGGGCAGGGGGAGAAGAAATCCTTTACGACATTTAGAAGTTGACTTCTTAACTTGAATCTCAGACCTAATGGGAATGAACCATGGGATCCCAAAGTACCAAATTAACCTAAGACACTGGGCGTATTTGTTCTCTGAATCAGCCCAGGACGCCCAAAGACAGCCCTATGTGTTCTTCAACTCTCTAAGCCTTCCCCTCATCTGTAATGTGCCTACTCCTGGGGTTACTGTGAGATTAGAATGTGGGTAAAGGCCTTAGAACAGTCCCAAAGTGTAGGCATTCAAAAGATATAAATGGTAATAATAAAGTAATATACTAATTACGGTCACTGCAGCTGTTGTTTTGTTAGTAGGAAGGAAGAGTTGAGCATCTCGCAGGCACCAGGAAGTGTATACAGACTGGCTTGTCCTGAGAGTGCTAAAAGCATCTTTTACTGACGCAGTTCCAGTCCTAGATCTGAGCTCTTGGTGCCACCCAAGTCTTCTGTCTGCTGCTGCAGAGGCAAAGGGGTGCTCTTCAGATTCGGATGTGCGCGGACTTTTAGGTAGACCCTCCTTCAGCCTGCCACATCCTGGGCGCTTTCTTGGGGCCAGGAACTGTGTTGAACCTTTTTACATATGGATTTTCCCACCTATGACTTTGAGAAGCAGGTTTCATTAGCATTTCTGCTTTATGGCTCAGAGACTACTAGACATCAGTCTCATGGGTCACAAAGCCAGAAAGTGGTGACGCTGGAATCAGAACCTATGTTGATCTGAATTCAGAGATGTCAGAGATGAAGAGCAATAATGGCTGAGAACACAGGTTCTAGAATCAGAAAGACCTGGGGTTGAGAATATCTATGTGACTTTGAGCAAGTAATAAAAGTGCCTCAGTTTGCTCATCTATAAGATGGGACTTAGAGAGCTCGTATGTTGCACCATTATTTTATGAAACACTAAAAAAAGTCAAATCATTGCTAATGAAACCATGACATAATACTTTCTTATCACTTAAAATTTTATTTTTATATTTATGAAAAGAACTTTCAGGTTGATTTAAACACAGATGTTTGTCACAAGACCTTTGTATGCATACATGAAAAGGAAAATATAATTGGAATAATTTGTTTAAGACATTCCTAAAACTTCCTCATATTCAGAGGAACTCAGCATTTTAGGAACTCAGCATTGTCAGTGTTCGTGTTTTTCAACAGACTATCATCTGCTGTCACATTGCAGGTGTTTGTGAGAGCATTTCTTTAAAAACCACTCCTCTATTGTCCTCAGGATTTTAAGCTGCAAATACTTGTTCCGCAAGTTTTGATGTGTGTTCCCAGATATGACAGTGACATCAAGACTGCTGCCAGGCGGATAGTGATTTTAAAAAGCATCTCAATTTCAGAGGTGTTAAAATGGGAAAAAGAAATTGTATGTCTTAGAATTGATGAAATATAGTAGCTACCATATAGCGTTCTTAGGAGAATTAAATGAGGTCATGCTGGTAAGGAACTTAGACATTAGACTGGACACAGAGTAAATGTTCAACATCATCATCATCATCATCATGATCTTTATTATACTGCTATTATATTCTGTTCTCTGAGATGTATTGGATATATATGCAGCTCTGTAGGCTCTGTCTCAGAATTCTGAGCCAACATGCAGTGCCAAGACATTGGACCCTGAACCACTGGGGTCCTTGCAATGGCTGGTGATGGATGAGACACTGGACCCTGGGGTAGAGCCTGCTCTCTCCTTTTCTGTCTCCCTGTCTGCCTGCTTTGTGAACCTTCTCTCTCTCCCCCTGCCCCTCTCTCCTTTACTTATCTCTCTCCTCCTTCTTCTTATCTCTGCCTCCCTTTCCACCCCCTCCCCAGCTCTTCTGCAAATAAATGGCCCTGTCACTCTGGCTTTCTTGTAGGTTTAGAGTGAATGGAAGTGTCTTTTTGAAAAGCTTGTTCCGTCTGACATTCCTTACCAGCTCAGGAGCAGGGTCCTTTGCACTCCCCTCTCTTCTGCTCAAAGATCTACTCATTTAGTTAACAATTTACAGGGCTGCCACTAGGCCTTGAGAACTCCACCCCACGGCAGAGGGAGCTGGGCTGTGCCCTCTGGAGGAGGCCTATTGGCAGGCTTGGAGGGATGCTTCCGTCCTGCCTCTAGTGGTTGTAGGCGAACTGGCGTAGGACCTGCCTAAAAAGAAACCATTTATTCCCATTTATGATTCTTTAAAAAAGAAGTTCACAGCTTTTATGATGAGCCTTATATATGCATTTAATGACATTAAAGTATTTGATTATGTGCATTAAGAAGAGGTCTGAGAGCTCTCTGGTGTCCTTAGTTTTAAGTGTATTTTAACTGCCTACAATGAAAGGAACAAGACAAAAAACGAGCTGTGGCAGCATCCTCATAAATTCTGAGCCATAATCGACATACCTTTGCTGGCACCAGGAATGGTCCAGGAAGGTAGACAGCGAAGAGGAACCACAGAATTTCCACTTTCTCATTGGCCTGAGTACCAGAGGGAGAGCAAGATCAGTCATCCCTGCAATACTTTCTCTTCAACCAGCATCTTAGCCAGGGATGAGCAGGGGCTGGGACTGACATGAACTGAAGATCCTACTTTGTGCCCAGGCTGTGCCAGGTCCTTTACGACTATTTCTGTGTTGTTTCATCTCCAGAGGCAGGTATCATTAGCCCCATTTTCCAGATAAGGAAGCTGAGCCTCTGCAAAGTAAAATGACTTGCTCCAAGTTGGCAAATGTCAGAGCTATTATCTAAAAACAAGTCTTTCTGATCCTGGGGCTTCAGCCCTTTGCACAGGCACTGGGTATGAAGCTCCAAGTGACACCCATTTGGGGAATAGTTAATAGAGAAGGAGAAGGGAATAGGTGCTGAGGCCAGGGAAGCATAGGCCTTTACAGAAAAGCTTCTTCCTCCAGTTCTCTAGGCCCCAGCCCCTTGGAGGTGTGCATTGCAGTGGAAACGGAATCAGGACAGAAACAGCCACTTGAAATGAACTGCGCCCAGACAGGCCGCCATGGTGGCGTGATTGATACTGGAGCATGTAGGTGTAATGAAACTGATGCCGGCTTCTCTGCACCTGTGATTTATTGAGGACAAATTTAAGATGAGAAAGGGCCCCATACCAGGAGCTGCGTCTTCCCCTCCAAGGGAGGGTGGTCATCCATCACCAGCCATTGCAAGGGCCCCTTGCAAGCGGCTCATCAGATGAGCCAATAGTCTCTTTGTTGGGGTTCCTAACAAGTGTTGGATCAGCAAAAGTCTATTTATGCTGGTGGACCTTTCAGGACCAATTTGTAGTGGGTCACTGATTCTGCTGGGGTATTATCTTCTTTACTACTCGGGCCAGTTGGGGAACGCAGCAAAGATTAATGGTTTTGGCTGCCGACTTGCCGCCGCAATCTACTGCTTCTGGACCAAAGATTAAGTTTTTTTGTGTTTTACCAGAAAGGGCCCACCTTGTGTATGAGATGCACTTTGATTTACTGACTTGCTTATGGAGAAACGAGTCGTAGAAATGTACCTGGCTGTGGTAAGATTTTGGCAGATGGCTGTGAGGTCTGGCATCCATGTTGTTCCTTATCCTAAGGACCCGGACGGGGAATGGGCAGCTCCTGAGGTTAGTGTGGGTCCTGTGGCCCTGGGGTCTGTGGATCGAGGAAGCTGACTTTGAGCTCACACAATATCTTTGCCTTTCCTGGCACCCAGCAGCTGCCTCTGGATTCAGAGAGGCAGGCAGCACCCTAAACTTTATTATGTAAAAATTATGTTATGGAAAAAATGGTTACAGCTTTTCCTTTTTATTGTGAAAACAGCACATGCTCTTATAACACATTTTGGAAAAAAATTCAAGAAGCAAATAAAACTACACATAAGCCAACTGCACAGTGATAGAACTGTTAATATTTTGGCTGACATTTTAATCTAGAATTTTCACAGTGCACAAATATATACATGTTACTTTACACTATTAAATGTATACTGGGTTTTTGTGGGACTTTTTTGCTATGTGATTGTATCATCCACTTTTGACAATGAACATTGTACCATAAGCTTATTTTAATAAGCCATCCTTTTTTTTTTTTCTTCTAAAGTTGGGTTTGCTGCAATATCTCCAATGCCAAAGGTCTGTTCCTTTATTCAGCAAACATTTGCTGTGTGCTTCTCTGGATCAGACGCTGTACTGGGATCACAGAGCTGAGTCAGACACAGCACTCCTGAAGTGCAGCTGCTGGAAGCAGCTCACGGGGCTGTGCATGTGCTCTGAGGGGTACTTCTGACATGAAGCTCTTAGAAGGGCCCAGAACACTGTACATAGTTTGAAGGCAGGGGCCTGATACCACTGACCCCTTCCAGGTCTCTGTGGAATCACAGTTCCAGAGGAGGAATTATGCATTTTGTTCTGCAGGAGAGGGACCTGCTGTTGGCTTTGGATACACCAGCTTAGCTTTTTAGAGTGAATCGAGATCTGAGGGCCAAACCTTTTTGCAGGGGCAACAGCAGCCCCATCTTGGAAAACTGAAGAAAGAGCCCAGTAGCCCCCAAGGGACCAGCCACCCAGGGCAGCTGCAGAAACTTCCAGGGAGATAGTAAGAAATGCCAAAAAGAGTGTGGCCTTGGGACTCCAACAGATCTGAGTTTGAATCTCCTAGCTGATGACCTTGAGCAAGTTGTCTTTCTGAGAGCTTCAGTTTCCTTATCTGAAAAATGGGGCTTTCCCCCCACCAGCTGCTGGGCTCGTGTGTGTGTTCACCACGCGGGAAGTCCCACGTGAAGAGCTGGTGCTCAGCCCGGGCCAGGCCCATTTTCCGGATGCTGTGCTGACTCAAATAGATGGATGGGCTCTAATTGTTCCAACAACACGTCTGAGTTTCGCAGGGCCTTTCCTTGGGAGCCTTTGTCTCAGGGCCATAAATCACTGGGCAACTGTCCCCACAGTTGGCTACGACTTCCTTTCCCTGACTGAGGCTGGCCAAGGGAGGGAGGGCTGAGCTGAGCACAAGACTGCTTTTCACCATTGGTTTTTAAATCTCTAATTGGGAGTATTACTTACTCAGCGATTCCGATGGTTCCCTTTGTAGTAGCCTCTTCTCTGCCCCAGGGCCGCCTTCTTCCCTTCCTCTCCACCCTAGTCCCAAATTAAAATTCTTTAAGGAAGTGGAACATTTTCTCTAGTGCTCTAACATGCACATGCACTTTCCCCATACCTGTCTTGATAACTGGTGGAGCATCTGTCATCTGGCCTGAGGCCTCCGTGTCTGTATGACATGTTCTGTGGATGGGAGAGACATTTCTCTTCGTTCAAGAGCAGCAGTTAACAGCCCCAGATGCTCCCCCCAGCCTGTGAGTCTCGCTCCCCGCTCTGCTGTAACCATTGTATACTGAACACTCCTGAAAATCCCTGGCTCCTTCCTGCCTCAGGACATTTTCTCTTGCCTTTCTTTTTGCCTGAATGCCCTTCCCTTTACATGGCTATCTCCTTTTGGTCATTCAAGTCTCAGCTTAAATGTTATAGAGAAACCTTCCCTGACCATCTCTCACTCCAGAACAAGTCCTGTTTGCCCATGTTAAACTTCTTGACGGCATGCAATCCACTTCCTACCTCAGACTTTTCAGGCTTTGTGAAGCTGTATCTTTGTGATGGCAGATTTAACAAGCATTTGACTCTCCTGCCTTCACCGTAAGTGCCAGAAGGACGAGATGATCACCTTTGTATCCTCAGTTTCTGGTACATTGTAGGCTGTCAACAAACAGGTGTGTTGACTGCACAATGAACCGATGGATGGATGATGGATGAATGAATTGGAGAGTGAGTGAGAGAATAAACAAATGAACTTCGTGTGCAAAGGCTTATTTTCCCTCAGGTGACCTGAGAATGCATGAGGGGCTGAGTGCTTTCCCCGTCCCATCTCCATGCAGCCAAATGTCACTCACTACCAATGTTTCTGAAACCCATACCTACAACTCTTCATACTTAGTGATCTGCCTTCATCCTCTGCCCTCCTTTTTCATTTAAACTTTTTATTATGACATTTTCCAAACATACAAAAGAAGAGAAAATCACTGTAAACCTGCACGCACTCTTGATCCCCACCTCTTTGCTGGAGTATTTAAAACAAATCGCAGACACCATCTCATTTAATGTATAAACATTTTAGGGGGTATTGTTAATAGATAAGGACTGACAATTTCTTTTAACATAGCCACAATATCATTGTCACATCTAACCCAGTGAAAAACCCGATTCATTTAATATTCGGTAGAGATTCAGATATTCCCAATTGTCTCAAAACCTCCTTTTTACATTTAGTTTGAGTCAGGCTGTAAACATTGCATTAGACTGATATGTCTCTTAAGCTTCTTTATAACAGTGCTCCCTTTTTCTCACATTTAAAAATGTGATTTATTTCTCTTTTCTAAATGCTGTTTTTTTCTTGATGAATTTTGGTCATTCTCCCATAGATTGTTTCACATGCCAGATTCAGCTGAGCGCCTCCTTGTGGTGTTGTTTAACGTGTTCCTCCATCCCTGTGTTTCCTGGAAATTGGTAGTTTGATCCAGAGGCCTGATCAGAGTCATATTTCATTTTTGGCTAGAAGCCTTTGTAGATGGTGTTGTGATGGTTCTTGTTGTATCACATGCTAATGTCTAGTCATCTCTCCTTTAACAATGTTAAAATTGATCTGTGGCTCACCCTGCCCTAATTAACTCCCAACTCCCTTCTCTATTTCCATTGCTATATGAACTTGTTTTGCAAAACAAGTCAGTGGACAGCATTGATCATATTGAGCAGAAGTGGGAGCAGTAAGGTCTGATGGCAAATGCACTAGCAGAGAGCACAGGGACCAGGTAAGAGGGTTAATTTCTTTGCATTTAAGTTCTCTTGAGTGTAAGATGGGGTTAATAGTAGCTTTGAGAACTAATATGTGGGAGAAATGTTTGATATATAATCATCAACCCTCAACACTAAGTGCCTAATGTGTATTTACTCACTTAATCCTCCCAACAGTCCAATGGGGTATATGCTACTATTAGTCCCATTGTACATGTGAGGAAGAGCAGACAGAAGGGTTAGGTAACTTGCCCAAGGCCATACAGGTAGTAAATGACAGAGCTGGGATTTGAACCCAGGGAGTCAGGCTCCAGAGCCTGTGCTCTTAAACACAGTGCTGTGTAACATCTACCAAGTCAATGAGGAGGTCCTGGTTTTTCTCCATGCAAGATGTTTGTCAAGTCCTTACCAGGAATGGGTACCTGTTAAATCTCACCTTAAGGTATGCGCAAGGGTGGAGTAAGGCAGTCCCCAGTGGCTGGAGGGTTTACTGTGCTTTATTCTGAGTTTTTTACAAAGTCATGTTGTCCCCCACCCCCAATTACTGTTGGATGGGCCAGAACCAGCTTCATAAACTCACATGCTGGAGAAGGGTTTGGGGAAGATAAGGTGTCACCCCCATTTGGGAAGGATTCATGTCTCCAGAGAAACTCTCTGAAGCCCAGTGAGCTTGAGTGACTTGCCCAAGATCACACAGTAAGGTTGCCACTGAGCTAGGGTTAGAACTCCAGACTCTCTCAAGCCTTGGGTGATTGTGTCTGGATACCTGGGTCCTTCCATGCTTGGTTGGAGAGAGTTGTACGTCTACTCCCCAGTCCCAGATCCTCTTGAGTCATTCTGGCCAGAACTCCTCTGGCGGTACAAATGGACAAACATGCCTGCTGAGGTTGTGCAGCTGTTCAGGGCTTGCCTGGCATATCACAAGACGTACCCTTCTTGGTCACTATTGTAAATGTCTGTGCCTGCTGATCTCACTCTTCCAAAGGCATTCTGGAAACAGCCCTTTCCTCTCCCTTGGCTTCAATCTTGAAGCAAAATCAAATAAAGATGCAGAGGAAGAATTCAAACTCAGTTTTTCTGACTCCACGTTTCGAAGGCCAGAAGTAAAGTAAGCCCATGATCACTGATGCCAGTGCAACTGCCATGAATACAGCTCTACCTTCCAGATGGGAAAGTGAGGCTCAGAGAGGGGTGGTAATTTAATGTACTCACATAGCCTTACCTGCAGCGTGGGCTGCTGCAAAGGGGTCAGGTGGTTCCTTTTGTGACCCAAGTGGTTCAGAGAGATGTACCTGTTGGGTTGCATGTACATCTTGGCCTGGAGAGTGCCTGGTGAGCTCAGAGTGCCAGAACTGGGGCTGGTGGGGTTTCTGAGCCTAGGAAACAGCCTATGGTCTGTGGGTCCAGCTTGTCTGATTATAAAGGCCAAGACAATAATTGAAGGTGGCTTTGGGTTCCCTGAGTAGCATCTGGCGCCGACGCCTGGTGGCTCTGTTGGCGCCTTGAGCCCTGGGCATTTGCTAATGGATTGTGGCTGATCCCAAGACTGATTGGCAGCCGGCCCCAAGGTCCTCAAGGGAAACCTGGAAACTGTGGTCTCCAGCTTGGAGACACTGTCCCTTCTGGGAGCCACAAGGGGGGGCTTGCAGAAGGCCTAAGGCAGAAGTGCTTCTGAGCCCATGGGATGATCCCTCTGTTCCCAAACACCTGGGTAGAATATGAGGTGAGGCTCCCACACAGTGAAATACGGAAAGCTGTCAAAATACCGACTCCTCATTTCATCTCCTTGTTGCTTCCCTGACCCACTCTCCTGGACTGGCCAGCACTATAGCCCCCCACCCCTGTCCAAGCAATAGTGGAGACAATAAGAGTGCGCAAAGGTTTTCTAAAGTAGCACATAGGGATGGGAGTGGTCCCAAGACAAGGGGGAAAATCTTTCTCAGACAAGCCAGGCTACCGTCATTCCCGGAACAGAGGAGAGAGGAATTCACCCTTCTGGAGATCTCAGAAGGCTGAGGGCTTTCCTGCTGTCTGGGAAGGGCTTTCCAGATCAGGGCACAGCACAAGCAAAAGCAGAGAGGCATAAGCATGCAAGAAACAGCACAGGAGAATTGGAAGGTAGAGTGTCAGTGAAGGGAGGATAGAGGGGCAGGCCTTGAAAGCACTGCAAAAATCTCAGACTTTACCTGGTTGGCAGTAGGGATCCATTGAAGGTTTTAAAGAGAGGGCAGAGGAGAGGAACCTGGAGTCTATTCACAGTCATGGCTCTTTCTTACGCCTGATTAGTCAGGGCAAAAGGCAAATACAAAACGGATGCATCTGACCTTTTTCTAGGACACCCAATATTTATGCGCTTTGCGCATCACCCAAATTTTATTCATTTACCAAAAGAGTGTGAAAAAGGCACTTTAGGAAACTGCTATAAATCCAGTGCAAGTCACCATGGTAACCTGATTAGCAGCTAAATTAAGTTCATGATTAAGAAGAAATAAATAAAAATAACTCTCCTCCTTGGCTGGGGCTACCCACTGTGCCACTGGCAGCCAGCAGATGCTGAAGCTTTGGGAAGCAAGGGTATAAGCCCGGGCCTGGCCCCCAAGAGAAGTTGAGGTGAGGGTAGGAGGTGTTATATGCTGCAGAGAAACGAGAAGCTCAATTGTTAACCCTGCCTGGGGGTTGGTGAGGCCCCTGGCAGCCAGGCCAGGGAGTGCAGGCTGCACATCTGAAGGCTAAAGCAATGGCTTTCATGACAACGACCCATGCTCTGTAAGGGTGTCTTCTTGATGCCCCTGGGACATGTTCCTTTGTCGAAGCACCAGGTGCCTGTATTGCTGTGTCTCCAGTTCTATGCCCTCCTGTGCTGGGTGCTGACATGACTCAGACCTGGTTTGGGTCCTAGAGAGGCTGAGTTTGGTGGTGGACACAGATGTAACATAGGCTCTGGGCAAAGTGTCTATATAAGGTATGGAAACATGGGCCAGCTAGCAGGAAGGCTTCCTGGAGGAGGTAATGCCTAAGAAAAAAGCACATGTGTGACTGCTGAAGAGTGCCTATTTCAGGTGAGCATTCTGGGCCATCTGCTTGGGCCTGACTGGCAGACCAGCCTGGAATGAGCTGGCATCAGCCCTGATGAGACCAGAAAAGCCTTCTTGGGGGTTGTGCTGAAACACATCCCAAGGTCCATAAGCAGGAGAGATGGGTGCAAAGAGAGAAATGAGCCTCCCACTTACCCTTTCCAAGCCTCCTCCTGGCCACAGTAGTCCAGAGCAATAGTTAGAGTCAAGTAGCCTTTGAATCTTTCCTCTGTCACTTGTAACCTGTGGCCTCTGGCAAGGGACTTAATTTGTTTAAGCCTCAGCCTACAAAATGGGGTAATAATGAAAATAGTACCTGTCTGTTAAGGTTATTGTGAAGGACTAAGTGAGATGACGCAAGCTAAATATAATACAGTCCCTCACATGTGGAAAACACACAATAAGATGTTTGCTGGGCTAATTTCATTACCTAGGGAAGTCTGCCATGACCGGGTGGCATGATCCTGGTTGCAACTTTCCTAGAGCAGTGCTGCAGTCTAAGACTCTTCCTTCCACATCCTCCTTCCTTCCTCCTCTCCTTTCACAGGGGTGAGACCAACATCGTGATCAGTCTGAAGGCTCTCCCTGTCTCCTCTTGCCCTCTCTTCGTTTATACTTCACAGGTGTGTCCCCCAATCAACCTCTTACATATAGAATCCTGTTTTGGCTTCTCCTTCTCAGAAGACCCCAAATGACACAGGAGGTCTTGGAGAAGAGTCCAACAGGTGGGTGGTAGGGTAGAAGAGGTAGAATGGAGCCCCAGCAGCAGGTCACAGAGGTGTCTATAGGTGGGGTTGGGGGGAGTGCAGGCCTTCAAGGACTCTGGTGAAGAAGTGCCCAGTCCCTTTTTGTGTCTTGTCCTCAAATGTGGGTGTGTGTTCCTGTGTGTGCACAGTCCCCGAGCATGCTCTCATTGTTGCATTGGCCATAATGTAGTGAAAAAGATGTTTCCATCAGAAGAGGATGAGCACTCAGCCCTGAAGAAGTCCTTGGGCATAGTAGATGCTCAGTCAAAAACAAACAAAAACAACCCCAAACCCTGAAAAACTGAGCACTACTGGGACCTGCACCAACGTTAAGTTTTGCTTTGGACCAATTTTGTTTTCATTTCCTGGTGCTTTGAATTGCATCATGTTAGGTTATTTAACCTTTTTAGCACTTTGTTTTTGTGACAGAGACATATATTCACAGACACGGGTACATCTTTATGCCCACACAGAAGGGTAACAGCAGCCTTGCTTCAGAGGCCACACCTTCCAGGAAACCCTTCAGCCTGCCCTGTCTTTGCTGATCCCTCTGCCATCCCCTTGCAGAAGAAGCTTGGAGTCTCTCAGCTCAGCTGGACTAGATGAATCTTCTCAGGGTCCTCTTCTCCCACCTCTGGCTCCCAGTTCCTTCCCCCAATCTCTCCCTCCCTGCTCTGTGAGATCAGGGAAGCTGCAAACCCAACCCTTACATCAAAAGGGAACTTGAAAAATACTTGGAGCAAAAACTGCTAACTGTGCATCCTTGCTGTATGCTGGCGCTGATATTAAATCAGGAAATGGCACTGAACAGCCGCTCCAAACACAGAAACAGGGGTTGTCAACACAGCAACCAAAAGCAATCTCTAACGGGCAGAGGTGAAAGGGACCTGGCACAGGGCCGGGAGGGGGGCTGCAACCCAGGAAAGAATTCCTGAGCTGAGTGTGTCTGTGCCACCTCTCCAGTGTCTAGAATGAAGCCTGGATCTCAGTCCCTGGCATGGAACGCACCTTGTCTCCATGAGGGATTAAAGATAATTAAGCATGTTGCTTAAATACCTTTGAGATTCTCCTTTTTATTTCTATACGTGTTTACTGAGCACCTACTATGTGCCTGACAGTCCACCAAAAAAGATGCCTTCCCATGTGGAGATGACCTTCTAGCCCTCAGGACAGAATACTGACCCTTTGACATGGCATTCAAGGTCCTTCGAGTGTTGGCTCCTGCAGAAGCCTTCATCTCTGTCTCCAGCCTCCCTGAAATAGCTCCCCAAGTGCATGAGGCAGAGCCTTTGCTCCATGCCTTTGCTTGGACTAGTCCTACTACCAGCTATTCCTGCATTTCTGTGTTTGGCAAATTTCTGCTCAGCCTTCAAAGCCTTAACCAAGTGTCACCTTTTCTCTGCAGCATTTTCTGCCACCCTCCCCATTTCTTCCAATAGAACCAGGGATCATTTACTTGGGATCCAGCAGCACTGTGGACATATTGCTATCACAACACCTTTCATGTCACAATGGCAAGGTTTGCAATGTCCTGGAGGGGAGGAAAGAAGTCATGTTTATCCTTGAACCCTCATCTCCCAGCACTGGTTGTAAAATTGAAATTCATTGTAAAAGATGAAATTCATTGTTGGTGTGGCTATGGGGAAACAGGTTTTCCATTCTGATTGTAAATGAAATAGGTACCATCTTGTTAGAGGCTAATTTGACATTATTAACACTGAAAATGCACACATCTTTCAACCCAGCAATTTTATTTCTTGCTTTCTAGAGGAATGTTTGCCCATGTGCAGAAAGGCACATGTAAAAAGCTGAGCTGCAGCATTGTTTGCAATAGTGAAAGATTAGAAATAGCTTAAGTGTCCATCAATATGGCCTAGATAAAAAAACTATAGGGCATCCATTGGACAGAATGCTATGCATTAGTTAAAAAGAAGTAGATCTCCATGTATTGACAGAGCATTTGCTGAGTAAAAATCAAAGGCAAGCTGTAGCTCTAGACATAGATGTTAAAATTACATTGCTGCATTTTTTCACAATGAGAATGTGATCTTCTGTGATTTGCTTTAAAAAGAGATTGAATGACCACAGCAGCTCCTGGCTGAATGGAGTCTGGGCTTTGACACAGACAATCAGCATTATTTCCTCCACCCCTCCCAGGCAGCAGGTCCCAGGGCAGTGGGAGGGTGCCATCTACTTCCCCTGTACCTGAGAAGTTTGCTCTCCATGCGGTGATGAGCATGTAGTAGAAGCTGGAATTCGGGGCCCTTGAAGAGCATCCAGACAAAGGAGGAAGAAAGTGAAAGCAGGGAGGCCCGTGGGGTGGGATAACTCAAATCATGCAAATTTCCTGAGTTGGTCCTTGGCCTCAGGAGGAAGAAAGAAGGATTGGTTCAGGAATGACTGTTAACTAAGGGAGAGGAGGGGGCTGGAGGGTGTGCAGAAAAGGCCTGACAATTCAGAGACCTCACACTGTAAAGAAGATCAGCCTTTGCCTAGTTGTTAATTTCATTTATTCTTTCATTTATTCCATACTTGTAATTGAGTTCCTCCTGGTATGGGCATTGCACTGGCCACTGAGGACAAAGAGACAACTCTGCCTCCTGAAGACTTCCTCTGGGAGCTCATGATCAAATTCCATCTAGTTTCTCAGAGTGTGTTTCTTGGACTCTGGGCTTCAGAGTCACCCAGGGAACTTATTAAAACGCAAATTCTTGGGCTCCACTCAGACCTATAAAATCAGACTGTGGCTCACAAATTTGTATTTGTAACCCATTTTCTCAAGTGTAAAACATTTGGACTAGCTGACCATATCATTTCCTTGAACGTCCACGTGTTATTTCCTAAAGCCTCTCCCAAACCTGAGGTCTACCCTGATCCCGGTTGAAGAAAGATGGAATGGAGGTACAAGCTTTGCCCTACGACTCCAGTGTGTGGGATTTCCCTAGAATGACCAGGACCTTGTCCTTGCTAATAGGCTTTTCACCCCACTCGCATGCCTAGGTACACCCAAGTCCCTGCAAGGCCTGGGAAGATCCATAGAACACATCTTCTAAGTTCTTCAGAAACAAGCGATTGACTCATTGTACTCAGGGGAATGGAATGTGCAAAGGTCCTGTGGCAGAACACAGCTTGGGCTGTGGAAGAACTTAAATAAATCAGTGTGCCTGGAGCATTGTGATGGGGGATGCAGCAAGATGAGGTGGGAGAGGGTTACAAGGGTAGACCATCCATGGCCTGAAGGCTATGCCAAGGAATTTGGTTCTTTTTCCAAGTGTTAAAGTGATTTGTATTTAAGCCAGGGGGTACGAGAGGGGGAATGATCAGATTCATTTAAAAACGATCTCTACTGCCCTGTGGAGAAGCAGAAAGTCTACAGCCAAAGCCTCTGCAATCCTCTAAGGAAAAGATAAGGGTGGCTTGGATGAAGGTTAAGGTACTAGATGAAGAACCAGAGAGATCTGGTGGATCTCTGTTGTGAAAGGATAGAGGAGAGGCAATAGTTGGACTATGGGAGGTGAGGGGCTCAGCCCTGGGGAGCAATAATGAGGTTTCAGAATTCCTGACACTGGCTCTGGGGTCATGGGTGGGGGAGGTGTAGTGGGAAAGGAATTGTCCTGGTTATCATTCACTGGACAGTGGCTTTGAGTAGCAGTGAGATTCTCATCAGCACTGAATCATCTCTCCCCTCTCTTTCTCTGTCTCTTTCCTTTGATATTTAGGGATGTATGAATAGGGACTGAAGGTCAAACTCAGACCAGAGGCAGGACCAAGGATCAGAGGCCAGGCTGAGGCCAAGGGTAAAGGACAGGATGAGAGGACTCTGCAAAGTTGTTCTTCTTTGGCCAGTAACCCTGCTTTGGTTTCTCTCCAGCCCCACACAGTCAGGGAAGAGAAAAGGGAAAGAGAAGTTTGACTGTCACTGACAAGAAGGCACATTAAACACTGCCCTCATAATCGAATTATTGGCAGGGACTTGGCACCTGGTAAAGGTTCAGCCATGACGTAAACAGAGTCACTAATCCTGTGGGTAGCTGAAAGTCTTTACCCAGAGAACAGGTGGAGAAGCACTGTACTGACACCAGAATCCCCAGGATGCTACTCAGTTGACACAGAGACCACACACTTCATAGTATTCAGAGCACTGGACTTGGGACCGGAAGTTCCAGCTCATCACTGCTGTATAACTGTAAATAAATCATTTAACCTCTCCAGGCTTATTCTTTGAGATGGAGATAATCCTACTCATCTCATAGGGCAATTGTGAGGACTGAATGAGTTGACACGCAAAATGCTCTTAAGACACTGTGATATATCTGCATTCACCCACTTATCTCCCTGCCTACCTATCTCTCTAATATAGGGATAATAATAGTTGCTACTTCACAGAGTTGTGAGAGTTGAGTGAAAAGGTGAATGATGGAGGCTGACGTGGGCAGATCATCTGAGGTCAGGAGTTGGAGACCAGCCTGGCCAACATGGTGAAACCCTGTCTCTACTAAAAATGCAAAAATTAGCTGAATGTGGTGGTGGGAGCCTGTAATCTCAGCTACTTGGGAGGCTGGGGCAGGAGAATCGATTGAACCCAGGAGGTGGAGGTTGCAGTGAGCTGAGATTACGCCACTGTACTCCAGGCTCCAGCCTGGGCAACAGAGCGAGACTTTGTCTCAAAAAATAAAACAAAGCAAACAAACAAACAACAACAACGACGAAACAAAAAGGTGAATGAGAAAAGGCTTTGCAACTCCCTATACAAATGAGAGTGACTATTATCAAATATCCCATCTGTGTTGGAGGCAATACTGCCCAGTGGTTATCTAATGCAGCCTTGTCCAACAGAAATAGAATGTGAGCCACATATGTAATTTAAAATTATTTATTGGTCACATTAAAACACAGTAAAAAAAAAAAAAAAAACAGTGAAATAGTTTTAATAACACTTTCCTACCCCTAAGTGTGTGTGTGTGTGTGTGTGTGTGTGCTCGCGTGCACATTTGTGCATGTATTGGGGAGTAGTCCCTGGTCCCCAGGGGAGACAGCCAGGATCTTCACAGTCAGTGTAACTCTGGCTCCCTACTGGGACCCTCTGAATCTTTCGGTTGCCTAAAGACTACCAGGACCTAGAAACCCAAGAATACCTTTTTAGAAGCACTGGGTTGGAATCTGACAGCAGTTGTATGGGGCAAGGGAAAGTGGAAGTGATAGCTGCCTTTGGGAAGAGGAAAAGGAAGACAAAAACAAAAATCCCCCAGAAAACCCTCCTGTCTCTTTTTGGGTCCCATAGACTTTGGGCGGATCCCATGGAATGGGAGCAACAGAATACTTTTCCACTGAGCCTCACAAAAGGTAGCACAGACCTGAGGGCTCCTTGGAAAAGACAGGTGACACTACATCTGGGTGATGCAAAGGCAGAAGTCAGGCTCCTGAGGCGGGCGGGAGGTGGGGGTCCCCTGATTCGGGACCCTCCCTGGCAGAACTTGCCTCTGAGGCCCTTGAGACCACTGGCCTGTGCTTAGCGACTCCGCGATCCAGAGCCCACCGAGCTTTGAAGCTGGAAGTTTCCCGCTGCCTCATCCCGCGTACTGCTGCGCCTCTCCACCAACACACACGCGCGCGCAAACAACACACGCACGAACACACCCCTCCCGCACATCTCCAACAGCACCCATGCATCCACAGAGACGCCGTCTCGCTCACCAACCCCCTGCAGCCCTCAGGGAAATAACGCCGAAGGTGAACGGCACACCTTCGGGCTGAATGCGGATGCCAGGAGTGCCGCTCTGGTTTGCAGGCGCACGGGAGGGCACGCCACCTGGCCTCTCTGGAGTTATTTCCTTGGCTGAGTGGGGACCAGCGAGGGCAGCGCGGCGAACCTCACACCTGGCGACTGACTGGGCTCCACGCTCCCTTAGGGATTAACCTCTTCCCCTACTCCTACCCCGAATGCTCCAAGGCTCTGCGGCGGCTCCAACCCTGCAGAGCTTCCTCCATTACCATTTGTAACTAAAGAATCCCGAGGCGGTGCGTCCCAGAGGCATAGCCTCTGGCCCAACCTGGGGTGGGTAGACAGGAGGTCGCTCTTGGGTAAGCACCTTAAATGGGAGTTTTGGCAGCTAGAGACAACAAGCTGTTCACTAGAGGGGCTGTGGCTGCCGCAAAATCCCCGACTTTCCTTCAGTGTGCCTTGGGACTCCGCGCACCGCTCGCGTGGCTCCTGGCCTCCCTTTACTTCTCCTCCTCGACTCTTCACTTCTTCCACCATCCCTTTTCTTTTTTTCTTTCAGCGTGTCGGACTCCCAGTCAATGGGGATACAGTAGTAACCCCCCACCCTCCTCACCTCGACCCTGCCTACGTTTTAGGGATAGGGTGAAGACTCCGGGTACTGCTGTGTACCCACGACCGGGGAGCCCGGCACGCTGATCCAGATACCCCAGAGATGAGAAGCGGCATCCCGCGACGGCAGTCGGAATTTGGAGGCCATAGGGCCTGGGGCTCCAAGACTCTACTGATCAGTGCAGCAGTATCCGCGGTGGGGGAGGCCGGGCCACGAAGTGGGGTCAGCTGCGCAGCAGCGGCCTTAACTCCTTGGCCACCTGCGTGTCTCCGTCATTCACCCACAGCCTGGCAGGGGTAGGGCTGTTTCCAACATTTTTTTGGTGGGGTAGGTTGGCGGGTGTGCAGAGGAGGGAGTGGCTAAGCTGGGAGAGGGGCAGAGAAACGGATTTGGGTGGGGAAGTGAGCCTGGGGATGGGCAGAGATACCTCAGTCAAAGCCCAGGCGAAGGGAGTGACCACAACAGAGACAGAGACACAGGGACAGAGAGGAGCGCGCTTGCCCAGACAAAGCCCGAGTCCAAGAGACCCTGAGACGGAGGCAGGCCGCGCGCGGGAGGACAGGAACTTCGGAACCGCAGACCTGGGGCCTCAGGAATCCCCAGGGCCTCAATGGGCCACACCAGTCCTCGACAGCGAGTGTCAGGCAGAGTCGACGGACGTACGGGCGGGGGTGGAGTGGGTCACAGCTTGGCCTGTTCGCCTTGGTGCCCGCACAGAAGTCCACAGTGGCAGAAACACTCTGGGAACCACAGGTCTCTTAGGACCCTGAGGGAGGGTGCTACCAGCTCTAGTCCCGTCCGGACCAAGAGAGTCCGGCGTGCTTGTCCCGCCCTGGCCACCTGAGTCCGGAGCCATACATAGTCTGCACAGATCCGAGACACCCGATCCCGAGTGGTTTGGAAACGTTCTCCACTGAGCCATGGTCCGAGTGTGCTCACACTGCGTTCAAACAGGACGAGGACATTTACAACGTGCGAGTCCCCAAACCCCAGTTTCTGGCAGGGGCTGCGCAGCGGCACCACCCAGGCTCTCTCTCAAGGCGGCCAACTCATTTCTGCGGAGAGCACGCTTCTCGAAGACAGTTGTAGACGCGCCCTTCCAGCATTTAAGTTGCCACCCCAAAGACTGAGTTCAAGTTTTAGTTAAAATACACTCATTTTATTAAAAATAGGCGACCCAATACCACGCCGTACCCCAGCCTCTCCGAGGGCGCAAGAGAATAGAGAGTTTTCAGATTAATGGGAGGCAAATATTTTACCTTCTAACATTTAAAAATCATTTAGGTGCGTCTGCACTGGTGTGGCTCACGCGACCCCTACGCGCGGGGTCAGTCGGGCTGGTCCAGCGCAGACAGTGGCCGGGACTCACTCACCCAGGGCGCGCCTCTCCTGCCTCTCGCTGCGCGCGCCCAAAGCTGGAAAGAAGAAGGCGACGCGGGAGGCGGGTCGGGTCTCCGGGTCCAGCGAATTCGCGATCTATCCGGTTTTGGCGCCTGAGCCGAGGTCTCAGGAAGAACCCGTTAATTCTAGCCATCCTGGATCTGGATAGGGAGGGTTCGCGGCTCCCAAGCCTGGTTTGGATGCCTAGTGCGGTGCGCTTCGGTCTCCCCGTCTGCCCTCCGGGGAGGTTTCTCACCCGGTAGCCCTGGGCTGCTTCACTGTGGCGTTTCCACTTTTGGCTACGGGCCCTCCTCCGCCCGGGACCTTCTGGCGCAGGGAGCAGCCGACGGGCACCCCCCCGAACGCTGGGGCACGGAATTTCAACAGGGGCGACCAGCGCGGAGCTCGCTGCTCGAGGCTCGCGGCTGAGTACGAAGACGGGACCCGAGGACCTGTACGTGGCTCGAAAGGAACCTGTCCTGGGCGCCGCTGCACACACAGTATGCGTTCCGGGCTGGCTTGGGTTGGGCCAGGTAGGGGAGACCTGGCTGGGTCCGAGGCGCCGTCCAAGCCTTCCGGCAGTGGGCCGGGCGGTCGCGACGCCTTTGCGCACAGTGGCCACTTGGGGTCGCACTTTATGCCTGTTTGAGCCTCTCCGCGGCAGGCTGACGCCTGGATCTGCTTAATCGTTACAGAACGTTCAAACAAAAACAGGGCCGGCTCCCCAGCAGTGGAGAGCCACTCCGAGCACCGTCCCGGGCCGGCCTCGGCCCCGAGGCTCCGGGCGCTCAGGATTCCGTGCGTGTGGCGGGGGAAAGGAATTCAGAGCCTTTGGGCTGCTGCTTTTCCCGTCGCCTTCACTGTGAACATTGTGGGGTGGGGTGAGCGCGGGGAGCGGCGGGGCCAATGGAGTAGAATCTCAGGGCTCTGCCACTGCACCCACCAGGAGGGGCACGGCCCTCGCTTGGCCTGAGAAAGGTCCCCTGAGGTTAAGAGTTGGGTCTGAACACAACTCTCGGAGCCTCGAGCCCGCCCTGGCCAACACACAAATACGCGCAGATCTCCAGAAACAGGAACGCACGGCACACACGGCCTGAAGCCGCGAGGACACACAGAGCGTCGCCCACTGGGCGGGGGCCGCTTGGGAACAAAGGGCCCAGGAGGCGTTGTCCCGGCACTCATTCTGAGCCTCCTTGGGGGTGACATGGGTTGGGGGTGGGGTGCAAAGGGAACTGAGGGAGGAGAGCGTGCGAGGAGGGGAAAGCGGCGGCTTGCCCTAGAGGTGGGGCGCGCACTCCAGGCGAGCGTGCGGGGGCCGGGACCTGCAGGGTAGAGGGGTGGGCCCAGGGTGGCCGTCCCACTCCTTTC
>NW_012101477.1:910012-974946 GCF_000951045.1 Mandrillus leucophaeus
TGCAGCGGCAGCTGCGCCTCGCGTCAGCGATGGCCGCGGAGCTGAGCATGGGGCCAGAGCTGCCCACCAGCCCGCTGGCCATGGAGTATGTCAACGACTTCGACCTGCTCAAGTTCGACGTGAAGAAGGAGCCCCTGGGGCGCGCGGAGCGTCCGGGCAGGCCCTGCACGCGCCTGCAGCCAGCCGGCTCGGTGTCCTCCACACCGCTCAGCACTCCGTGTAGCTCCGTGCCCTCGTCGCCCAGCTTCAGCCCGACCGAACAGAAGACACACCTCGAGGATCTGTACTGGATGGCGAGCAACTACCAGCAGATGAACCCCGAGGCGCTCAACCTGACGCCCGAGGACGCGGTGGAAGCGCTCATCGGCTCGCACCCAGTGCCACAGCCGCTGCAAAGCTTCGACAGCTTTCGCGGCGCTCACCACCACCACCATCACCACCACCCTCACCCGCACCACGCGTACCCGGGCGCTGGCGTGGCCCACGACGAGCTGGGTCCGCACGCTCACCCGCACCATCACCATCATCACCAAGCGTCACCGCCGCCGTCCAGCGCCGCTAGCCCGGCGCAACAGCTGCCCACTAGCCACCCTGGGCCCGGGCCGCACGCGACGGCCTCGGCGACGGCGGCGGGCGGTAACGGCAGCGTGGAGGACCGCTTCTCCGACGATCAGCTCGTGTCCATGTCCGTGCGTGAGCTGAACCGCCACCTGCGGGGCTTCACCAAGGACGAGGTGATCCGCCTGAAGCAGAAGCGGCGGACCCTGAAGAACCGGGGCTACGCCCAGTCTTGCAGGTATAAACGCGTTCAGCAGAAGCACCACCTGGAGAATGAGAAGACGCAGCTCATTCAGCAGGTGGAGCAGCTTAAGCAGGAGGTGTCCCGGCTGGCCCGCGAGAGAGACGCCTACAAGGTCAAGTGCGAGAAACTCGCCAACTCCGGCTTCAGGGAGGCGGGCTCCACCAGCGACAGCCCCTCCTCTCCCGAGTTCTTTCTGTGAGTCGTGGCCGGTCCCGGCCCCCGCCCTTGCCCCGGCCCGGACTCCCTGTCCTATGTCCCCAGTCCCACAGTACCCCGGACCCTGTCCCTGCCGCGGCCCCAACCTTGACCTGTTTGACTTGAGCGAGAGGGAGGAAGGGCGCGCGGGCCGCGGGCGACGGGCGGGCGCGCGGGCGGGCAGGGGACCTTGGCTAAGGCGAGAGTAGCGCACGCCAGCGCCGCCTCCTAGACTCGAGCAGAGCCTGAGAGAGAGAGACGAGAGGGTGGGAGGTCCCGGAGTAACTTCTCTTCAGGCTGGAGGGCGGCGAGGCGTAGTCCCGAGAAGTCACCAAGGCCATCTGGAGACTCCTGGCTTTCTGAACTTTGCGCGTTAAGCCGGGACCGCTGCTTTGCGGCCCGGAGCGTAGTCCGCGCCAGGAAGAGAGCAACGAGGAGAGGAGAGGGACTCTGGCGTCCCGGCAGGCGAGAGGCGAGGCTGAGCGAAAGAAGGAAGGACAGACGGACCTGTCTGTCAGAGTTCGGAGAACACTGGCTCTCAGCCCTGAGACACGGGCCTCAGTTAGGACGTTCGGCGCCCAAATCTCATCAGTTTTATTGCCTGCTCGATTATATAGAAAAATACAAAAATCTGCATTAAAAATATTAATCCTGCATGCTGGACATGTATGGTAATAATTTCTATTTTGTACCATTTTCTTGTTTAACTTTAGCATGTTGTTGATCATGGATCATACTCCCCTTGTTTCTTTGGGTGAGAAGGGATCGCAGTTTGGAAACTCCGGCGCTGCGTGCGGGGTTTCAGTCCCAGCTGTAGGCTTGTAAATACCCGCCCCGCCAAACCGCATAGAGAACATGGCAGCAAGCTGAGGGTCTTTGTTTGGGTTTATGATTATGGTATTTTTGTTTGTAAGTTAAAAAGAAAAAAAAAAAGAAAAAGTTCCAGGCATTTTACATCAGAAAACAACTTTGTCTTGGGGCACACTTGGAAGTTGCGTGTTTTCTTTCCTTCCCTTATCCCCATTCGGTCCTCTTTTTTCTCTCCTGCTTTAGTTTTCAACCTTGCTGGTGTTGAGAGAGAGAACCGAGAGGTCCCAGCTCCCGAGTACAAGGGCAGGGCAGGGCAGGGCAGGGCAGGGAAGCTGCCAAGCTCCGCACCCCAGAAGAGTGTACTGGACTCCAGCCTTGTCTTTATGGTCAAAATGACACCCTTAATAAGAAAGGAAAGGAAAGGAAAACAGATGCTCCCCTCTGCTTTTTATTGTAACCAGAATCACCCTGAGGTCCCTTCTGAAGCCTCTGGGCCTGCGCTAATTGTAGGAACCACAGCGCTCTTAGGGTGAGAGGCTTAGCCATCCCTGACCCTGGCAGTGCACTGGTAAGCAGACATTGCACTGAACCAACTGCCACGCTCAGAATGTAGCAGAAACCCAAACATTGGCAAGTAATTTTGCAACTTTCAAGTGTGTTCTTTAGACCAGTGCATTGTGTTTCTTTCCCTGCTTTTGAAATAGTAGGAAGAGTTCTTGATGGTGTCTCCCCCTCCCCCTTCAATTCTTCAGTTGTATAGTAGTTATAGGGAAGACATGGGTGTTTTTCTTTATTATTACTTTTTTTTTTTCTGCAGGTCAGTAAAAGGATTTAAGTTGCACTGACAAAAATACCAAAATAAAAGTGTATTTTTAAGTTCCCATTTGAAATTGCTGGCGCTGCTGGCCAGATGCATTTTTGAGTTTGTATTAGTTGATAAATTAACAGTAATAACAAGATTGTATGAACCGCATGGTGCTTGCAGTTTTAAATATTGTGGATATTTGTCCTGCATCAGAAACGAGCTTTGGTTTTTACAGATTCAACTGTGTTGAAATCAAACCTGCCGCAACAGAAATTGTTTTTATTTCATGTAAAATAAGGGATCAATTTCAAACCCTGCTTATGATATGAAAATATTAAAACCTAGTCTATTGTAGTTTTATTCAGACTGGTTTCTGTTTTTTGGTTATTAAAATGGTTTCCTATTTTGCTTATTAAAACCATGGAAATGGTGTTTATTTAGAGGACTCTGCGTTCGCATGATTTTGACTTTCTTCTCTTGCTTCCTCAAGAGTCACACCAACTTTGGGTTACTCTTACCCCGTGGCCAATGGAGTAGCAAACCAAGCCCTAGTAAAGCCCTTCCTTGAGTGTGTGAGTGTGTGTATACATGAGCCTCAAATGTGTTTTCTGCTTCCCACCCTAGGTACAGACTCCGGTGAAGAGAGCTGGTTTGTGAGCTGAGAGGGCGCAGGTCCAAACAGCCTTGAGTCCCTGGATATGGGGCACACGGCACTTTTTCAGTGCTTTCAGACTTGGCCACCAGAACTGACTTGCTAGTCTGTCTGTTCTGATATAGTGATTGATGGAGACTAGGAAGCCAGGAGCTGCCACCTTGATGAGGAAGCTGGGTCTTTTTGGCGTTCTGGCCCAGCTGACCACGGCCCTTGCCCTCCTACCTGGGGTGCAAGTCTCCTTTCTCCTACCCAGCGCATCTCTCTGGGAGCAACTGGAGCTGCCCAGAGCCAGATGCCTTCTCTGAATGGGGCCTGTCTCTCACCCCAAAGCTAATGGAAGCAGGTACAACCCAGCACTAGATCTTGGGGTGCAATATCCCCCAGGCAGGAAGCCCTTCTGTGTGGATTTGTGTTTTTGAGGGTAGTATGCCTTGGGGTGCACTGGCACTCAGGCATGGATTCCTCAGCTCCGCAGATGGGCACTGTGTGGCCGAGTCTGAATTTTAGTGGCTTCTCGAATTGGTGTTGGAGGGATTTGGGTCATCACTCTAGTGCAGCAGCTTCAGCTGCATCCTGGAGATCCCCGACTGGGAGGTGGCCCGAGAACCTTTCCTTTTCTGTATTCTTGGAAGAGTGGAGCCCACCTAGGTCACCCCCAACCCCTCCCAGCCTCCTTGGAGTCCTGTCTATAACTCAGGGTTGGCCTCTGGGACACGGAGTAGGATCTCCAACCCCTGTAGAGTTTTTGTGATCCTTTGACAATGGCAAGCTCCGAGGGGCTCCGGCATCCTCAGACTCATTATCTGCAGTCCAGGAGGCTTAACCTTTAGTCCCTGGAGTTCTCTGGCTCATGGAGTTTCAGAACCCTAATGGGGAAATATAAGAGACCCAAGAAGTGGAGCCCCAGCTGGGAATCTGAGTTGGGAGAAGGAAGGGGAGAGTGAAACTAACAGGAAATTTTGGCCTGGATCTCTGGAAGCCTGGAAGTAGTGAAGGCTGAGGTCTAGAGAAGAGGAAGGGGACCTAAAAATTAAGGATACAGATAACATTAACATTTATGTACATTTATGTAGTGTGTTGGTGGTGTTCAATAGGAGAGAAGCTTGAGATTCTAGCTCGAATTTAATTCAAAAGTCCAGTTGATTTTCATGGCGGGAAGATGGAAGATGTGTCTGCTGGGGAAGGCTTTGGCTGTGATCTGGGAGGAGGAGGCAGCTGAGCCTGGCTCTGTGGTACCTTTGCCCCCACGTGCATGAATGAAGGAGCAAGGGGCTTTGATTAGTTGGGTAACTTCCTACGCACATGCTCCTGCACAGAACGTCTTCACGTGTACACATGTATCCTCTTTGCGGTGAAAGAGGCTTCGCTCAGGTGGGGTGCCAGAGGAAACCCCACGGCATAGTTCCAGAGACCAAAAATATCACGAACGCCTGGTTGGTGGAGACCCTAAATCCGGTGGCCTGACTCCCTTTGGAATCGTACCAAGCGGACTGGCATTCTCCATCCTTAGTCTCTGAGCTGGGGAGGGTTGCAAACTCCAAAGTGTTGGCTTTTCTTCCCCAGAGCACAGAAGCACAGACATTGACCCAGTGACCAATACCATCAGCATTGCATCCAGAAGACAAAGTGGTTCAAGCCGGTTTGGAGTGACCAGCTGCCTCTCGGAGAATCTGACAAGCCCAGAACACAGTCTTAGTGACACACTGACACACAGATACACAGACACATACATCCTGCACACATTAATGTCCACATTGATACCCATATTGATGGTGCGGGGACTGACACTGAGTCACTGTCAGTCCCCGCATCAACCCACCAAGTGAGCACTAACAGGCTGGGGGCACAAGCGGGCGAGAGTCAGGCGGAGCCAGTAGCTGCTTGGAGGAGGCCCGGGCTTCCGGAGCCTTCAGGGCGGACTCTCACATCAGGCAAGCCCGGCTATGTCTCCGCCTGTAGCCTGCCGGCCCGACCCGCCGTGATGCCCCAGAGCCCACAAGCCCAGGAAAAGCGAACTGAGTCCCAAGGCCCTCTGGCACGTCCCACCCTAGCGGCACCCCGCCACCGTCATCCTCCTTTTACGTTCCCACCGCTCCCCGCGGCTCTCGGGCTCCTCGCAATCCTTGACATCCCCGGGGGAAAATCCTCCCAGCGCCGGGAGTCTTCCAAGCCGGCACCAGTCCCACGTAGACAGGCTGGCGCCTGCACCCGGAGACGCACTCAGAGACAGGCACGCTCAGACACCCGGACGCACGCACGGGGCACACGCAGGGCCCGGACTAGGGCTTCCCTCCGGACCGCGCCCCTGGTTGGAGCGGCTGCAGTCCAGTCCGGCGCGAATCCCGCCTCTTGCGATCCCGGATCGCTGGGGGTGTGCGGGAGGCTGTGCCGGCTGGATCCGCCGTCGCCACTTTCGGCGAGGCGGGTGAAAGAAGGCGCTCAGCTGGGCTTGCCGGGAGCCTCGGGTCCTCGCGCGCGGGGACGGGTGGGAGCCTGGACACCATTCCCTTGCCTCCTGGCATTCTTTTTATTTCTTTGACATTTCCCATTCTTTTAGCCCTTCCTTCGTAACCTCTTTCATTTCAGAAAACTTTCTCCTTTTGTTTTGATTTCTCTTCTGCTTTTTATTTCCGCACTGCCTGGCGGGGAAGGGCTGCCGAGCGGGGTCCCGAGGTGGCTGGAATAGTATGCGGCGCGGGGGAATGAGAGTCTGGAGTCCCCCGAGCCACCGCGCAGCACTAGGACCAGGGCCCGTTGCTCCAGGCTCTAGGACCAGGGCCCGTTGCTCCAGGCTCTCGTCTTGATTGCTCCAACTATCCCGCTGTTCCCTTCCAGGTTCCCCCGGTGGCGAGGTTCGTTGGGGATCGGAGCACCACTGGCGGGGAAACCGGCACCAGTCGGCTCTCGGGGAAGGGGTCTCTGGGGAAGCTGAGCTTGGGCCCTGGACCCAGATCCCTCTTTCGGTGAACCAGGCAGGCTTCCCTCAGTCCCGGGTCTCTGGGCATTTCTGTGGCAGGACAACGCTCCTGCCTGTCAGAGGGCACTCGACTCCTACCCACTACTTCAGCCAGTGCCCGCCCAGAGGCCTCTTGGACCCACACTGCAATGGGAGCTGCCAGGAACCACACCAGATCCACCAGGCTGGTCACTTGGCTTTCTCTGTGACCTGGAGTTGCAGCTTCTGCCACACCAGGCAAACCCCCTACTCTCCTGCTCTCCCATCCCCACTCCCCAAGCTCTTCCTCTCCGGGCTTCTGGAGACAGTGGGTTTAGAGTTTCTGGTCATTCCCTTGCAGGCTTTCAGGTGCAAAATCTGCACTCCAGGCCCTTCTGTTTTCAGAAAGGAAAAACTCTGAACTGGCTTCTTGCGTAACCCTTCCCTCTGCAGCCTGCAGTCTGCTGGCCTGGCCTCTCATCCCAGAGATAGTTGTGTTTGGATTTGTTATGTAAGGAAGGGAAGATTAGAGGTTTGCTCTGCTCCTCCTCCCCCCAACAAAATAAAAGTCCTCAAATGGCACATCCAGTAGGCAGCATGGTTTCCAGCAGCCCTCCTAAAAGAAGTCGATCTGGTTGGTAGAGCTGTTCTGTGCTGTTGCCTAGCCCAATACACTCAGAAGACAATCCAGCTGCAGTAAAGCGACAGTTCTGTGTCCAGGGTGTACCTGGTCCGTGGAAGTAGCCCTCAGTGGGCTTCCCAGGCTGGGCTTTCTTGGCCTAGAAGCCTAGCCTTATTTTGGTGAAGACAGCAGCTACTACTGCTGAAATTTTATTTTTTCTATAGTTTCTGCCGCTTGAAGCATGTATCCAGACCATGGAGAGCACCTCTTCCAACTGAGGAGCACATTCTCCCATCTCCTCCGCATCCTGTATGCCTCTTTCATTTCTGAACACCTTTACCACGTTCTGTCAATTTCCTATGCCTCACACTTATTCTTCTTAATGTCTTTCTCCATTGTCTTACACATATTATCCTAAAAGATGCATACGAAAAGATGCATCTTATATTATCCTATCTTTTAGGATAATAAAAGATACATTATATATATTATCCCAGAATGCCTCCTAAAAGATGCATTTAGACAAGAAAATCAGAGCTTAGTGTTCTCACTTGGAAGAAACAAAATACATGAAATAAGTTACTACTTCACTGTGGAAAATCACCTATATTAATGATTTGTTATGAAGCCAAACTCAGTTTTAACTGCCTCTCTGCATTCTTTGCATGTGAAGCTACTTTCATGAAAAATACCAGCCACTCATTATACATTCTTTCGTATTTGTATCAAAAAGGGATGTTGTCTTTGGGCTAGAGGGACAGCTTTGGAGGCAGTGGGAGGAGCCCTGGTACTTGCTGGAAGAAGCCAGTTTCAACATAAAAAGGGAGATGAAATCCACAAGTCCAACATTTATATTGTTGTGTTTTCTTTTTTAGAGATCTGTATATCTTACCTAGGATTGGACTCCTTCTAGTAAATGGACAGCAGGGTGGGAGACTACAAGGTGCCCATTTCAGAGCTTTGGAGCATGAGGCAGGCATTGATCATAGCCCAGGACTCCATCGGATTCAGGAGCCACAGCTGCCCTTAGCTCACTCTTCATGTCCCTTTGTTTCTTCTCTGGATCTGCCACATTCACTTCCCTGCTTCTGCTGGTGTTACAGGCACCTGAGCCTTACTCTACAGAGACCATGGGCCTGGACTGGCCTGGGGGCTCACTTATGCCTGTCCTGAGTGGTCAGAGAAGTGATGTGCTTCCCATTGCAGGGCTTGACACCAATCCTTCTTTGTGTTCTGGGAGCCGGAGCATGGCACAAATGTCCCTTTCCGTGGACAATGGGCAGGAAGGTCACAAAACAGAAGTGTAGTCAAACTGCGAGATTAGTTCCATTATTACATTTCTCTTAACTCTATGAAGCATGGGTTGCTATTACCTGCAGGTCAGAGATGAATAAAGCTCAGAGTGGTTACTATTTGCTCAGTGTCACCCTGTGGATGAACTAGAACTTCAGTCCCCACATCTCTGATGCTGAAATTTGTATTTTTGTCACCAAACTTCGTAAGTCCACTATGTCTTATCTGAAACACTCAGGTAGAGGGAAGTATGGAGGAGTGGGACATAATCTTCTTTGGTGACAGTTTCCTCTCTAAATCCCTCTGCAGAGGGTAGTTACATTTATAAGGGTGTGCTTCATGCTCTCCAGCCATAAGACGCTCTCTTTGCATCCCCAGGCAAAGAGATGGGTGATGGGAAGTTGGAGATGCACAAGTACAAACATGATGACAAGGGTGTCGTAGAGAAACTGCAGCTCTGTTGCTCATTTCAGTTGCTGGCAGAGGAGTATGGTGGTGAGAAGTGTGTGTGTGTGTGTGTGTGTGTCTGTGGCTGTGTGTGGTGGAGGAGGACACTTTGGACATCATTGCTGTGGGACATTGGTACTGTTTTCAATTAATGAACAGTTCTTTCACCTTTCATCTGTTCTCAATTGAACTTACCAGTAAATATATCATAATTACCAGAGCAAGTGTTCATAGAAGCAGCAGCCTCTAGGTGAGGCAATTTTCATGGAATCACCCATAGTTTAATGAAAGCTGTTTCTAGGGTAAAGTTGAAACTCTAGATCTGCACATAGATATGCATATGCTCTTGGAGCAGGTGCGTGAATAAACATGCATGTGTATACACTCATGCTTACACATATGGAGGCAGGCCTGCACACACATTGGAGCACAGAATCCACATGTGCTCATTTGCTAGATACAAACTCTCATATTCATGTGCCCACATACATGCACACAAACATATACACATGCATTATACATGTATGCATATGTATGTATCCACACCTATATGCATGCATGTCCAAATACTCATGTACATGCATTTACAGTGTGGATATAATGTTCACAATTATGTGCACGTAACTATATGTATTTATACTCACATTGAGATGCAATTGATTACACATGCTCTCCTCAAATGCATATAAGTCCATGTACATCCTCACATGCACATACCTACATGCATGTGTAATTGAACATGGATCTTCACATTCATTCATAGACAAGCACCATGTAACAAGTGAAATGTGGCACTGGTAGGGTTAATGGAGGCCCCAGACTCCCATAAATATTTATATGAAGCACTCAAGCTCTCAAAGTGGGAGACAAAACCTCTCCCCACAAGGCCTTGTAAATCATGCAGCTGCTGCGTGTTACCTGTCAGATCCAGGGCTGTGCAGTCCAGCATTTGCTCCATGAGGGCGGCCACATACGTGCTGGAGCACACGGCACTCTCTGTGCCTAGCCAGGCATCCCAGCAAATGTGCCAAAGTTGGTCCCCACTCCTCGGATTCACGAGCAGCAAAAGGAAGCATTTCAATGCTGCTGCTGCTGCTACAAGCACAGGACTGAAGGAATGAAGAGGCATTATGTGAATATCTGAGATTTGGCTTCTCTAGTAAAGACAGATGCTCTCCTGTCGTTATCCTGGAGGGACAGCATGTGGGGGCCTTGGTGAGAAGGTGGGTGCAAAAATGATTAAGGGTCCTGAGCCGAATCCAGGTTTGGTACAGCAGGGACTCCAGCCTCTGGAGCTGCTCTCACCCAGCAAAATTTTGGGCTCCAGGAGCCTACTGAATCACAGTTCTCCGTGGTGCTATAACCCTTTGTTTAGTGAATACTCTGCTTCTAGTTCTGCCACCTAAAACCATTCATTGGATCGTTGAACAAATTATTTGTCTTTCATACCTCAGGCACTGTGCTAGGTGCTGGCAATATAACAATGAACCGAAACAGAAACAATGGAGTTTACAATCTATTAGGAGAGAGAGACATCAGTAAGATATTGTACTAATGAGCATACAATTTCTTCCTCCTTCTCCTCCTCCTCCTCTTTCTCCTCCTTCAGTGGAGTCTTACTCTGTCATCCAGGCTGGAGTGCAGTGACCATAGTTCACTGTAGCCTCCAGCTCCTGAACTCAAGTGATCCTCCCACTTCAGCCTCCTGAGTAGCTGGGACTTCAGGTACAAGCCACCAAGCACTGCCAATTAGTGTACAATGTCACAAAGAGATAAATGATATGAAGGTAAGCCACCTGGCTCTCTGAGAGCATGCATAGGACAGTGGAACTGATGTACAGGAAGAGTGGTCAGAAAAGGCTTCCTGGAGGAAGTGATGTTTGAGCTGTTAAAGTCTGAATAAAAGTTAACCAAGTCAAATAAGGAGGGGAAGAACACTCAAGGTCAGTGTCATGTGATAGAACTTTCTGTGATGAGAGAAAATTTCTTATCTGTGCCATCCAATAAGGTAGCCACTAGCCACAAATGGCTATCAAAGCCTTGAAATGTGGCTCATGCAGCTGAGAATCTGAATTTTAAATGCCATTTAGTTTTAATAACATTTAAAATAAGTGATCAGAATCAGCATCTCTGTCTCCTCTGATTTTCTCTCCCTCTACTTTCTTGCCTTGCTCACTCTGTTCCAGCCACACTGGCCACCTTACTGTTTCTGGAAGAGGCTGCTTATGGCCCTTGCTTAGGGAATTTGCTGAAGCTGTTCCCTCTGCCTGAACCACTCTTCCCCCAGATACACCTGCAGTAAACTTACTTACCTCCTTCAAGTTCTTGCTGAAATCTCACCTTCTTCATGAGTCTTACTTTGACGACCCCATCAAATTTTGGAACCTGCCCCCTTCCCTCTCCCTGGGCAGTGCTGACCTGCCTTATTTTTCTTTAATATTTCTTTTCTTGTTTTTTCTTTATTTCTTTTCTTATAGCACTAATCACTTTATAATTTATCGGATTATTATTCACTTCTTGCTTATTTTCTGCTTTTGCCTGCCAGCATATAAGCTCTGTAAGGTCAGTGTCTGGCGACTGTTTTGTTTATTGATGTTCCTAAGAACGACGAATGGTGCCTGGCACTTAGTAGGACCATAACAACCCAATAATTGGTTGAATGATCATGTGTTGTGTAAAATGTACTTAAAAAGGAAAGGGGTAATGTCTGTGAAAGCATGGGTTTGAGGTCCTGGCTCGCCCTATCAATCAGTCATTAATCTGTCAGTCATATCTATCAATCATCCATCTGTTAATCATTATCTACCTATTATCTATCTGTCATTCATATTTATCATCTATCAATCATCTCTATGTCAATCATATCTATCAATCATCTGTCAATTATCTACCTATATCTGTCATTCATATCTATCATCTATCTGTCAATCATATCTATCTATCTGTTATAATCTATCTATCTCTGTGTTTTTTGGTACTCTAAAAAATACATCCTGCTAAATTCTTTTTTAAAGTTTATTTGTATGTTATCCTCCAAAATCTTGTATACCATCAGTGGTGCACTTGGGGACACACTGTGGTGTCTGTGGGGAGAAAGAAGAAGTTGACATCTGATATGAGAGGTAGGTGGAAGAGCACTGAGGTGAGATTGCAGGGAAGGGGGAAAGGGAAAGGGAGGGGGCAAAGTAGAACTCATTCTTGTTTTCTCCTAGATCCTGGTGGATTTTTGGGAGAAAAAGGTGGGGGAAGGAGCAATCAGAGAAGGAGTTTGGGATTCCGAAGGCAAAGAGCTAACCAACACCCCACCTGCTTTCCAACCACCCCTCTTACTTCTCCTACTCCGAGCTCTAACCTCATGCAAAATAAAAAATCCCCAAAAATCAAAAAACCAAAAAACTCCAAAACAAACCACCCCTCCTCCCTATTGCTTTCTGAGCTGAGAAGAATGCCTCTTAAATACTTTTGTCCCCTTGACAAGTTATTTTTATATGGAAATAATGTCTCTAAATCCAACATTTATGGTGATATTTTTTTAAAAGGAAACACTCCACAAATCAGCAGCTTTCTTGTTTTAAGCAGTTGCTAGGGTTTGGAGAGTGGCTGCTTGGTAAACACACTTCATAAACACCAGAAAAGATTGTATTCAGTGTCCTCAAATCAAAATCCACCTTCCCAAATTCCTACTTTCTGTTTCATTGACACAGGAAGAGGCTCTCTAAAAGCAGAACCCAGATGAAGGGTGGCTGTCAGGCTTCCAGGAGGACATTTCTCCTAGGTAACCAGGGCTGGGAACCCAAACATATCTGGGAGCAGCCATGTCCCCTTTATCCCCTTGTATTCCTCCAAAGACCTTTGGCTCTTTACCTTGCACTGGAAGGGATCAGGTATAAGTGTTATAGGTCCATTTCACAGCTAGGTAAAGTGAGTCAGGGGAAGCTGTCTCCAAGCAGAGCTGGGAGAGAATGTGTCTCCAGGTGCCTGCTAATATCACCAGGCCAAATAACCTCCTTCAGTCATTGTTTCGGCTCTTGAGAAACAAGCTGATTTCTTGGGGACAAATCTGTTTTTGTATCTCCTCTCAGAAGCACCTTCCTGTCTGTTTCCATCACCACATCTTAGTTTGGAGTATCCCCCCCCTTCCTTCTTGGTCAATTCCCAGAGTCTTGTAACTTACCTCCAGTCCCCACCCTATTCCTCTAAGACTACCAGTGTCCTCTTTCAAACATGGATCATGTCACTGTCTTGTTTGCAAAATCAACAAGTCATTGATCTTTGCCCCAGAAAAGAACAATGCTTCAAAATTCAGTTCTGTTTATTGCCTGAGAGTCAGATTCCACTGCCTCTCTTTACCTAGCTGTGAAATGGACCTAGTGACATTTATACCTGATCCCTTCCAGTGCGAGGTAAAGAGCCAAAGGTCTTTAGAGGAATACAAGGGGATAAGGGGGACGTGGCTGCTCCCAGGTATGTTTGGTTTCCCAGCCCTGGTTGCCCAGGAGAAATGTCCTCCTGCAAGCCTGACAGCCACCCTTCTTCTGGGTTCTGCTTTTAGAGAGCCTCTTCCTGTGTCAATGAAACAGAAACAGAACTATAGCTTTGTCAGTCCAAGATGCTGAGCTCGGACTCTCAGGTGATTTGGGGAAGATTGAAGGGCGAAGCTGAGTGCAAGAGTTTGCCCTGGCCCTCACATAATCTTCTGAAGGGGATCCGTACTTGCCTGGCTGTTAGCCTGTCCAGGCTCTGTCTTCTTCAAGGTCAACAGAGTGAACTTGGGTTTTTACATTTTTTGTATAATAGGAAAGTTACATATCATTTAGATTGTAGATATCATATGTCTCAAAGATCTTTCTTTTTCTCAAGGTTTCTGAAAAGGATGGCTCTCTTGTGTTCTTTTGGGGACTCACCTTCCTTTCTCTGTTGCCGTGAGCAAAGAGAGTATAAAAAAGAGAGAATGCTAAAACGGGTCAAAAACTCCAGCTCTCAAAAAAGTGGAAGCATTAGGCTGAACCCTCTGAAATTGTTGATATGTAATAGATTTATTCTGCATATTATAGACCTGTGAGCCCAAATGTTTTGAGGCATATTATCCAAGGAATTGTTTTTGGGTAGCAGAGGAATTGGTGATCAGAAGGACCTAGAAATGGATCATTAAGAACACACTGTGTCATACTCAATCTATTTTCATTTGATAGATAGATCAGGGTCTGTGAACACAAAGATCCTTATTTGACAGACACTTGCCATATGCCTGGCACTATTAAACGTTTTACCACTAACTCACATAACCTTCATAATAACCCAATGAGATAGGGGGATATTACTATCCCTATTTTCTGCAAGAGGAAATGGAGTCACAGAAAGGTTAAGCAACTTGCCCAAGGATGCACAGCTAGTATAGGCCAGCGCTAGAATTCAAACCCAGGAAGTCTGAATCTGGAGGCTATGTTTTTAATCTTTCTCCTTTTCTGAGGCTGGGGTTTGGATGATAGCTGAGGTTGGTGAATTTGTAACAGGCTGGAAAATGCTTCTGGGATTTTATTCAGTGGAGATTTAACCTTGAGAGGAGTGTCCACCTCAGCCAATTGTGCTTCCACTTCTTAAGCCATCTGTGCTTTGTTAGGGATATTGCCTTTAAATTAATTTTCTTGGCCTGGCACAGTGGCTCATGCCTGTAATCCCAGAACTTTGGGAGGCTGAAGCAGGCAGATCACCTGAGGCCAGGAGTTTGAGACCAGCCTGGCCAACATGACAAAATCCCGTCTTTACTAAAGATGCAAAAATTAGCCCAGTGTGGTGGCTCATGCCTGTAATCCCAGGTACTCAGGAGGATGAGGCAGGAGAATCGCTTGAATGCAGGAGGCAGAGGTTATAGTGAGCCAAAATCGCGCCACTACACTCCAGCCTGGGCAACAGAGTGAGACTCTGTCTCAAAAAAAAAGTAATTTTCTTTGGAGATATTGGCACCTAGTCCTCCTCAGAAACCACTGATGGCTGCCCATGGTAACCAGGGCACATTTCCAATCTTTTAGCTTGACCTTCAGGGCTCTGCAGCTTCAGCCCTTGCCCCTCCATTTGCTCTGGCCAAACCAGTCTTCAGAAGCTGCCTAGGGTGCAATGGCCTCCACACATTTGTCTGAGCTGATTCCCCATGAAGCTCTCTGTCACTTGTAATCCTTCCCTCTTTAGGTCACCTTCTCTTGCATCGCTCCTAAAGGAAGACATTTTCTTTCCTCTGAAATGCTCACTGGAGCCAGAATGCGGGCCTGGAAGAAATTCATGGTTGCAGAACCAGGTGATTTAGGTATGGTAGACGTAGTTTTAAACCCAACTTCTTCTGGCTGTGGAGACTTGAGCTAGTCACTTCATCTCTCTGAGCCTCCTTCGTTGCCTCTTGGTAAGATGGGGAACATCTTGTCCATTTCTGGTTTCAGGAGGGACCTTTGGAGACAGAACTTGTCCATGATGTTAGGTGTGTGGTGGCTGCTGTGATTGTGGTGGGCATGGCTGGGCTTATCAGTGGTGTCTCCCCAGGAGGTGTAAGGGTGCTGGATCTGAGTGTATCAAAGTATCTATGGCCAGGACTTACAGGAAGGAGCAGGAGCTTAGGAAATACTCCTAGAAGCAACCTGGAAGGAAGAAAGCCCAGACTGTGCATGGCAGCTGGGGAGATCGTCAAGCAGGTATAACCGGTTTTATCCTCTGGCCAAGATCTCTGGTTCAACTTGCACTGAAATTAATTGGCAGGGAAGACCTTGGAAGGTGGTGTGCAAACCCCAGCAGGAGCTCCTGGGAAGTGGGATTTACAGCTGTGAATGTACGTTGAAAGGAATCTGGAGTTTCAGCCCTGAGTGCAAATATTCTTACCCCCACACCCCCACAGTTTTTTTTCCAGCTGCTCAGAGCCCTGACTGGGGAACGAAGATTTGCATAGTTGCAGTGCAGACTTGCCTCCTGCCTTGGGAACTACTTTATGGAACCCTGAGACCGAGGGCTTGGATCCCTAACTTAGTGACAGCACAGCCAGCTTTTGGTGTCCATGTTTCTGTGAATCTGTGTGGGTTAAGTTCATCCTGGCATGCATGTGTGTGTGTGCAAATGGGCTCATGGAAGAGTGTGTGTGAACATGCATATGCAGCCACAGAAAAGCAGTGTGCCTCAGTGGTTAAGATGGGGGGACTGAAGTCATGCTGCCTGGGTTTGACCATCACCTCTGCACTTACTGGCCCCGAGACCTCACACGTATTATATTACCTCTCATGGTTTCAAATTTTACATCCTGTGAATGCAACTATACTACCGTCAGGTGTTAAAGCTCTTGTGAGAGTTAAATGAGATAATGCAAATAAAGTGCTTAGCACAGTTTCTGATGCATAGTAAATGCTCAAATAGTGATTGCCATTTTCATTGTGTTGTAAATATAACATAGGCATTGTGAAGAAAAGTGCAGACTCTGAAACTTGAGTGTTATCTCTAATACACTCTATTTGTGTGAACTCGGACAAATTACTTAACCATCCATGTCTCAGTCTCTTCATCTGTAAAATGGGGATAATACTTGTGCCTACTCCATAGGATTATTATGTCATAAAGTGCTTAGAACAGTGTCTGGTGGATACATGGGGCTCTGCTATTATTGCCGTCATGATCACCATCATTGCCACCACCTACCTTCTCCTTCCTCTTCCTCTTCCTCTTCTTCTTCTCCTTCTCCTTCTCCTTCTTCTTTCTTCTTTCTTCTTTCTTCTTCTCTGCCATAATCATGACCTTGCCAGCCATGATTGGTGCCCACTTACTCCTCTAGAGGACAATCTGCTGGTGAGGAGATCTCTAAGGCACTTGGTCCATGCTTAGATCTTAGAGAAGGGCCCAGTGAAGTTCCCAAGTGTCATCTAGGATAGCATGTAGCCTTGAGTTCAAGTCCTGCCCTGCTGCTTTAGGCCCTCTTTGCACAAAGTGCAGTCAGCAACAGCTGTTCTTCTCAAGGCACTCTGAATGGTGAGTGAGGAGACAGCTCCTGACCCACATTCTGCCTTCTGGTAATGATACTTGGCTCCATCCCCTGCCAGGAGAGGTGCAAGAGCTCAGCTGGTCCAGCCGCCTGGGCCCTCAGCGCTCACTGCTCACTGTTGTCCACTCTTGCCTCCTTGTAAAGGGTATTCATCCAGCCCTTAGGAGAGCAGAGGTTAACCTTCCTTGGACCCAGGCAGGAGGTTCTTACTGGCGGCGGGGTGGGGTCCTCACTTTGGCATATTAGCAAGACTCTGGCTTCTGCAGATTGACAGTCCTGGCCTGAAATTCTGGCTCCATCCCCTGAATGGCCAGGGGAGTCCAGGTAATCTCTCTAAGCCTCACTTTCTGCATATGTAACATGGATAGAATCATGGTAATCTGGTAAAGTGGTAAATGAGAAATGAAGGGTGAATGAGAAAATGCACATAAAGCATAAACACAGTGCCTGGCACAGAGGGGGTGCTCATCAGCAAATACGGCCCTCTCTCTACCTTCCTCTCCTACATCCTCCCCATCCTAGGGGAGTTCCATGGGACAGGAGATGGCGAGAAGCTCAAAGGGGACAAAGAGGCTCAGACATGCTTTCCAAAAAGCAGGGACAAGTGTGGGTTTCTCTGAGGGTGAGGTTGAGGATGGGCCAGGCCTGAGCCCAAGGTCTGTTGAGGCCTGTCCCTCTCTCCAGGGTGTGTGCTCACCAGGCCCTTCCTGGTGTCCCTGGGATCCAAGAGGGTCATGGACAGGTATATGGGCCACTACCAAAGAGTTTGAAAGTGAAGCGTATATGTAAGTTACTAAGAACATGCTCAGCTTCAGGCACAAATCCACTCATTCACTCACCAAGCACTCGGCACCCAGTCCATGCTCAGCCCTTCTGCACTCCTGACTGCTGATTTCTCGTTCAACCCAACCGTAACTCCATGTGACTGTGAGTGGGGGCTTCTAGAGCCTGGGAGGTTGGCCAAGTCCTCCTGCTAAGTGGCTGAGCTAGGATTTGAACTGAGATCTGTCTCACCACAAGGCATATGGTGCTGGCTCCAGAGTCTCTGTCTCCCTGGAGTCTGGCATCTGTTTGAACCTTTATGGAAACTCAGGGTGTAGGGTCAGGAAGGTGGATAAAGGACTTGGAGTGGGAGCCAAGAGGAGGATAAGAGCTGGTGGGGTGGATGGAGCAGGCTTAGGAGAGGTGGCAGCCTTTGTGTTTGTCATCAACTAAGACAGATGGAGCTGGAGGACAGGGCTCTCACTGGAGGAATCAGCCTGGGTGGAAAGCTTACAGGTGACAATGGAGGGAGTTTCCAGAACAGGAAGTGGGCCCCGTGTGGCTGGGGAGTAAGGTGCTGGATAGCTGGAACTGAGAAGCAGAGGCTGTACACAAGTCCTAAGGGACCTTGAGTGCCAGGGAAAGGAGCTTGGGTATCCCCCTGCAGGAATGGAATGTTGCTGCCATATTTCTGCTGTATGACCCAGCCCATGGCCACAGTTGTTTGGAGCAAATTGGGCCAAAAGCCTCATAATTCCTGGGAAATTGGTGTTTGGATTCCGGGTACTGGTCAGAGCGTGGTGGGAGCTTGAATGGGAAAGGGTGAGAACAGGAAGCCAGGAAGCCTCACCCAGGCCTTGTGCATAAGGAGCCACAGAAAGGCTCTCTGCAGAGAGGGAGGGGCAAAGCAGACATGTAGAGAATGCAGAAGAGGTTGGAGATGGCTTAATGAAGCTCTGTAATAGAGTGGGCCAAAGCACATTTAAAATTAGTTTAAAAAGACCCCCCAAACAGAAAATAAAAACAAAAGGCAGAAAATAAAAGCAAGGTAGATGAGTCAGATTGAACTAGAGGTGACATGATGACAAAAAAATCTGTGTTGAAATGGGCCAAGAGTTGATGCTGAGCCTCCTAGTGGCCAATGGGAAGAGGGGAAAAAGATCAACCATTAAGACCCATGGTTTTCTCAAGGAAAAGCAAACTCACTGCTCAGCAGAGATGTAAGCATTGCTGGTTCTGGGCTGGAAAGAAATTTCTGGGGTGGCTTGTCAAATACCTGGGCAGATTTTTGGTCAGAGGGCACACGGGTAGAAGTGGCAGAATTTACTCTGGGAATCAGAAGACTAGATTCTGGTTCCAACATCATACATGAACTTGGGAGGTTGCTTAGCCTGTCTGAGACTTAGTTTCCTCTATTGTAACCTAGAGGCACATGCTGTAGAGGGCCATGAAGGTGATCTGACAGATGCGATGAAGTAGCAGGGACACAGCAGCTAGAGAGTAAGGCTAGCCCGCTTTACTCCCTCCCTCCAAAAGCTGCCTCTCTTTAATTAAACATTTATTTCTCTTTTGCCCTCTCCTGCCTTGGGCCAGCTCCTCCTAAGGTCTACCCACTGGTCCTGGAACCAGGACACAGCCAGGTGGCTGCTGGCATGGTGCCTCCGCAAATCAGCAGGGCCCATAGCTCCCTGCTGGGCCTGTGTCCACAGCTGACTGCTCTGCAGAACCAGGCTCTGCCAGCCTGCAATCTCCCAGAGCCTCCTCTGTGCCCAGTCCTGGGCAGGGCTGAGAACTCTGCCCCCTAACCCAGCCCAGCCCCCATCATGTGCTCCCTTAGCACTATGTACATCTCTTTCCTGCACAAATCCCAGGAATAGATGAATAGATAATAATTGTCTGTGCTAGAACACACGTTTCACAGGGCAGGGATGTATGGGGTGCCTGGTCAGCACTTGCAGCAGAATAGGTGCTGTATGTTGTTGGAATGAATGAATGGATGAATGGAATGAATTGAATCAAGTTTTGTTATGGCTGGTCCTGTGGGTCAGGAGATCACGGTTTCCATTTTGTAGTTAAGAAACTTCATTTCCACCTCTTTACCAATTTCTACTTGCCCTTCAGGCTACTACCAAAATGTTATTCCCTTAGGAAGGCGAGGACTAAAGCTTCACATTGGGTCAGCTACTCCCCACCTCCACCATTGTTAAACCCCCACGTTTCCAAGGCTTGCTCTGATTCCCTTGTTGATATATTCATCTCCCGGGCACTGCTAATTTGGATTTACGACCTCTTAACTTCTAACACCACCACTTACATATGTGCAGCGCCCAGTGCAAAATGGAAACAAAATAAAATTTTTGTTTAAAAATTATTAAGACATTCAAGGTGGCAAAAGCAGAGCATTAAACCGGGCATTGCCCTTTCTAACTGGAGAGTTCTGTGTGACTATGCAGGTCGCATGCCCGTGAAGCTGGTCCTGTCTCTGTGGCAGCATGGACATTGTAGGTCTGGTTTACTGCCGCCTCCTCCTGGCCCAAGCCTCATGCGGTGCCTACTTCTCATGCACATCTCATTTAAACATCAAATGAATCAATGAAGGAAAGAAGATGCAAAAATAGATGTTAAATAACCTCTGCAAAAGGGAATTATCTTTCTTCCCTCATAGGTAGGCAGTGATGACTCTGAGCCTTGGGGCCACTGGATCATGTTACACATGTACTGAATCATCTGGGACCACATATCCAGGTGGCTAGAGGACAGAAGTCAGCCCTGCGTGGGGCAGAGTGAGGCCGACCTGATAAGGTCAGTGGACTCTGTTCTCTCCAGGCAGCCAGCAGGCCTCCTATGACGTACTTCTGTCTGGCTGGAGTCCAGGGAGTGGGGATAGGCTGTGGCCTTCCTCTTCTTCATAAACCCTATTTAGTGAGCACCTACCATGTATCAGGTCCCGCAACAGGCACTTTGCATGCATTATCTTTTATCTGACTTCATTTTGCAGAGGGGAAAGTCAAGGGTCAGAAAGTAACAATGCCATGTCCAGGGTCAGTCAGCTGGTCAGGGGCAGTCAGCTGTGGAAGCCGGATTTGCCATGGCCTAGACTGGGGCTTGCGGAGAACAAATAATGTGCACTGAAAGGGGGATTTGTGCACAGAGCTCTGTGTTTGTTGCTTGTGCGTGTGTGCAGGACTCCAGAAAACATCCCGTGCTTTGGCTTTAGATGCTGCTGACTTTCTCTGGGGCCCGAGCAGCAACTCTCTAGGCAGACCTGCTGTGTCCCTGGGGCTAGCGGGAGCACAGATTTCCCACCAGCCTTGACTCCAGTCAGTATCAGGAATACCCAGTGGTATTGAAACTGTAAGACAAACATTGCTGATTTTCCTGGTGTAACGTTTTTACACAAACTTTTGTCATATATTTCCTTTTTTGTCTTTGTTTTTTTCTGATTAAAGAAGTAATAGTTTTTTAAGCTTAAATTTGCACTAAGACTTTTGGGATACTTGTATAACCTTGTTTTAAAAAATTAAGAAAATGTACAATGTAAACAGAAAAAAAAGACTCAGAGTCCTGAAACTCTTTGCTTCCACTACAAAGCCATCATGAACTTGTATGTGCACATACACCATGTGCACACACACCACACACACACTATTACACACACCACACACATGCACATATATTCCCCCCACATGCACACACACACCACAGAAACAGACACCATGGATACAATCCACATACACCATCCCCCTCACACACACATATATGCACACACACACCACACACACACTATTACATACACCACACACATGCACATATACCCCCCCACATGCACACACACACCACAGAAACAGACACTGTGTATACAATCCACATACACCACACACACTCTCACATACGTCATCCCCCTCACATACACATATATGCACACACACACCATGTGCACACACTACACACAATTACACATACCACATACATGCACATATACACCCCCCCATGCACACACACACCACAGAAACAGACATCATGTATATAATCCACATACACCACACACACTCTCACATACACCATCCCCCTCACACGCACATATATGCACACACACCATGTGTACACCACACACACCACACACATGCACACATACACCCCCCACATGCACACACACAGCATGGAAACAGATACCATGGATACAATCCACGTATACCACACGCACTCTCACATACACCATCCCCCTCAAGCACACGTATTTGCACACACACCATATGCGCACACTATTACACACACCACACACATGCAAATGTACCGCATACACACACTAAACACATGCACACACACAATGACACACCACACATGCACACACACACCACACACACCACATGCACATACACACTATACACATGCACCACATACATATGCCACACACACCACACATATACACACATATATGCACACATATACACCACAGATGCACATACATACCGGATATGCACACACACACCCCACATGCACACACACACCCCACATGCATACACACAAACACGCGGCACCTGCATACCCACACATACCACATTTTTTTCACTCTCTTTTCAAAGACAATGGAGGTTAAAAGCCAATTGCCTGCTTTGAAAACCGGAATTTGAATGTTTTTACACGGAGCTGAGGCTGTGCAGTTTGACACAGGCCTCACTTCTCCCTGGAGCCTCACATCTGTCCACTTTCTACCTCGTGACTTGAAAACATTTGCATTTTAAAACTTGGCAAGATGGATACTTTAAAAAAAATGGGTCCACCCATACTTGGTGCTATGACACTCACTTTTTTCTTTTGCTTAACAATGTGTTTGGGACATCTTGTCTGTACAAAGTCTGACCTAATGCTTTTTCATAGCTGCTCGGTGTTCTGAGAATTTGCAATGTGAAACGTTGCCCTTTATAATACGACAGCAGTGGGCATCTCTGGATTAGGAAGTGTAAAACAGGAGACTTCAAAGACATGCCTTGCTTAGGCAGAGCACCGTGGTCAGGCTCGCAGAACTGAGGGGAGCTGTGTGCGCTGGCTTTAACTTTCAGGTGAACCTGGGTTGGAGGCTCTGGGCCCTCAGGAAGGGGCACGGGGCTGGGTTCTGCATGCTGGGACGCCCTCTCTTACACACTGATTTCCACTCTTCTGCTCCCACATCCACTCTCTTTCCTACCCACAATACAGTCCCCCACCAGAACCTAGTCACAGTCCCCGATACCAGTACCGGCTTCCCTGCCACACACCTGACTGCTGTGGCAATTGTGCATCTGACCTCCAGGTTGTGGAGAGGGCAGACTGAAACACTTACTGAGCCCCTGCTACGTGCCCCGCTGTCCTAGGAGCCTCGCGTGTTGTTGCCTGTGGTCCTCAGAAGGTTTACAGACAAGGAATCTTGGAGGCTTAGACAGGGAGCCGCTTCTGCACAGACACACGGCGGGTCAGTGGCAGAGCCGGGTCCACACCTTGCTGCCCTTTTGGATCTGGGAGAAGTTGCCCAAACCTGGCCAGGTGGGGGGCCTGGGACCCTTAGTGGGGCTGTAGCTTGTCCATCATGGGTCCAGCTGTCTCCAGCCTCTTTTAGCGCCCAGAGCCCCAGAAGAGACGCTCACTGATGCGATTCCACCACAACAAATTGAGAGCCACGAGGGCCTGTTTCCATCATCCCCCTGGGCTAGAGGCAGAATAATGGCCTTCCAAAGACATCCACATCCTAATCCCCGGAACCTGTGAATGTGTTGCCTTATTGTGGCAAACAAGGACTTTGCGGATATGATGAAAGTCAATGACTTTGAGATGCGAAAGATTGCATGGATTATTTGGGTGGAACAAATGTCATCAACCTGGTTCTCAAAAGTGGAGAACTGTCCCAGGTGTGGTCAAAGGGAGATGTGGCCAGGGAAGCCAGGTTAGAGAAATGCAACAGTGCTGGCTTTGAAGATGGAGGAAGGGAGGCACGAACCAAGGAACACAGGCGGCCTCTATAAGCTGGAAACGGCAAGGAAATGAATTCTCCCCTACAGTCTCCAGAACTGAATGTTGCACCGATGACACCGTGAATTTAACCCAGTAAGACCTGTGTCAAATATCCAACCTATAGAATTGTAATGAAAGCTATAGTAGAGAGCTACCGTTTATCCAGAAAGATCCATTTGTTCATCCACGGGGTCCTTCTCCAATCATACCACACACATGTACATGAATACAATTAGTGCTGCTAGTGAACTTGGAATGAGTGTTTATGGGGTCAGGCATGTTTCTAAGTAATAATCATGGTCATGATAATATTATTAATATGAATTCTATTAATACAGATACTAATGATAGTAATGATGTTGAACACTTCAGTCATGTCTACCACCTGCCTTCTGCTAAGCGTTATGCATTCATTAAATCATTCAATCCTTATAGCCATGCTAGGAGCCAGGTTACTCTTCCTTTACCCATTTTACGTCTACTCATTTTACAGGTGGGGAAATCAAGACACAGAGAGGTTAAGTAACTTGCCCAGGGTCACACAGCTAAGAAGAAGTGGAGCTGGGATTTGAACCAAAGGCATCTGGGTTACATCTACTTACTCATACAGTTTCAGACATGCATCCCTTTACATTCACACTCACAATCGCATACACACATTTCATGCTGTTCCAACCAGCCTCCCTTCCCAGACTCTGCTCCCCTCCCCCGCCTTCCCCCCAACAACCCCTATCACTGGCTAAGGGGCACGAAGCACCAGGTAGATAAAACAGTCTGGAATCCCTGGCTCTGAAAGGGGTTTTCTAAGACAGGTCATGTCAAAGCTTCAAACAATGTATCTGTCAGGAAAAAAAGTTGCTATTTTTTTTCCTGGATTTTCCATCTCCTTTTATGAAACTTCACTCATTTCAACCAGATGATTGGTTCTATGTGTAATTAAACGTGAGTCAATGTGTCAGGCTTGGCAGAATTCTTTAGACCTGTCAGCTTACCGAAGAGGGAGGGACACTTTGGGATGTCCTGTCCCTGGACTGTGGTAGGGTCTGAAGTGCAGTCCCCTTGTCCAGAACAGCCTGCCCTGCCCCCCACCCCCACCCCCACCCCCAGGGCCCCATGCTGGGCTGGCTGGGCAGGCCAGCAGACTGCAGAGGTAATTGGTGCTTTCAGACACCCCAGGAGTCGCTGCCCCACCTCCTTACCTGCCTCTAGGGCAGGGCCAGGCCAGGCCATTGGGTCCTCTGGGACCGGTTGGGCCGGTTTGGAGGCGGTTATTACCAGGGCTCTCTGGGAAGAGATGGAGACCCAGAGGAGGAGGAGGGAGGGGATGGAGGAAGGGGTGATGGGGATGCGGAGGATGGAGGTGGGGGGAGTGTGGGGTGGGATAGGAATTGGGTAGGAACGGAAAGGACAGAAAACCATTTTGGGAAGCTCCCCCTAAATCACCAGCAGCCCACAAGATGGGAGTTGAGCCCCGCCCTGCTTCTGAGGCTTTCCATTCAGTCCAGTCTGGGGTGTGGGGGACCCTAATTGAGTCTGAGATGCCTTGGGAGGAGGAGGTAAGTGGGGCATGGAGTCCACTCCATGGGGATCCTGAGAAGTGATGAGCCTGCCTACACAGCCAGTTACCTGGGCAATCTGGCTGAACACAGTCACCCGCCTTCCTGTTTCCAGCCACTTTGGACCTAATTACCAAATAATTAAGGCCCAAGTCATTTTCCACTATTATTCTCCATTGTCCAATTTCATTTATCAACCCCCAGCTGCCTTCTTCTGACCCACTTAATTCTTTCCTCTCCCTCCCTTCTCTTTCCTTTCAATACACATCACACAGCTGGCCCTGTGCTGGGGCTCACAGCCCAGGGGCCAGCGCTCAGCCTGCCTGGTCGAGGCACTCACAGAAGCCATCTCAGGGGAGGGGATGTTTGAGCTGAAAGATGAATGAATGTGGAGAGATGGTGACCACATGGGGTCAGCACAGGGAATATCCACTGAGTTCTCACTCCACGCCTGTCACGCCTCATATCTCTTCTCAGGGAATTTCCGTGAAAACAGTATGAAGTAGGCCTGGTGGCTCCAGTTTTACGGTTGAGGAAATCAGTGTTCAGAGAGAGGGGACGACGTGCCCAAAGTGACAAAAAGGACCCAGGGACAGTGGTGGGATTCAGATCCCCGTAGGGCTGACTCAAGACCCCATTGCCCAATCCACTGGAGATTCCTCCACTGGGAAGGGTGTTCCAGGCTGGGGGAACTGAATGCACAAAGGCACAGGAGGGTGAAACATGCGGGAGTTTCGGGAAGCTCTAGCGGTTCTGGACAGTTGGAGTGTGCCTGCTCCCCTGTGGGAGAGCAGTGTGTGTGGGAGCCATTGCAGGGTAGAGGCCAGACTAAGACAGGCCTTGACAGCCAGACTAGAGAGTTTGGGCTTTGTCCAAGAGGCACCAGGGAGTTTAACCTGGGTGCACTGCAGGCTTGAGAGGCAGGATGCCTGGTGCTTGGAGGCAGACAGGCAGAGTTTGAATCCTGACGTAGCCTGTCTTACACACTTATGGCTGCTTGACCATCGGCAAGTCTCTTGATCTCATATTGCTCCCCCGAGGCGATAATAGCACCTACTTCCTGGAGTTGTCCTGACCATGGAAGAAGTTGGTGTTCAGCACAGAGCCTGGCATACAGTAAGGCCTGACAGCTCTTCTTGTTTTCTTTCAGAAAGCTGACAACAGGGGCTGGTATGGGGAGTTGTCAGGAAGCCCCAGGAAGGGTGGTTTTGATTTCCAGAAGAGAGATACCAAGGTCTCTGGAGGCTGAGATGGGGAGACTTCTCCAGCTCAGGGTGACAGTGGGCCTACAGGTTCCGAGAGGCTGGGCTGGGGACAGTTGTCCTCCAATCCCTGTGCCCAGTCTTCTTGCCAGGAGTGATGGGGGGAAAGACAGAGATACCAAAGGTCATCCGTGGGGACCCCTCTCTTCCCGGGGAGCAGATGTCAGTTGCTGGAGCCTGACAGTTCCAGGAGGAGGGCAGAGAGCAGCTGGAGCCTCTGTTCACCTCCAGTGCTGGGGGAGGGGCAGAGCTGGTGCTTCAGGCAGGCTGGATATTCCTGCCCTTGCTCTGTGTGCACTAATTTGGCCTGGTCTGTGTCTCATGGCTGCTGGGCATTTCCTGTCTCTGCCTGTTCAGTTGAAGAGGTGGAGATGTCTCAAAAAGTGCCATGGTGACTGGGCGTGGTGGCTCACACTCGTAATCTCAGCACTTCGGGAGTTCAAGGCGGGTGGATCACGTGAGGCCAGTAGTTCAAGACCAGCCTGGCCAACGTGGTGAAACCCTGTCTCTACAAAAATGCAGAAAAATTAGCCGGGCATAGTGGTACATGCCTGGAATCCCAGCTACTCAGGAGGCTGAGGCAGGAGAATTGCTTGAACCCAGGAGGCAGAGGTTGCAGTAAGCCGAGATCACTCCACTGTACTCCAACCTAGGCAACAGAGCAAGATTCTGTCCTTCCTCCATAAAAACCAAAGAAGTGCCATGGTCAGGAGGCTGGCCTCCTGCAGGGGTCCCTGGCATGTGCCACGGGAGCACCCCCGACCCACTGGGTAGCTCCGGAGGGCTACATCCTCACAGAGTGGCTCTGGTTAGTTTGAAAGGGGACTGACTGCTTTCTTAATACAGAGATCACACCCATGAAGCACCTTTGACCACGGCCAACTTCACCAGCAGGCACAGTAAGCACTGTTCCTACAGCCTGCAATATTTGAGGGGTCCATGGCATTGTTTTTATTTCTTTAAAATCAGCAGGAAAAAATGTTAATATAATGCATCCTGGATTATGTTCCTCTTTATTTTAATAGCCATAAATTAGAATTTTTAACATATTTCTATGGAGAAAGGGGTACATAAAAACAAAAGTTGCAGGGGCCCATAAAATTCATATGCAGCCTGGTCTTTGCACTTCCTTCTCCTGCAGGACAAGATCCCAAGAGACAAATAACTCAGGTGTTAGACTCACATGGAACTGGGTTCAAGCCCTGATTCTACTACTTACAAGCTTTGTGACCCTGGCTAAGCCACTTAACCTCTCTGAGCCTCTGTTTCCTCATCTGCAAAATGAGATAAACAATGAATGAAAGGCCTTTAGCAAGGGTGCCCCTGAGCACATAAAAAGGATCCAAAGCACCAAAGCTGTCAAAAGGCTATCAAAGCCATCAAGAAAGCCCATCAGCCTGGTGGTCAAGACTATTCGCTTTATAGATATTTCCTGAGCACCTGCTACGGGTCAAGCTGTATGCTGGGTACTCTTGTCATTTGCTCCCTGCCTGTTCCTCTGTCTGCAGACCCTGGTCCCCACCCCACCTATGTCTGTATCTTCATCACCCCACTCACCATTTCTGTCTTACAAAGACCCTAAGATTCTCTGTCTAATTTCGTTTTCCCTTCTTTATCTTCACTTCCTTGCTTGCCACTGGATCCTTGGAATCTTCTCCCTGACCTCGGCAGGCAGCCCTACCTAATCTAATGGAGATCAGCTATCATCTTCTTACCTTTTTCTCACTGCAGAGGGATCTGCCCAAACTCTGTTCCACCTGCACCCCCATATCTCAGTGAGTCCCAATTGGACACAAGACTGACCTCTTCCTTCTCCTCTGCAGAAAATTCAGCCCTGAAGTTGTCTTCTTTAACTTTTCCCCAACAATCTGCAGAAACATGGGTCAGGTAACCTCCCATTTGAAATGTTGACAACCTCAGCTTCCTAATACAATAAAAGCCTGCTTTCTATCTTTTTCCTGCCAAAGGCATCATGAATGATTGATTGATTGATTTAAAGAAATTAAAACATGTCACATAATTTTATAAGCAACTTAACCACCCGTATTGGAGCCTGGATACCTGACGTAAAGATTCCAGCTTTATTTTAGTTTATTTATTTATTTGAGATGGAGTTTTACTCTTGTTGCTCAGGCTGGAGTACAATGGCACTATCTTGGCTCACTGCAACCTCCAGCTCCTGGGTTCAAGAGATTCTCCTGCCTCAGCCTCCAGAGTAGCTAAGATTACAGGCATGTGCTTCCATGCCCGGCTAATTTTGTATTTTTAGTAGAGACGGGGTTTCCCCATGTTGGTCAGGCTGGTCTCAAACTCCTGATCTCAGGTGATCCACCTGCCTCGGCCTCCCAAACTGCTGGGATTACAGGAGTGAGCCACTGCACCTGGCAGATTCCAGCTTTAAATGTGGAAATATATATTTTTCAATACCAAAATCCATATAAGATATGAAAAAGATGCATAAAGAGCACAAACAACTTTTTTCCCTTTTAAATGGGAGAACTTGTTTAAGAACTTGTTTCTGGAGCTGAAGATTTTTCATGGTTTTATCTATAACTTAAAATAGGAGAAAAAACACAAAAAGTAGGTTTGCAAAAGTAACCATGAATGCAGTCAAGGACACTAGGTCAACGGGTTGGAAGTTGACTCTTCCCCTTGACACGTGTACAGCCAAATCTAGAACCCTCCCCTCATTCTTATCTGCTCTCAGGCACTCAGAGCCCTCTAGACCCTGGTCCAATTCGTCAGCAGCTTCTTCTCAACTTGCACTTCACACCTGCTCCACTTGATGAACCCCATATTCTTCCTTCCCAAGACAAACCTCTTTTCCCTCCCTGCTCTACCTGCTCCTCCTGGAACAGCCTCACTCCCTGGTCCTCTTGAATATAAGTCCCCTGAGGACAAAAATCTTACATCCTCACTGATGGATCCCAAACTCCTAGAACAGTGCCAGGCATACGATAGATGGTTATTAAATATTTGGAGACTGAATGGCCAACCCAGAAAACTCCTATGTAAGCTTCAAAACCTCAATCAAATGGAGTCTGCTTTTTGTGCTACCCTTGGCCCCCTGGCAATGTCCGGCACTGTGGTTTCTGTTTCCACACTGCTTTGTGTTGACTCCTCTTAGTGCACATTTTACATGTCTGCAAATCAAGAGGCATCTCAGCCTTTGGAGCAGACAGACCCCGCTGCCAGTCCTGCTTCTGACACTTCATTTATTTATTCAACTCACTCGTTCCACAAAGATTTACTGGGCATCTACCTCTCTTGTACCAACCATTGAGAATTAAATGGTGAGCAAAGGCAGATTAGCACCTGCTCCTCATGTATCTTCCCCCAGGCATGCCCATTAGCCTTGCAGTGCTTCTGTTTCCTCAGCTGTGACACAGGTAATGGCCTCTTCCTGAGAGGATTGTTGAGCAGATTAAATTGGGAGGTGCAATAAGGCACTCAGTGCATGGTAGGGGCTCAGTAGATTTTGCCCTGTGGAGACTGAGCTCCTCCTCAGGGCCAAGGAAGGATTCCCATTTCTTTCCTCTTTCCTTGGGCACAGAGGAGGTAGCGGTAGATGTTGGCTGGTAATGAGGATGGTGGCGATGCACTTGGTGCCTGTCTCTCTGTGGCTGTCTCTGGATACACACACCTAACACAGACACACAGACCCACACATGCATACAGAGAGAGAGAGACACACAGAGAGAGAGAAAGAGTCAGATCCAGCCTGTCCTTACCACACTAGCTCTTCCAAGGCCCAGAACCATCCTTCACCTCTGAGTGGGCCAGTGCTAGGGGCAAACAAGAGTCTCTAGCACATTGGGGCAAAAACTCAGGATTCCCAGGCCTGGGAAGGTGCAGGATTGACCTGGGGGCACAGTATGCCCCATCCCTGACCCAGGTGGCTAAGGCTCCAGAGATGGTACACTTTCACCCAATTTCTCAGTGTCTCTGGGGACAGTGACGCAGAGCAGTTTAAAAAATTACCCCCCACCCTGCGATCCACCCCCGCACCTATGCCTCTGTCTGGCCATTCACACTCCAATGCATGACATGTGACCAGATGGCCACAGGCCTGCTCCCTTGAGCAAACAGCAGTGCACGTGAGCAGTGTCTGGCCTCAGGCTTGGACATGGCCAGCTGGCCACTCAGGACTCTTGCCCCACTCTGCAGGAGTGGAGGGGTAGATGGAGCACTGGGACATCTGGTTTCTAGCCCTAAGTTCAACCTCAAGGCAAGGTCTGGCGTGTATCCTTTTTTGTCTCTAGGTCCCGTCAGTTTCCCTATATGTATCAGGCAGGGTCTGGCTGGCTGGTTGGAGAAGTAAGCCTGAGAGCCTTTTTAGCCCCTGTGTTTTTCTATCATATTCTTGGGTTCAGGGCAGAAATAAATGTATGGGCCTTTCAGATTTAGATTCTGGGCACCTTGGGCACCTGCCATAGGCCATTCTCAGCAATTGCTGAGATCATCTCCAAACTTATTTCATTCTGAGTTTCAACCTCTCCAACCTGCTGTTTTCCTCAATTCCCTCTAAGACTTTTAATGTTCTTAGGAACCTTCCAGTTGCTGTGGAAGAATTTGAAGAGATGAGGGTGGTGAGAACCCTCTGGACCAAAATGGAGCAGTGTCTCACATCTAGGAGTTGGGGTCGAGGCCTCGGGCGGTGTGGTTAGAGGGGCATGGTCGAATTCAAAGGGTGCAGATTACATAATTTTATTTGAAATTATTATATAATTTCATATTTGGAAAGATTTGAAAATGACAAACCTCAGAAAATAATGAGTGTCAAGGCTTTCTTTGCTGATTGGGACATTGCAGAAGATAGCTTGAAAGGGGCAACAGCTTAAAATTAACCTGAACCATTGAAATTGCTGGGTGATTTTTTTTTCTTAGGTCACACATGGTCAAATATTGCCGTTTCCTGTGTTTCACCTTAATATTTTGGGGTTATCAAAAGAGCACATGAGCAACTGAGAACTACGAGTGTTTTGTGAGGCGGGGACGCTCACATGTGGCAATGATTGGAGAAAGAGAAGGCAGCCAAGGAAACGGAGAAGAAACAGTCAGAGATGAGAAGGAAGCCAGGGGTCTCCAAGAAGCAGAGGTGGTCAGCTGGCCAGCAGTTTGGGACTGGGGCTGGATGGGGACCTAGGCTGGGATACCCCATCCATTTCTACCTGGCAGCCCTGTCCAGTGTCTCCTCTTACCACTCTGCCTCAGTGTCTTCGTTCCAGCCACACCAGATATCTGTTGTGTCCTTGAATGTCTCATGCATTCTCTCAACCCAGCCTCCCCTCTGGCTGTTCTCTCTTCCTGCAGTTCTTGTCTCTGCCCCTTCCACATCAGATGGGTACTGCCTCTGTTGTTCAGCCCTCTGATGGTCACCTTCTTAGACCTGTCCTGCTCCCTTTACCAGACACGGTTAGATGACCCTAAGGCTGTGCGTCTCCATTTTTAACTTAAAATTTCTTATGTGATGTCTGTCTTCCCCACTGGACTGTGAGCTCCTGTGGGCAAGGCTGGTGTCCATTTTGTTTATCGCCATATCTCCATGCCTAGCACAGTGCCTGGCATAAGGTAGCAATGCAATAACTACTAATAAACGAACAGATGGGACACCAAAATTATCAGGACACTGAAGTCCAAGTCTCTAGCAAGCCTGGGCTCTTACTCAGCCAAAATATCTGGATCAGATATGACTTTCTGAATGGTCCATGCGGAGCTTCTGACTTTGAAAATCAATGTGCATTTCCATCAACAAGTTGAGAGCATTGAGAAATGAGGAGCTGTAGGGTCAGTTGGTGTTCTGATTATCTCTCTTTTGCTGCAGAGCAAACCACCCCACAACTTGCTGGCATAAAACAACACCCCTTTCAGTACACTCACAAGTTCAGTGGGTCAGAAATTAGGAAAGGTCACAGAAGAGACAGCTCATCTCTGCTTCATGACATCTGGGCACCTCACCTGGGATGACTTGAATGGCTGGGACTGGGGAATCCACTTTCGAGATGGCTTCTTCATTCTTCTTTCTGGTGCCTGGGTTGGGCTGGTTGAAGACGGGGCTTACATGCAACTGTCAGCTGGAACACCTACATATAGCTTCCAGCATTGTGGTCTCAGGTTAGTAGAGCATGAGAGTTTCTTAATAGCCATTTCCTGACTCTCAGTACAATTGCTCCATTAAATAAGGTAGATGCCTCATGGCATATCATGATGTAGCCTAGGAAATCATATAGTGTCACTTCTGTACTCTATTGGTCAAAGCAGTCATAGGTCCCTCTGGTTTGAGGGGACAGATCATAGGCCCACATCCTACTAGGAATAGTGTCACAGGATTTATGGCTATGTTTTAAAATTGCCGTAGAAGGTTTATGCTGCTGTAGATCTCTGGGATCAGGCCTGTGAGCAGATGCTGAACTGCATGACCAAATATATTTTCCCCTCAACTCTTAGCATTAGAAAAGCACTTTAAAATCTTCCAAGTCACCAGGTGTGGTGGCTCACACCTGTAATCCCAGGATTTTGGGAGGCCGAGGTGGGTGGATCACCTGGGGTCAGGAGTTTGAGACCACCTTGGCTAATATGGTGAAACCCCGTCTTTCTAAAAATACAAAAAAATTAGCTAGACGTGGTAGCGCATGCCTGTTGTCCCAGCTACTCTGGAGGCTGAGGCAGGAGAATCGCTTGAACCTGGGAGGCGGAGGTTGCAGTGAGTGGAGATAGCACCATTGTATTTCGGCCTGGGCAACAAGAGCAAAACTCTGTCTCAAATAATAATAATAACAATAATAAATAAAAAAATTCTTCCAGGTAGAGGAGGAAGGTGACTTGTAGCTTTGTAGGCCTGGGTTCAAATCTTGCTTCTATCACTTCGTGTCCATGGGGTCTTGGGCAAGTCATTTAACTCATCTAAGTCTCAGTTTCCTTACCTGAATAGTGGAGGCAGCAGTGATGCCATAGTGAGGATTTGATGAGCCAGTAAAGGCAGATCTGATGCCTGCTGAATGCTTATAACAGTTACCTTTGTGATCATCAATGCTCTTTCATGTAAAATGAGAATAAAAATAGAGACCTCACAAAAACTGTCCTCCTGGCTCTAGGCCATCTGTGAATAGGGGAAATTCAATTCTTGTTCTTGGGCCAGTCACTCGGCAAGAATCTGCAGACACAGAGATGAATGCAACAGCGCGGTCAGCCCTTGGATCTCCACATCTAGTGGACAGGGGAGGCATAGCGAGGCTGAGGGAGGTGGGAGGGGGCAGAGCATTAATTCCCGTGGAATGGTCATCAGTGCACTCATGGCATTCTTGATGGGGGTCTCTGGACCATGCCAAGGGGTCTTCTTTGGTCCATTCTTAGCCAACATATTTATCATGGACTCAGTTAAAGTCTGACAAAGTCTTGCTGACTTTGTTGGAAAAGACCAAAGATGGGAAAAACCCAGTTTCCTAAGACCTCATGTAAAAGAGACACAGCTATGACTTTTAGCCGGCTCCCAATATTACCTACATTTTTTCAGTATTGTGTTCAGAGCTTTTCATGTATCGTTCCATTTAATCATTCCAGTAGCTTTATGAGGTAGCTGCCTGTATTGTCTTCACTTTATGGGTAGACACTGAGACTCAGAGAAACCAAATGGTTTGCCCAGGGCCACATGCTGTGTTCCAGCTGCCAAAATGCTAATGCAACCCCTGACTGCATGAATAGAAGAAAGTGTCCTGAGCAGGGGATGAGACACGTTGTGTTCTGCACTGCCCAGATCACCCTCAGGGGTGGCTCTCATTTAATTCAGAGGTACTGGAGACCTTCCAGTGGAGGGAAAGAGTGAGACCTTGGAGACATAGGACCTCACAGTCATGTTCTGTGAGGGAACACGCGCCTGATGTGGGAGAGAGAAAGCTGACATCAGGACCACTCCTTCATATTTCCAAGAGGCTGCTGTGGGGCAAAGAGAGCTCCATGTTTCCTGTGAGCACGGTCCTGTGTTAGCCATTGAGAGCTGTTTGAAAATCTATCTGGTTCCCTTGTGATGTAGTGAGCCTCCTGTCACTAGAGGTGTTCAAACAGGTTAGAAGTGCCATTGAAGGCAGGCCTGTAGTGGATGGGCTGCTGGACATGTGTAACGCCTCTAGCACAATGCCTGGCATAGGGTAGGTGCGTGCATCAGGGAACTCTTAAGGTTTAGGAGTAAACCTGGCTTCTCTTAAAAATCATTTTTTTTTTTTCTTTTTACATCCAGGCAGCTCCTTATATACTTAGGAGGTAAGAATCATTTTAATGATGACCAAACATATTACATACACAATTTCATTAGAATTTTGTAACAATGCTATTAATTGTGCCTACCTTATGGGGTTATTATAGTTGAGGAAACTATAGCACAGAGAGATTGAGCAACTTGCCCAAGGCCACACAGTATTGGCAGATCTGGGATTTGAATCCAGGCCTCTGGCTCTCCCTACAGTTGTCCTTGCCCATGGATCTTCCAGGGGCAAGTTTGACCCTCGAAGTCTCTGGCCAACGTTTATGATAATGGAAGGTGTTCCAAGTTTCTTCTCATGGCTCTGCCTCTGGGATCTTTGGATTTACTAGCTGGAAAAGTGAGGACACGTGATAGAATCCCTCAACCAGTGGTTGGCTGGTGGACCCACCCCAAGCAGGACATAATTTTGATTCACCCAGTGTGCCTATGTAGGGAATGCAGCCATAAACAAAATGGAAGAGATGCCTGTCTGCCTGAAGCTTATTTTCTTGTTGAAGAGACAGCAGGGAAGAGGCAACTGCAGTGTGGGCTGGTGGGGCTGTGAGTAGAGCAGATATCAGGGCCCCACTTATCTCCCTTTGGACCTCACTGTTGTAGTCCTGACTTACCCTTGACCACTTAGTCCCTGCCCAGGGCCTTTCTCTCCCTGCCCAAGTCCACTGTGCCTACACTAAAGGCAAGCTGGAAAATTGACGTCCATCGGGAATAGCTCCAACCAATGATTGATGGGACTGGTGGATTAATACCATGGCTCCTTCCCTCTAGGCTGAGGTAACTCAGAGCTGTGTGTTCTACACTGAACTCTTAGCTGAAGTTGCCCATGGTGGGAACTTGCCTGATAATATCCTTTATTGGCTGCCTTCCTGTCCCTGCCTCATTTCTCATTTCCCTGCCAGCAGATGCTGCGATCACCTTCTACATACACTACCTTCAATCTTCATTGTAGACTTGGCTTCTGGAGGGACCCAAATGACCATGGCTTAGGACAAAACTCAGGGGCTCTGTGAGCCGAGAAGAGGAGGCGCTGAGCCCGGCCCGGACAGAGGTCCACAGAAGATCCCCGAAGGAAAAGAAGTCTAAATGGAGACCTCAAGGGTGAGTGGGAGTTAGTCGGCTAAAATGTGGTGAGCAGAGAGGGAAGAGGGACAAGTGTTCCAGCAGGGGGACTGGCATTTGAGGAAGCTCAGAGGCAAGGAAGGGTGGTGTGTCTGTGAATGGTGGATTGACCGTTACAGCTGGTCTGTGACAGTGGAGGGTGGGGGATTGTGAGAGATGAGGCAGACCCCAGACTTGGAGGCCACAGGGAATGATTTGTATTTTATTCTAAGAGTCCCCAGGGACAACTGAAAGATTGTTGGCAAAGAAGTGCCAGCCAGTGGGCCAGGTAAGAGGACCTGGGAGCTGGGAGGGTATCTGAGGAGGCCAGGCCCCACAGTGCCTCCTGGGTCTGCTTTCAAAGCCCCTCAGAGAGCAAGGAGAAAGAGGCCCTTCTGGGAAGATTCCTGGGTGCCTTTCAAGGAACTTCCTCTTGCTGCTAAGTCCCCCTCGCTGGAGCCCATAAAGCAGGGCACTGAAAGTAATTACAGGCTGGGAGAGGCCAGGGCAAGGACGCTGGGGACGTGCAGGGGGCAGGGAGGCAGACAGGAGCCGTCATGCTGGCCTGGCTGCCAGGGAGGGAGTGTGCAGACACCAAAGCCCCCATAAAGTCGCCCAGAGTAGGCCCTTTTACAGGCATTCTGGGCTGGGGCATGACATCACCGGGAGCCAATCAGAGGCTCCCCCAAGCCCCTTTTTCTTCTTTGGGGCCTGTTTCTGTGGTTATTGAGGTACATTCTTGGTGAAGGGGGTGTTTTCTTTTGGAATGCTTGAACCCAATAGGTTTTGCAGCCGCTGGCTCGGCCAGTCCTCCTTCAGGCAAAGTCAGCTAACTGTATGTTCCCTTTCAAGACAGAAGGGCCTCCCAGGCAGCCTGAATGGGCTGCTGGGAGTTCCCTTCAATCCACAACTTCAAACTTCTTTTAGTGAATCAACTTCTTTTAAACTACATCCATTTGAGAAAAATAATCAACATGAATTGAGAAACACAACAACAAACAGGCTATGGAGTAGAGTCGTGGATTTGAATCCTGGCTCCTCTCCTTACCACCTGTGTTATTCCTGGACAAGCCTCAGTTTTCCCATCTGTAAAATGGGGATGATACAATCCACTTTGCAGGGTTGTTGAGCACTCATTTTTTTTTTTTTTAATGGAGTTTTGTTCTTGTTGCCCAGGCTGGAGTGCAATGGCACAATCTCGGCTCACCGCAACCTCCACCTCCCAGGTTCAAGCGATTCTCCTGCTTCAGTCTCCCGAGTAGCTGAGATTACAGGCATGCACCACCACGCCTGGCTAATTCTTGTATTTTTAGTAGAGATGGGGTTTCACCATGTTGGCCAGGCTGGTCTCGAACTCCTGACCTCAGGTGATCTGCCTGCCTCGGCCTCCCAAAGTGCTGGGATTACACGCGTGAGCCACCATGCCTGGCCCATGAGGACCAAATTTAATAGATGGGTATGAAGTGGTCAACTACCATCAGCCATTGTTTTGACAAATCCATTCTTCCTCACAGCACTGGACTTAAAGACTTAAAAAGGCTTGCCAGGCCTGTCTATTTCCCACACTATATTTATGGGTGAAGGATCTTAAGGAACATGGAAACGAGGCCCAGACAGGCTGAGGGTCTTGTGAAAGCTGCTGTGTCTAATTAGGCACTGTTTGTAGTTCTTTTGTGAAGCATGATCATTTGTTAGCTCCAGTTAAAAGAAATTATAAAACCATATAGAACCCAACTGAAAGTTTAGAAAACAAGGGCAAAAACCTTCTCCATAAGGCTACCAGCCTGCCATTGCAAGTACAGTGACTTATATGTTAATATGTAGTTTGTACATGCTGGTCTTGATAATAAACTTGAAAGGTGAATACAGTATACACGTGCCTTTGCTTACTCCACCAATAGTACAGATTATCATGTTAATGACTCCCTATTATTTCATCAAATTGATGCTGAGTATTGTTGAATTTTACTTTCAATTTTCCCCTATTTGAAATAATGCTTCAATGAACTCTTCTCTTTTTCCACAGAGCGCTTCTCTTTATTTGTCTAATTTCCTTAGGATAAATTCCCAGAAGCAGAACCAGTGGGTCTCAGGGTAAGAACATTTTTGTGGTTTGTGATACATATTTTCTAATTTACTTTCCATAAAGGATGTTCTGATTTACATTGCCTCCAGCAAAGTTTGTCCGTTTAGCCACTTCAAGGAAACCTCACCGGCATTAGGTATTATTGTTTATTATTTTGTTTGCTGCTAGATAGACAGTTATTCCTTATTCTTCTAAAATAAAATAAAATGATTGATTTGTGGATTCAAAGATGTATATATATAGTATATGTATCAATAGATTCATATTCTCTCTTTAACGTTATTTGATATTTGGGGAGGTATTGAGTCAGGTGAGTCTTTTGCTACAAAATGCAAGAATGCCATTCTTGTGTGCTTGTGAAAGGCAAGTATATTCTCTTCCATGCCAGACAGTGATAATTGTAATAAATTGGGGCTGCCGCCAAAGTCGAAATAAACAAACTGTCACAGCAGACAATGGAAGCTCAATCCTGACCCTGATGAATGAAGTTGCTAATGTGACTTCCTGGAGTGGCTGTCAGCCAACGGCCTCCCCTGTGACTTACATGAGGTCCTAGTGACAGTGGTAAGTGATGTGAGGAGGTAAAAAAGGTGCTTATGGGGCTGAGGAGGGGGTGCTATTTGGGGTGAGTGCGCAGTCTGGTTTCTACAGCCAGCAGAAAAGGACTGATCTGGAAGAACTTCACAGAGAAAGTTTGCAGGGTGTTCATGAAAAGATAGAAACTGAGAGTATTTGAGGTAGGGGCATGTGGTGGTGAGGTTAGCCATTTCAAACAGAGGCTCATAACCCAGCCCAGAACTGAGCACCTCTGTTGGGTCTGGCAGAGTGTCATGAACAGCCAGATGCAGGTTCCGATCTTGGGGCTGCCACTGAGACTTGTGGAAGATGTCACTGTGGATTGAGGGACAACTGAGAATTTGGTAACGTGTCCTGCCCCATTTGCTCCTCCTGGTTCCAAGGCTGAGCCTGAGTCCAGCTGGCTCCAGGCTTCTCAGATTTCTGTCCTCAGAACTCCAACACTTTTCTGTACACTGGATGGGTAGCGAGTAAAATCTGCCTGTGTCCACCCCTCTTGTGTCACTGAAGACATGCTGATTCTCTTATTAGAGTGGAAGCTTGCTCAGACTTAAAAGGTGAAGCCTCAATGCTCATTCATCCTTGCAGCACCAATGCTAACTCCCTTTTCTTCCAGGAAGCTTTCCTTGATCTCACCAGTTAGCTAATGACCACCTCCTTTGCCCTCCTCTGTGGAAGCTTTTATGGCTGTTCTTATTGCATCAGGATCGTAATTGATCTTCATTCCCAGATGCCGGACTCTGCAGCCACATCTGTGTTTCCCTTACTTCTTGCTCCTGTGAGATAACCTCATTCCTAGCTGTAGCCTTGGCCCTTTGCAGGCTGTCAAGGAATGGTAAGCTAATGAATGAGTGATAACATAAGCCCTCCACCATTTATAAAGCACACTTACCACACGTGATCTTATTTGGTAAACCTCATTATAAAGGTGGAGAGGCTGGATATTGTTATACCCATTTTACAGAAGGGATCAATGATACCAGCTGGCCCTCACTGAGAGTCTCAATGCAGCAGGCTCAGGGCTCAGCACTTTACAAGCGTTGTCCCATGTCATCTCCTCAACAACCAAGGAGGTAGGTACCATCATCATCCTCATTCCGCTAAGAGGGGACTGAGACTTGCTGAAGATAAGTCACTTGCTGGGGCTGAATTTCTAGGAAGGGACAGATCTGGAATCTGACCCCGGTTCTGTGTGTTGCCAAAGTTTCCACTCTGCTGCGCTGCCCCTCGTGACGATATCACCTCCACTGTCTCCACCTCTGGCCCTTGAGTTCTTAGAAACAGTGTCTTATTTGTCCGTTCACTTCCAGTGCCAGGTACGAGGCTGGGCATAGGTAGGCATCCATAAATGCTGATGAAATGGAAGGATAGATGGATGAATGGATAGTTGGTGTCTGCTTCAGCTCTGTTGCAAGCGGAGGGAGTTTCTGCTTTCATGCAGTGCAGTCAGGGGATGGGAACTGGGATTAACTTGGGGCTGATCTTGTACCTGAGTTGTTCTGGTCATAAAACATGAGGGTGTGTCTTCTTGGGGACATGGTGAGCCATGTGCCTGCTTTCCAGTGCATCAGATATGTCTTGCCGATCTCTGAGGGCAAAATGAAATGTCCTGGGAGAACAAACAGCTGCCTCCCTCCTGTGCCAGGAGAGCAGGATCATTTTGCTCTGTCTACACACGCATTCCTGTCCTCTCCCTGCTGATGGCCTTGAGAGATAATGTGTTCCATGTGTGTCCCTGAGCGTTGTGACAGCTGTCGTGAATTTAGTGGGAGCTGCAATGGCCCGTGTGTCTGGGTGAAGTGGGTTCCATGTCTTTCCAGGTTGCAGACTCTTGAGGGAAGCAGGATCCCATATCCCAGGGCTGTAATGTCAGACAGGGCGTGCCAGGGTCGGTCTTTGCCTCTCTACCTAGCTCTGGGCAGAGCCTGAATGGCTGGTCAGCAGACTCCAGCCATGGAAGGTAGAGCTGGAATTAGTCCTTCTGCTCTAAGAACGGAGTGTGGGGACTACCTGGCTGGACATGGAGCTTACTTTTTGATGTGCACCCAAGGTCCCAGTGCAAAACACAGGGCGCCGGTTTTCACATGTATCTTATCTGGTTTCCCCATCAGAGCACTCAGCTTTGTTGATGAGACCATGGATTCCAAGATAGGCAATGATAGAAATGAGCAGAACTGACATTTATTGTGCATTTGCTCCGCGTCAAGCATTTTACACGAAATTTCTCTTCTAAGCTGTTGATATCTCAAAGTGCTTAACAGCATGGATATCAGAGTTAGCAGGACTTGGGTTTAGATTATGACTTTTCTGCTCAGAGCTGTGTGACCCTGGGCAAGTCACCTATCTGAGTGCCTGTCTCCTCACCCTGAAGCATGTTCTGACTAGTGACAGCCCTCGTACCTCGCAGGTTGACAGAGAGCCTGCATGTGTGTGTTTCTTTCAGGACAGTACAGTGTTGGTGGGCAGGCATCATCATTCCACGAGGCCTGCCACTCTGCTGTTCCCTGAGATCTCTGCTCTCCTAACCGTGAGCCCAGGCTCCTTCCTGGCCAGGGTTCTGACCTTCCTTGCCCTGTCCCCGTCAGCTCCCTCTTGCTGCAGCCTCTGGCCTGGGAGTCCTTTTTGCATTCTCTCCTCACTTGTGTCTTGGATGAGGGCTTCCTTCTTTGGTGCTGATGAGGACTCTGCCTGGGAGGGCTTCCCTCTGCCCCCTGCTCCATTCCCTGCCTGCTCCGTTCCCCGCCTGCTCCCTTCCTGTGTGCTGTCTCCTTCATGAGACTCTGGGTGTGTGAAGGGGTGAGAAATTCATGTGAGTGTCTGTGATTGTGAGGGTTGTACCCACGGCTGATATCTGGCTGTTTGTACATGTGTATGTATGAGTCTGTGCCGGCATGGGGAGGGGCACGGATATCCACAGTGGTGAATGTGCAGGTGTGACATGCTGTGTGCCCATGAGTGAGACCAGGGATGCAGGACTCTCACTTGTGGCATTAAGCCCATGTGTGTACAGCCTGCAGGCGTGTGATGTCGAAATGTGCCAGTGAGGGGCTGTGTGTGAGATACACACATGTGCATATACACACAAGCACTGTGTGAGGAAGTGTGTAGGGTGGTGGGCAAGGACATCAGCCTGTCAGGGCCCCACTCTGCGCTGCTGGGGGCTCATTCTCAGCTCTTTATGAAGTGCAGGGCAGGGGCAAGACCCTCCCTGGTGGGCCAAACCTGCCTTCTCTCTCTCTGTCCCATGTAGGCTGGACTAGAGACAGTTCTGGGATTCGCTGAGGGTGAGGCAGGCCCAGGGCCTGGGAGAGGTGGTAAGAGGAGGAGGCCTGGCCTAGGGCAGGTGGATGAAGTAAAGAAGAGACCCCTTCAACATAGCCTCTGGAGCCCTAGAGGGGACCGGAGCCTGCCTGGTCACACTTAGGTCTGAACTCAGCTCTCACATTCCCAGTCAGGCTCTCTCCAATTCTCTGTGCTGCTTCCCCAAACTGGGGTAGGAATCACAAAGGAGGTGACAAAGACTTTCTTCCCCAGCTGTATTCAGAAGACCAGGGAGGTCTCTCATCCTTATCACCAGTATCCTAATGAAGCTTCAAGGAAAATATTTGTTGAATGAATTAATGAAATGAGAGAGAATGCTTATGGTTGCTGGGGGAAGGAGAGACTATTTGAAACAAGCTCATCCTACAACATGTGGGACAGGGCATGTGGTCGTGCAGGGCAGAGTGTGTGTGCATGTGTGTGTGTATAGATATGGGAGTGTGGAGGAAAGAATCAGGTAACCACTCCCTGGCTACTCCTAGAGCTGAAGTTTCCCAGGCGGGATTACGATCTCAATGTTTCACCTTCCGGCTACTAGGAGGATGGGATGGGGGCTTTGGGGGGCTGAATGTCAGTCTGGGGTTCTGATCTTCCTGGGAGGGGGCACAAGTCCTCAGCGGAGGATTTGTACCAGCCGCTAAGCAGATAATTGCTTGTCAGATTGATTGAAGGCTTTTCAAAATGTCTTTTCCTTGGAACACCCTCCCATCCCCCCCGAGGAGTGGATTATTTGAGTTGGAGCTGTTCCCCCTCAGTTTTTTTCCCCTCCTTTCTCAAAGTAGTAATTACTGCCGAGTAGCCCTCCGTGGCGTTTCCTGTCATTTGGAGGCTGAAGCCAGCGGCTGTTTCCTCTGCTGGGTGAAGGACAAGCAGGCCAGTTAGGGAAATACCCGACCCCCTAGCCTGGCCCTGAGCCTCTGGGGCCCCTGGTGGCCTCGATGGGGCTAATGGGGCCTGGCAGGTGGAAAGGAACTGGCCGACTGATCAACTGAGGTAGTCCTGGCTCTCTTCCAAATCCTGAGACTTTCTTCACCCTTTGTGTCCTTGCTCCCTTGTGTGTGTGCGCGCACACACGCACGTGCATCTAACTGCGTGTGTACATGTAAACTGTGCACAGGCTCTTGGGCCCCAGTAAAAATCTCCACCTGCGTCACCCACAGTGATTTTCCCAAGGGAGCTTAGCCTTGACCATTTCTTCAGGTTTGAAAAAGTCTGCAAAGTATCTGCATTGTAAGTGGACCGATGGCTGGCGAGATGCATAGACGGGAGATAAAGCAAGGAATCGTGAGAGGCTCATTGCCAAATCAAGGTAGTGGGTTTAGGGGCGCTCATGGCACAGTGCTTTCCACTTTTCCATGCTTTCAGAATATTCACAATAAAATGTGGGTAAAAAGTTTGCAAGGTCACTCTATAATCCTCCTGTCCACCCCACCCACACTGAGGATTCGTAATCTCCGCTAGCCTTGAGTTTTGTTTTAATGCTGCTCCTCTTCCTCCTCCTCCTCCTTCCTTCCATCTTCTCCTCTTCCTCCCTCTGAGAGTTTGTTCTCAGTCACAGAGGCCAAAGCTGAGCAGGACGCAGACTAAGATGAGATGAAGAGTTGAGGCTCATGAGTCAAGACGGTTTGAGTCCATTCCAAGTTCTCCCTCTTTGTGACCTTGGGGGAGTAACTTAACCACTTTGTGCCTCAGTTTACTCATCTGTGAAATGAGGCTAATAACAACAGAACCTTCATAAGGTTGCAGTGAGGGTTGAATGAGAGAACGCATGTAAAATGCTGGGCACAAAGCCTCAGTCCATAATCTGTGCTTAACAAATGTTTGGTAAACAAATAATGAAACGGATCTCATAAGGAGATGTGGACCTCGGAAAGAGATGGGAGGGAATATGCCAGAGAGATGAGCATGGCAGCGAATTGTGTGTTTGGGGGACCGCACGGGTTTCAGCGTGGCTGGACTACAAGTTGGGTGGTGAAGTGTGGAGGGCGGGGAGTGAGAGGGAGGCTGAGAAGGAGGCTGGGACCACGTTGCTGTGGTGATTATGAGCATGGTCTCTGGGATCAGGTGGCTCAGGTTGAATCCCAGCCCTGCCACTTCCTAACTCTATGACTTTGGACAACTGTATGACTTTGGACAACTGACCCATCTCCATGGCTTGGGTTTCGTATCTGTGGAAATGGGAATCCCAATCGCTCCTACTTTAGAGGACTGAATTAACTGAGTTAATAAATGCAGAGAACTGCCGCCTGGCCTGTGGGAAAGTTGAATAAAAGTGTTTGCTATGATTGTCATTCTTAGACATGTGGACGTGGGCCGCATATGGTTGCACATGTGTGGTTGGCTCACGTGTGTGTGAGTGTGCATGTGCACGTGGGCATCTGCAGCCAGCGCTTGTTTGTGGGTGTGTTTGTGTCTATATGTAAGTGTGTGGTGGGGACTGGGGTTGGGGAATCCAGGGAGCAATTAAACCTCTGGGAGAAGACCCATCCATCCTGGGCAAAGAAAGCCTTCAGTGAGAAGTAGATGGTATCACTTATAAATAATAATCTATATTACTTCCCTGCTGAAAAGCCTCCAGAAGTTCCTCTTCGTTCATTCAGTCGACAAACACTTGCAGAGCTCCTACTATGCACCAGCCCCAGCCTCGTTGGCCCTTTCCACTTGCTGTTGGTTACATATAGCTTGTTCCTCTATGCACATTTCTCTTTGGCCTGCTAGACCCAAATCAGATGCCGCTTTCTCTGAGGAGCTTTCCTGACTACAGAAGCCCATGCTGATGGGTTCCCTTGGCACCCAGGTTTTTATGCCCACAGCAAGGTCAGTGACTCTTGTCTAGTCACCACTGAATCCCCAGCACCAGGGGAGAGCCTTAGCACAAGTGTTTTGAACGAATGGATGAGTGAATTGTTCAACATGAGGACACCCACAAGGGGTCCCGACTCTGCAGACCAGTTCAACCAAGAGCCTGGGAGCTGGGGTTCACCAGTTTCTTAATTCCTGCCCCTGTCACTTCCATCTGTGCCACTGGCTCCCCACCAGGAAGGCATCAGAGCCTGGATGCAGACGGCTCAGTAAGAGTTAAAAGAGCAGTAGGCGTTGGCTCCTGGGGACAGTGAGCTCCCCAAGGCTGCTAGAAGTGTTGGAAGCAGAGGGAAGCAGGGCAGGAAAGTGGTCAGCGTCCTTCAGATAAAGGGGGCATTTGACCTTGGGTGCAATCCAAGGCCCTTCCCTGGAGGCCCCCAGCATGCCAGGCCCTGACCTGCAGGGGAGGCCAAGGAAGCTGCCTTGACTGCGGGAGCCACAGACGGGGCTGGACACCAAGCCTCGCGTTATCTCCTCAGGCCACACGTCGGCTAGGAGTGTTGGGCACACAGCAGGACTGGCTCACAGGAAGCTGGAGGAGTTTCTGTCTTTCTAAGGGTCAGAGGTGGCTGGGATTTGGCAGCCAGGGAAATGGGAACTTCCTGTGTCGCTCCCTGGAGCTGAGACTGGCAGCAGGAACCCAGATGGAACTGGTAGGCCAGAAATGCAAAGATGTGATTTTCACGGCCTGTTCCTCAGGCAAGACATGGTGGGATTGGATTTCACTATATATACATGCATAGTATGTGTGCAGGTGTGTGTGTGCTCACATGTGCATAGTGTGGGCATGTGCACATACATGTCCATAGTGTATGTGTGCGTGCACACATGTATAGTAGCTGTGGGGCAAAAATTCGGGGTTTGTATGTCTCTAGATGAATCTGTTTTTGTGCCCAAATTTGTCTGCCTTGTTGTGAATACTCTTGGTATATGTGTGAAGCAGGAATTTGTGTGTGTCCATATGTGCTTATATATGTAAACATACATCTGCCTGAGGTATGTGTAAACCTGTGTGCTGAACACATGTGTATGAATGCATAGGGGGCCTGATTTTAATGTATGTATGTGTGTGTTGAGGGCGTGCACATCCTGACAAACAGTTTTGGAGCCCAGCAAGATGGAGCCACTGAAGGAGGGGACACAAAACCATGATGCTGGAAACATCTGTCCCTTCGTTTAGCCCTGGGGTCTCTGGAGAGGGTTTTATGTTTCCTTCTTGCCAAGAAGGAAAATGTGATGCTTCTCACTCAAATATACGAGCACAGTCACTCTCTATTAAATAAGATGCCCAGTCCAGCTCACCCTGGGTTATAATCAGAGACAAGTGATTGGAAGAAGTGGCAGGAGGATCATCTTTAAGGATAAGGGGTGAGCAGAACTTCCCTTCTGCTAGGGAAGGGTCCTAAACAAGATCCACCCCAGCCCAGCCCCATCTGGTCCCAGCAGGGGCACCTCAGGCAGGAGTAGGTGCAGCAACAGCAGTGGGTCTTAAGGCATCTGGTTGGAAAGGTTGTCCCTGCCTTGAATGACCACAGATGAGCCCCCTAAACTCAGGAGCACTGAAAGCACAGAGGAAGAGGCCACTGCTATAAGGTCTCACAGAGTGGGGAGAATTTGAGTAGAATCTTCGCTTTCACAGGATTGAAGAAAGTTTGTTAAATCTGGCATTTGTGTGATATTTGCTCAATGTCCATTTTGAACAGATCAGAAGTTAGTGAACTACAACCAATAGGCCAAATGTGGCCTAGTGCCTTTTTTTTTGTAAATAAAGTTTTATGGGAACACAGCCATACCCAGCTAATACTGTCTATGGCTGCTCCCATGCTACAACGGCAGAGTGTAGTAGTTGTGACACAGACCCTATGGCCTGCAAAACCTAACTATTTACTAACTGTCTCTTTACAGAAAAAAGTTTGTGGACCCCTGCACTAGACTGTTGATTTCATAAGGGCAGGAAGGATAAGCTCAACACATAGCAAGTGCTTAATAAGTATCAGTTGAATGAATGAATGCATGACTTAATTTTGGAGGATGATTCCAGGAAGAGGAAATAGTGTATGCCAAGGCATGGGGCCAAGAAACAGCCCTAGGTGTACTGGTCATGGAAGGGTGGAGCACAGAGAAAACACACACACACACAAACACACGCACGCACACACACACACAGAGTGTACACACACACACACACACACACACACACGCATGCAAGCATGCTGGGGAATGTGGTAGCGCAGAGGTTAACACAGCAGAAGGAGTATTTGGCCAGGGAAGGCATCTCTGAGGAGGTGACGCTGAGCAGTATCCTGCAGACCTGTAGGCATTTTGCAGGAGAAGGTGGAGGAACAGCATTCCAGGTGGTGGGATTGGCAGAGGCAAAGGCCTGGAGGCCTGATGGAAGGAAGTGTGGGTGCTGGGCACCTCTAATTACACTGAATCTGCATATGCCTGATGGGACCCTTGGGCCGACAAGAAGCTAGAGAGGACTTTAGGGGCAGATTTGCAGGGCCTGGAAGGGCTGCCCTCAGGGAGTGTGGAATTTGTTCTCTGGGCACTGGGGAATCAGTCACTGGGAGTGTCAGTGGAGACTCCAGGGACACCCAGGCAGACGAGGAATTCAGGACTCTGGGCAGGCCACTTTTCTTCTCTAGACTAGTTTTCGTGGCAAAATGGGAATGATAATGGCTGCCTCCCAGAGTAGGGGAAGGATTACCTGAGGTCAGAGATGTGAGAAATTCAGCCTGTGCCTGGCACAGAGTGGCTAACAAGCAGTTGTTGGACAAAACACAGGACACCCAGTTAAAGTTGAATTTCGGGTAAATAACAAACCATGTTTCAGTATAAGCATGTTCCAAATATTGCATGGGACATGCTTACACTGAAAAATTCTTCATTGTTTTTCTGAAATTCAAAAGTTCTAACTCGGTGTCTTGTATTTTTATTTGCTAAATCTGGCAACCTAACTGCCCAGGGATACTGGCTGAATCTGGGTCTTTGTTGGTGCCTTCAAGGTCCTGAAAACCTGACAGTGATGCCAGAAACAGGATGACAAGCTTGTGGGGCTGAACACTGGGGAGGTGAGGTGTCAGGGAACCCAGTCCTCTTGGCTAATGGGGAAGGAAGTAAAGGCTCAGAGAGGGGAAGGAACTAGCTGAAGGTCACCCAGCCAGATGTGGTCTTAGTGTTCTACTTTTCTCTCTGGCTGGTCAAGAGAGAGCTTTGACTCACGGGGGTGCTCCCTGGGACAGCTTTGAGGGATTCTACCAGTTGTGAGAATTCTGAGTACGGCTTCTAAAATCTTCAAGGCCATCCCAGTCTTGGCAGCAGATGCAGCGTGTGATCTTCACCACATCCCTCACCCCATCCATGCCTCAATTCATCCAGCCATAAAATGGGTCTAATTACACCCACCTCACAGGTGAGTTGTGAGGATTAATTAATGTTTGTAAAGGCTTTGTAATCCTTGGATGAAAGACGCTCCTTACATATAAAGGGTCATTATTTTTATTATTATTATACAAGTGCCAAGTATTATTACCTTAATTAGCTTTTCTAGATATCAAAAGCAATTAGACAGATCACTTGTTGAATGCCATTTCGGAAACCCAAGTCACAGAAACTCACACATTCACCTGTCATCTCTCACATTTTTGGCAAGGGGCCAACCTGGGCCAAAAGGAAGGGCTGAGATTTGCAAAAAGAAAAATTGCTTCTGTCTCTGGCCAAGTTTCACCCCATTGCAAAATTTTCCAGGCATTTACAATTCCCTAAAAAACAAAGGTTTTTGTTTTCATTTTTGTGGAAATTCCTATACAGGGGGCTTTTGGGGGAGAAGGCTTAGTTTTGTAGCCCAGGCAACCTGGTCTAGGAATGGCAATTTGTCCTGTTTTCCCTGATGTAGAGAGAAGACCAGGACTTAGCCACCAGAGCCAGTCCAAAGGAGGTGAAAGCATCTCTTGATGGGGAACTACTGTGTTTCAAGCTTTATCCCAGTGTGTGTATATTTTAAAATCATAATCCCATGCAGTAGGTAGGAGCTTTCTGACCTTAATTTTACAAACAAGAACACTGCGGCTCAGAAGGGTTAAGTGAAACAGCCAGGAAGTACAAGAAGAATGCAAAGCCAGGTCTTGCTGATTCCATAACCTATATCTAGGTTTGATGCAGTTTCTACCTCTCTGTGTTACCTGGAATCTACCTGGCCTGGGTCTAAACTGGCTCATAAGTAGTCAAGAGGGTTTCTGGTATTTAACAGATGGGACCATATAGGCTGAGTAGGTCACTGCAGTGCTGGGGGCTACCTGCAATCCCAGCCTGGTAAATCTGCTCAGGCCTTGGTTCAACATGGCTTTGGCTAGTCAGGGTCTTTGGAGTTGGCTCAAAACCCCAGAGTTTAGGCAGAGGAGGGGACTGTGGCCTGGTTGTGTCCATTAGGGCAGGCAGAACAGGTCAGGGCAGAAATCAGCGGGGTGAGGCTCCCTCTGTACTGTCCAGTTAGCTGGGGCGGGTGGAGAGGGGTGAGGAGCTGGCTGTAATTAACTTTACCAGCGTCCTTAACAGAGGTGAGAGAACCTTTCCCCTACTTTCCTTTCTACTCTGTCCAGCTTCCTCAATGGCCTTGAGGACCCTCCCAAAGCTGTGACTAGGTCAGGGAGCAGTGAACTGAGCCACGCTGCCAGTGTGTTCCAAACCAAGATTATATCCCAGCTCTGCAGTTCTACAAATCTATTTTCTTTTTACAGAACTTCCCTGAGGGCTGGGTTGGGGCCTTTGTGAAGTCAGTGAGTGCATTAAAGATCGTTGGAGTGTTGGGGGATTGAAGGATGGAATGCGGGAGGAGTTGACAGTGTGGGAAGAGGTTGACATATTAATGGAAGGGTTGCTGAATGGAGAGATGAATGAGATGGTAGATGGAGTTACGTATTGGTGGATCAGACATGGAATTGTATGTATAAATGCAAGGAAGCATGGCTTACTGAATGGATGGGTTAGCATGTGAATGTAGGAATTTATGAGGGTGGAAGTAAATGTAGAGAGGGGTTGGAAATTTTGGTGGTTGGATGGAGGATTTGGAAAAAGATAGAGGGGCTGCTAGGTGAGGAGTTGGAGGAAGGGGGAGGGGTTGACAAATGTATGGACAAGTTGGCAGATGGGTGGAGGGATTGGTGGATGGATGAAGGAGTTTGGAAGAGAAATGGAGAATGGTGCATGGAGAGAGAGAAGGTCAGATGGAGAGGAGTTGGGAAATACAGGAGCTGAATCATGGATTGGAGGATTGGCATGAGGATAGTGGAAATGGTGGTGACTGAAGGTTCTGCGGAGGTTGAAGGAGTTGGAGGAAGGGTGGAAAAGTTGGCCTATAAGGGAGCATGAATCGATGGAAGAGCGTTTGGCAGGTGGGTAGGGAGTTGGTGGAAGGATGAGGAGTGGGATTTTGGAGCTTCTGGTGGATGAAAGTTTAGATGGATGGGTGGAGGTAGGTAAATGGAGGATGGTAGATACATGGAGGAGATGTCAGATAGGAGAAAGGATTGACAGATGGGGAGAGGAGGTGACAAAGGGGCAGAAAAAAGAAAAAGGCAGACTGGCAAAACCCTCTGGGGAAAGTTATAGGGATAGGTAGAAGAGTAGGAAGGCAGTCTAAATCAATATTGAAAGAATTGGCTTTGTGGCCTAGGCCTTAGCCTGGACAGACCTCCCCTTATTTCCCTGGGTCTCAGACACCTTTTGCCTGTGGGTGCTTGGGGGCCATTCCAGGTAGTAGAAACCTTCAGTGCCCAGCTCAGTAGGTGGCTCTGACCATCCTCTCCCTCACGTCTTCCCTCCCCCTCTAGAGCCAGGCTCTCCTGAGGCTCATAAATCCCCAGTCTGGCAGGCTTTCTGTAATTAACTCTGCAACATTAGCCCAAAAGGTGGGGCAGGTGGGGCTGTGAAGAAAGGAGCTGACTCAGAGGCAGATGTCTATCTCCTGCTGCTGTGTCAAGTGTGGTCACTGTCCAGCACAACGGGGGCAGTGGCCAGGGGGCCTCCCTTCCCCACCAGCTGTCTTGGGTTCCACTCTGGTCTCCCACACAAGTTTTTGGGAACAGGGGAGAAAGTTAATTAGGTAGGAACCTGACAGTCACTTCTCTCTCTCTCTCTCTCTGTCTCTCTTTCCCTTTCTCTTTCTCTCACTCTCACTCTCTCTTCTATTCTCACCTCTTTCATTCATCTTTTTCTCTTCTTCTATACCCATTTCTCCCATTTATTTTCTGTTTCTATTTTTCTTTGTCTCTGATTATTTCTCATTTTATGTCTTGTTCCCTTTCTCTCCCTCCTCTATCTATAGGTTACTTCCTGCTTGCTGTTTTTGGTGGTTCCCCCTCTCCCTTTTCTCTGTCATTTTCTCCATTTTCATCTGTTTTCTTTTCTGCCTTTCTTTGCCTCTCTCATGGGCAGGTCAACACACCTCGCAATGGAAGCCTGTCCCTTTCTTCTGCACCATCTCTCTTATCAATATGTGTCTTTACACAAGAGCAGAGTAGTTTTGAGGGATGTTCTCTCCTGGGTTTGTTTTGTTTTGTTTTTGTTTTTGTTTGTTTGTTTGTTTTGAGATGGAGTCTCGCTCTATCGCCCAGGCTGGAGTACAGTGGTGCAATCTCGGCTTACTGCAACCTCCTGGGTTCAAGCAATTCTCCTGCTTCAGCCTCCCTAGAAGCTGGGATTATACACATTTGCCACCATGCCTGGCTAATTTTTGTGTTTTTAGTAGAGGCAGGATTTCACCATCTTGGCCATGCTGATCTTGAACTCCTGACATCAGGTGATCTGCCTGCCTTGGCCTCCCAAAGTGCTGGGATTACAGGCATGAGCCATCATGTCCAGCCTTCTTCTGGGTTTTTAATTAGGCTTAGAATCTTCTCAGAAAGCATTTCTCCTTTTCCTATTGATTTGTAATAAAAACTGTGGAATCAACCCACCAGGAACCTCTGGCCAGAGGTGGAGGGGAAACAGGGGAGAGAAAATAGTGGCCTGGCCACTCTGCAGACAGCAGGCCCTGGTCAAGGAAGGCTCTTCCTGTGTCGCAGTGGATGAGCCTTTGTTGGGGGCACAGAGGAGTAGGATCCTGGATGTTGCGTTGACCATCTCATGGGGCCCAGTTTTCTTCTCAAGGAGCCCACAAAATACCATAGTGGTCAAAGTACTGGTGTTTGAGAGGCCTGGGTTCAAGTGCCAGCCCCAACACCACTCACTAGCTGTGGAATCTGAGACAGGTGACTTAGCCTCTCTGATTCTCACTTTGCTCATCTCTAAAATAAGACTAACAAGAATGTTCTTGTGGGGTTGTTCAGAAAATTAAATGAGAATGTTGGAAGAAAAGCACCCGTATCAGTCATGATTCAGCCAGACAAGCAAAACCACTAAGAATGGCATAAAATGAGGGCTTTCTTACAAGGGTTTGGTTCTGTGCAGTTGTGGAAGCTGGTTCAACTGTCTACAGGAGGCTGTTGCTTCTGTGTCTGGGCCTGCAGTCAACAGAACAAGCAGGTGGGGAAGGAAGGATTGACAGGAACTGGAGGGCAAGGGCAAAGCAGAATGTGAGCTGGATTATACAAGGATGCATTGAATCCGCATAGGTCTCTCATCTCCTCGAAGTTTCCAACTTTGAAGATGTGAGTAACCTGCTGGAGAAATGATGGCTATTGTCACGTTGCTGCACACACTCATGGCCCAGGAGTTGAGGAGGCTGGAGGAGGAGGCCTGGCAGAAAGTGGAGGAGCCACAGTCTGGGTGCCGCCCCACGTCAACCAGCAATACCCACTGGGGCAGAGAGGCCCAAAGTTACACAGCTGGTGAGTGATGGCTCTTCCATCCGACCGCAAGTGCATGGTTCCACTGTCCACACTGTGCCCTCAGCAGGAGTGGAGACATTCATGGACTTGTGTCGTTGAGAAGCAGTCTAAGGAGGACGAGGCCCACGTATCCATGTCTCCATAGATTCTGCTCCCCCTTCTCCCACGACTTCCAGAGCATGTTCTGTTCACAGTATATTTTTAGCTCTAGGAATCTGGCTTGGGGTTGTGGCTGGGCTAATCTACTTCTCAGTGGCAAGGCCCGAGATTTGGAGATGAGGAGAGGACTTGTCATGTGTGGCAGTGGCAGTGGTTCAACACTAAGTGATCTGTGACCCCTTTGCATGCCTGGGAAGAAAGTGGCTTACTAAGAAGAAGCCCATCCAAGGACTAAATTTCCCAGGTCCTCTTGCAAAGGTGGGGCCTATGACATGTGAGTGGAAGTAATGTGCATCACTTTCTGGCCAGGGAGCTTAAGAAGAACGTGGAGCTTCTTCGTTTGTTTGCTCTCCCGCCAGTGGGATGTCAACCATCAATGTAATCTTGGAAACCACGTGTTGATTATGGCAGAACCTTCGTCAGCATGGGTCATTGACCTAACCCAGTGGTTCTCAAAGTGTGGTCCCTGGACCAGCAGCATCAGCATTGTCTGGGAACGTGTTAGAGATGAAAAATCTCAGACACCACCCTAGATCTACTTAATCTGAAAACTCTGGGGTGGGGCTCAGTCATCTGTGGTTTAAAAAACTTCCAGGGGAATCTAACACATGCTCAAGCTTGAAACCCCCTGCTTCTCTTAGTTACCATTCCATTCGTAGCTCCTGAATCGACAGCCAGGCTCAGGACTGCTCAGGAGGTTTCATGCTTACCCCCATGGCCATCCTCACCCTCCACCCTACCCTTGCCTCTCAGGGGGTTTCATGAAGAAGACAGCAGTGACACATGCTCTATATAATTCTTAACATGGTGGAAGCAGAGGAAAATGGCATTCTCATGAAATAATTCATTAATTCCTTCCTCATTTTTTCATTCTCTGAAGAGTCATAGAGAAGCGTTAGGTTGACTGGAAAACTTCCCTGGAGGAGTTACAAAATACAGTTTGGATCAACAGCCCTATAGGTAGGTTTTATTATCACCACAGTTTTATAGATGCAAAACTTGAGGTTCAGGGAGTGTGGGTGAGAGGTGGGGCCAGGATTCAAGCCTGGTTCTCTCTGCCTCCATCTTCCACATTTTTTTGGCACTCTCATGGCTTCCACGTCTGCATTTCCAGGTGGTTGGTCTTTTGCAAACAGAACTCACGAATTGCAACCTCTTTGCACCTAAGGAAGAATCACATCGGGCATCCAGATCATTTGAGAAAAATCTGCTTGTCACCTTTCCCCAGATACGTTACACAGGGGCATATATTTGCATTATGCCTGTGACTATGAGTTCAATACATCCTGAAAGAGTGAATTAATGAGTTAATTAGCAACTGGGTAGCTAGCTTGAACACCTCATCTAACTTTCCTTATCTAGAAACTTCTCGTATTTTTCCAGGTTGAGAAAAAGTTTTCTGCAAAGAAGCTGGCACCCAGCTGTAATTGCTGCAATTGCTTGTGGAGGGCAAACAAATAGACATAGTTCTCGTGGAACATGAATGACATGGTACAGGTTAGGGCAGTGGTTCTCAAACTTGAACATGTGTTCAAGAATCACCTGTAGAACTCCAGAACACAGATTTCTGTGACCCACCCCAGAGTTTAAGATTTGGTAGTTCTGGGACAGACCCCAAAATTTGCATTTCTAACAATTTCTTAGATGAAGCTGATGCTGCTTGTCTGGGAATCACACTTTGAGAACCATTGGATTAGGGTAATACCAGATCCTGCAACAGAACAGCAATGGCTTAACGCTGTGAACATGTATTTCCCACTTCCTTATAGGGGAATGACTGAATACGGTGTGATATGACATAGGATATAGCTGTGAAATGAATCAAATGTAAGTGGATTGATCTGAAGTGATAGCTGTGGTCTGATGACTGAGATAAGCAACTTGCTAAGAAATTTATATAGCATAATCTCATTTTTGTAAAACAAAACAAAAAATTAAACCAAAGCCAAAATAAAACAACCTACTTCTCCAAACCGCAAGCCGTATCTATGTTTTATAAATATAGGACAAAATATATAAGACTATACCTGATTATTAACTTAAGGGTACCTCTGAAAGTTAAGGGACATTACTAGCTTTTTAATAACATTCCCTTATTATTGATTCCTTCCTCAAAACTGCTATGGTTCTGGCATCATGTGCATCCTAAGAGGATGTAATGTTTAGAATAATTTTAAAATGCAAGAAATAATGAAAATCACTCAGCTCATAAAAGGGTGGATCCAAGGCTGCTTTGTTTCTTTGTACGTGTAGCCCCCGACAGGGATGGGGCGGTGTTTCTTCTGTCTGTAGAGCACGTGATGCTGGAACCACGGCAGTTTTGTTGAACGAATGAATGACCATGTCAGGGACCACAAGCATTCACTGAGAATCTTACTTTTGGGGGCCAGGGCATACCCATGAGAGCAAACCATCTAGGGGCCCCCAAATGGGGATGTATTGAGAAGGTAGCCACTCCAGGATGTACCCCATGATGCCCTGGCTTTAGATGGGTGAATATTGCACCAGCTGAGCCCTCCCTTCTTGAGTCTAAGTCTCTGTTGGATCCCAGAGGTTCATCCTCGAGACTGATAGTAAGCGGTAGAGGCTTCAGCATTGATAAGCAAGGACGTATTTCTCCCAAAAGAGGGAAGTACAGATGTGACTCAATAGACACCAACCTCAGAGTCTTTGGGCCCAAAGTGCCCCAGATAAAGCCAGGGTAGGAGTCCAGGCTCTACACTCATAGGCTGCAGTCTCTTCCTCCTTGGTGAATGGCTAGGATGACTTTCACAGGGATATTAGAGACCTGGTTCCTTGGGGTTTGGGAGCCCACACTGGCAGGGCTGCTTTCAAAGCTCACTTAATTACACCTCTGAGCAGGTTCAGGGGGCTCTTGGGCACAGGGGCCTTGGGCTGTGTGTTGGGGTCTCTGACAGCCCTACTAGGTGCTGGCTTTCAGGGAGGCTGAGGCTGAGTTATACTCTGCAGCTATGCCTGGGGATCTGGTTCCTTATGGGAACTTGGGAGGACAAACCAGTTTGAGAGCCACTTGCAATTATTCAGTGGGGGAAGAAAGGAGATCATTTCATGTGGCAGAGACGGTGGGAAGAGGAGGGAAGGGAGTTCTTAGGGGGAAAATCTCTGAGGAAAGGATCCAGTCCACAAGGTTAAGAGAGGAAGTCCCTTCATGAGAACCCAAATCATGAGCAACTTGATTCAGGCTGCTTGGCACAGGGGAATAAGCACCGAATAGGAAGTTTGGATCCCAGTTCAGCCAGTGTTCAGCTGTGTGGCCATGCGTCAGGCTTTTTGCTTAGTTAAATGTCAGAAGTAGTGGCTGCATTCATCTTCACAACAGTCCTATGCAGTAGGTGCCGTCATCATCCATATCTGCACGTGGGAAAGCCGAGGCTCAGAAGATCTCACAGCTAGAAAGTATCAGAGTTAGACCCGAGCTCAGGCTCTGTGCTGGTGTTTTCATTACTGGTATTTTTTTTTCTTTCTTTTTTCTTAATTACTCATATTTCTATATCTTCTTTCTTAAATTCTCTGAACCTCACTTTAGGGTTCACCTATAAAAAGGGTTTGTATTCATCCATTGCCAGCCAAGAAATGGGAATTGCTCAAGGTTTTTCAAACAAAGAAAATGTAATACAGAGAGTTAGTCACACAAATGACTGAAGACACTGAGAGGCAATTCAGATTTTAGTAAGAGCCGGAAGCTGCGCCTGCCCCCTTAGGGCTGCCGGAACAATGGGAGGAGGTATTGTTATCAGATTCTAGGAGTCTGGCCATTGGCAGAAGCTAAGACCATGTTGGTTTTTGCCCCGTGGGTGGGGCACCTTGGCAGTAATTACTGCCAGAGATGCCACTAGGAGCAGAGGGGAAGGGAGAAACATATCCTGGCTTCTCCCTTCTAGTCTTGCTCACATGCTTCGCATTGGTGAAAACTACCCTGAAGTCGTGGACAAAGGACCCTGGGGAGCATAGGTCCCACAGCAGATCAGCGGAAGGGTGTCAAATGGATCTGAGACCAGACAGGCTGTTGACGAGTTCAGAGCTAAGGGTTCTTGGGAGCACTAAAAAAGACCATGTGGGACACAATGTGACATAGGGTGACAAGACTTGTAGGGCACCACGTGTGTGACCAGCCCGGTTGATTACCGGCTACCACTGTCACAGAATGGAAGTTGCAGAGAGGGTGCTTGGATGCATGGCTGTTGAGGCTCCTTAAGGTAGGAGCCAGCAGTTTAAAAGAGATGCAGAAGGAAGGCAGTGCCCTTTCCAGCCAACGGGGAACTGCCCATATACCTGACCTGCTGGCATCTTCCCAGGCTCAGCTCCAATCATCCAGGTTACTCCTTTATTCTCTGTCCTGCTGCCTCAGATTGAGCACCCAGGGGACTGTGGGGGAGATTCTGCCACCTGTCTTCTTCATCTGGGGCTGGACACCTGGCTGGCAAGTGTGGCAACAGGGAGAGCCACAGAGGGAAGGACATTTGGGTGTAAAATTTAGATATTCCTGAACTTCCTCTGAGACTTTCAGGATTGGGACTGGGGCCATGTGCTACTCTCCTCTGCTTACCTCTGACCATCCTAACGTTTGTCCTGGCAGCAGAACTGTTCCTCTTAAACTTTTGGTTAAAGCAGTCAAGGTCATTTTAGCAATCTCCCTTCCTTCACCCTTCCCTCTTTTTCCCCCCTTCCTCTCTCCCTTTTTGGTTTACAATAATTTTTGATCATTTACTGTGTGTCAAGCATTCTGCTATGTAAACAATAGGAATATGATGGTGAGTAAAATAGCTTAAAAATGTATGTTTTTGAAATTTAAAAACCCACTTCTAAATAACTCATGGTTCAGATTAGACATTATAAAGTATGTAATACAGAAAAAATTTGTGACTGAATAGTAAAGGAAATTCTATGTAACAAAACTTGCAAAATACACCTCAAGCAGTACTTTGACTGATACTTACAACTTTGAATGCTGATAATAAACTTAAGAAGATAGGAACAGAATAATAGACTGAACCCCAGAAGGGTTTAGAACATAGGAAGGAAATAACAAAATAAGAGCAAAAGTTAATAATACAAACATAAGGCCTATTAGGGAGGTTCAACAAACCCAAATTGACTCTACAAAAAAGCTAGAAATGAAAAGGAGAGCCTCTCTACATATACAGCAGACAGACATTACAAGTAACAAAACAATAGGTGAATAATTTTATACCAAAACATTGGACATTTTTTTTTTTTTGAGACGGAGCCTCTGTCTGTCATCCAGGCTGGAGTGCAGTGGCGTGATCTTTGCTCACTGCAACCTCTGCCTCCCGGGTTCAAGCAATTCTCCTGCCTCAGTCTCCTGAGTAGCTGGGATTACAGGTGTGCACCAGCACACCCGGCTAATTTTTGTATTTTTAGTAGAGACAGAGTTTTGCAGTATTTGTCAGGCTGGTCTTGAACTCCTGACCTCAGGTGATCTGCCCACTTCGGCCTCCTAAAGTGTTGGGATTACAGGCGTGAGCCACTGTGCCTGGCCACCAAAATATTGGACATCTTTAGAAGGGAACACTTCTAAGAATATAATTTGCCAAAACTCACTTAAGTAAAAATAAACAATTGAAATATATCTATGGCCATTATCTTATTATTCCAGATAAAATAGTATAATTCCTATTTTATGAATCAGGAAATTGAGGCCTAAAGAGGTGAAGAAAATTGCTTAAGAGTCTGCAGGTTGGAAGGGGTGGAGGCAGAGCCAGGTGTGTCTGGATGGCAGGATTCTTTCTCCTGTGCTGGGAGGTGGGGGGAGGTGATAGGGTGGGGACTCTGCTGGGAAATTCCCCAGAGATGCCTGCTATTTGGGTTGGTCAACTACCAGACACTTTTAATGCGCCTCTAGGAGAGGCATTTGGCACCTGAATTTCCCCTGAAGGTTTCACCATCACCATCTCCAATTAAAGTGGCACAGCAGCCCTGCATCGCCTGGAGAACATTCAGTACCGCCCATCTAAGGGGAGCAGGACCAGGCAGCCCGTGCCTTGGCCCACGGCCCTTTGACTCAGCAATTCCCCGGGCCCAAGAACGCCCAGTGCCTGACTGTGCGCCCACAGCCGCGGCCCAGGCCTCTGAGCGAGTTTGCCTCTTGTGAAGAAGCAGGTGGCAGCTTGCTGCAGAGTCCATGTGGGTGACAGACTCCCACCATTTGAGGCCTCCAAGAAGCCCACACCCTTTGGGTGGAAAATGAGTCTTGAAATGGAAATTGTGGTTGAAGACGCAATGGCTGACCTTGGCCTTGAGAACCCTTGCCAAGTGGCATCTCTCTGTCTGTTTTGCATCCCTTCACCCTTTCTCTTGGGAGTATCACCTCACCCTTCCCTTCTTGGGGTTCTGGTGAGGTTGCCAAGGACAGTATCCTACCATCTGTGGCCACATGAGGCAAGCTGACGAGCTCTTCCTTGGTTGGGCTATATGGATACTCCCTCTTCCTCTGGGTTTGCTAAACAAAAATGATGTCGGCCTGGGGTTTTCTGGTGACATGCCCACTGCCCTCAGCATCACAATAGCTAGAGGAAAAAATGAGGAAATGTACAGAGAGACACAAAGCTGAGAGAAAGTGGAGATGCCTGACAATATTATTTGAGCTCCTAGATCTAGATGAGCAAGCAGCACCATTCCCCCATTTCCCTTCTGTCGTAGGGGCCAATATTGTCTTAAAAAATTTTTTTTTTTTTTTTGAGACAGAGTCTCATTCTGTCACCCAGGCTGGAATGCAGTGGCGTGATCTCAGCTCACTGCAACCTCCACCTCTGGGGTTCAAGCAATCCTCCTGCCTCAGCCTCCCGAGTGGCTGGGACTACAGGCGCCTTCCATCATGCCTGGCTAATTTTTGTAGTTTTAATAGAGACAGGGTTTAGCTATGTTGGGCAGGCTGGTTTCGATCTCCTGACCTTAAGGGATCCGCATACCTTGGCCTCCCAAAGTGCTGGGATTGCAGACGTGAGCCTCCACTCTCTGCCAATCTTGCCTCTTTATTCTTAAGTATGTTTGAGTTGGGCTTTTGTCTCTTAAAACCCAAAGAGTTCTGACTGACACAGTTTGTCTTGGCTTCCCTCTTTCTGTGTCCCTTCTCAGTGACTAATTTCTCCGACACCATACGACTCCCCTCAAGTGCTCTCAGGAAACGGGCCACACAACGCTTTCAACTAGCTGTTTTTAGTTGAAATGTTTCGCTTGGCTCTGAATATTTGAATGGTTGGCATAATGATAAAGAATCATGAAAAAGAGCCTGCAGAGGTGGGGACTCAGTAAAACTTATCTGCTTGGGGAAGGAGTAGACAAAAATCTTCATCACTGCTAACATTGATTGAGTCAGAAATGGTGCCCTGTGCTTCCAGTGAATCAGCTCATTTCATCCACACAGTGACTCTACACTTAGCTTCCATTGTTTTTTCTATTTTACAGATGAGGAAACTGAGGTTGCAGAGCTTATTTAATTTGCCTAGGCTCACAGAGTTAGGAAGCAGTGGTGCCAAATTTTGAACTGAAGAATTTTACTTTGCAGTCTATGTTCTGAACCACTTTGTTCACTTAGATAATGAAGTGATTTAAACAAGTTTAGCTTGGTGGAATTGGTTGGCTGTGGTAGCGGGGAGTTCTGGGCTTTTTTCAAAATTATCTTTAATGTATTTAATATAGTTTTCTTAATTTAAAGACGCTTAAATAGAAAAGGTATTTTTTTTGGAGGGGGGTTGCATAAGAAATGCTGTGAGTTACAAGAAGAAACTAAAACAAACAATAAACCCTGAAACAACCCTTTCCATGGCTGCCAGAGTTCCCCCACCAACACACAGTGATTCTGTTCTCTCGGTTGAAGGAAAAGCCCCTCTGCCTGGAGGTTAAAGGCTGTATTTCAGCACCTGACTGAAAGCTCTCCAAATCTGGTCCTGACAACTTTCCCAAAATTACTCATGGCACCCATTGCCCTGAAGCAGCCTCACTGAGCAGCCCCTGAGGTTTTTCATCTTTACAGCCCTTGCTAGCAGTCCTAGCAATGTATTCCCATGGCCATGTGGTTCTGCCAAATTTGCGAAAATAAGATATTTAAACTGACATAGGTTAAGGCCACTCTCTCTTCTCTGATATTTGTACAATTTCTCCATCTCTTCTGTACTGTCAGAGTGGTCCCAAGGACTTTGAGAATCTGGCTAAGAAGAAATTGAGTTGGGGATACACTTAGTTTGGGCTTATAGCTGTGTGATTTGCAGTCGCTTCCGTATACAGGTAAGTAATTGCTAATCATCTCAGTGCAGAAATCTGCTTCCAAGGACACTGGTACCACCTACTGTGCCAACTCACATGTGACGAGTGAATGTTGCCAAGTGAAGGTTTGGGGCCAGAGGCTGTTTCACGGCGTGAACGTGTTCTGTGGTGCCCAAAGTATGGCGGAGAAACCAAGTTTGAAATGTACAGAACTGGAAGCTAGTCTGTGGACAATCCTTACAAGTTCCAGAGCTCAATTATGAAAAACATTTCATGGAGGCTTTGCCAAACTTGATGACAATCCTTAAAAACTGTAGAGGATATAAACAAAGAGTTAGGAAGTGGACAGACATTTTCTAAATTATCAGTAATAAAAGACAAACTAATCAACCATTAATATTATACAACTTGTTATGATATTATTGACATGGGAAGAGACAAGGAGAATGAAGCCAAAACAAATAGGAAAAATAATGTTATCGAAGGATGTTGGCAGTTAATTAATGCACAATATGGCTATTTTCCTGAATGGCTGAGATGGTTCTGGTATTTTTCAGCCTTTTATTGATAAAATTTATAACTAGTTGTAATTTCTTTTCTCATTCTAAATGAATATTCCCTTTTGCTCCTACATTTTTAGTTATTTATTTTAAAAATCGTCTTTATTGAGGTATAAATATACAATGAAATCCACACACCTAAGGGAACTGTTTGTGAGTTTTGACAAATGTATACACCTGGGTAACTATCTCTGCAATCAAAGCATATAACATTTCTGTCACCCAGACCACTCCTTCCTATCCCTTTACACATAACCTCCCTGCACACTTTGCCCCAGACAAGCGCTAACTTGCTTTTTTTTTTTTTTTCAAAATCAGTATAGATTGTGATTGCTCTAGAAACATCACTTAAATGGAATCATGCAGTACCCTTTTATGTCTGGTCTTTAATGAGGGAGAGATCGGCATTTTGGTGGGGGACTCAGAACTGTACCTCATTTTGTGTTATTCACAAATTTATCTTATTTTCTTTCAATAAGACTTTCTAATTGGGATACTCTGCATATGGCCCTACTGCTGCTTTCCACTCTGGATATGTTGGGCATCCCTCCTCCTCAATAAACTTCCCATGCATACCCCTGAGTCTATGCCTAGAACACACTGTTCCCTCTGCCTGGAATGCCCTTCCCTCCTGAGCCACTGGATGGATCAATGATCATCCCTCCTTGTCCAGGTCCAATGTCTCCTCCCTCCTGGCTTTTCTCAGGCAGGATAGTGCACTCCTTTCTTAGATACCCTAGGAAATTTGGCTTATATTTCTCATCAATGCTCAGTTTATATTGAAATAGTTTTATTTTTGTCATTCTTTCCCTCATAGAATCTGAGGTTTTTAATGGAGGTTTTTGATGGGGGCATTGTGCGTTCAACATGTGACACCTGCTCCTCTCTGCCCCCCTGCTCACCCTAAGTCAGTAGACTGTCTTATGCATAGCAACAAATGTTCATTGTAAATGAAAAAAAAGTGAAACTCTTCACATGACATAGAAAGAAGATAAACAATTCCTTTATTTAGTTGTAGCCATTACTATTTGGTTTCTCGTGTGTCAAGAGAAACCAGATAGTGGGGGCAGTAACACTCACCATTCAGCTAATGGAACGGAAGTGAACTGACTCCATGGGGAACTTCAAAGGAGCCCGGCTTTGGAGTCACAATGAACTGAAAACTGTTCCTTAAGGGATATGTCCAATCCTAGCCCCTGGAACCTGTGAATGTGAACTTATTTGGAAATGAGATTTTTGAAAGTGTAATTAAGGTAAGGAGCTTGAGGTGAGATCATCCTGGATTAGGGTGGGCCATAAATCCAATGATAAGTGTCCTTCTAAGGGACAGAAAAGGAGAAGATGCAAAGAGACCCAAGGAAGAAGGCCATGTAAAGACAGAGGCAGACATTGGGATGATGCTGCCACCAGCCAAGGAATGTTAGGAGCCATCAGAAGCTAGAAGAGCCAAGGCAGGATCCTATACTAGAACTTTTGGAGGAAGCATGACTTTGCTGGCACCTTGAATTTGGACTGCTGGCCTCCAGAATTGTGAGAGAATGAACTTCTGTTGTTTTAAGCCACCAACTTTGGGGTAAGTTGTCGCGGAAGCTGTAGGCAACTAATAGAGGTTGGCAATCTTAAAAAACTACATATATGGAGAACATGACACAAGTCAGTTGAGATGTGATAGAGAAACTCTATGGAATTGCAGGTTTGAATGAAGAGCCAGAACTCCAGAGGGCTCTGTGAACATTTCAAATAACCAGTCAGCAGGGCAGAAGGCGCTCCTTGTTTTAAAATACTTTTCTTTTTGGAAATAATTTAAATAATTGTTGAAATGGTGAAAAAAATAAAAATTAAGTAAAAAGATACCATTTTCATCCATCAAATTGACAAACATATTTAAAAAATGATAAGCCCTAGTTCTTGCCATGGTGTGGGGAAAAATGAAATTTTATTCCTAATGTTGGGAGTTTACCTCCTGAATTTCTCAACAGATGTGAACAAAATCTTAAAAGATACATATCCTTTGACCAATTAATTCTGCTTCTCAGAATTTATTGCTAAGGAAATATCAGAGATGTGAATGATATAAATAAAGAGACATTCAAGCTTATTCATTATAGCACTGTTATGGTTTGACTGTCCCCATCCAAATCTCATTTTGAATTGTAGCTCCCACAATTCCCACGTGTCATGGGAGGGACCCAGTGGGAGGCAACTGAATCATGCGGACGTGTCTTTCCAGTGCTGTTCTCGTGATAGTGAATAAGTCTCGTGAGATCTGATGGTTTTATAAAGAGGAGTTCCCCTGCACAAGCTCATTCTCTCTCTTACTTGCCGTTATGTAAGACATGCCTTTTGTCTTCTGCCATGATTGTGAGGCCTCCTCAACCACATGGAACTGTGAGCCCATTAAATCTCTTTTTCTTTATAAATCACCCAGTCTCAGGTATGTCTTCATCAGCAGCATGAGAATAGACTAATACAGTTGAGGTGAGACCATCCTGGATTAGGGTGGGCCCTAAATCTAATGACAAATGTCCTTCTAAGAGACAGAAAAGGAGAAGATACAGAGAGACCCAAGGAAGAAGGCCATGTGAAGACAGAGGCAGACATTGGAGTGATGCTGCCACCAGCCAAGGAATGTCAGGAGCCACCAGAAGCTGGAAGAGCCTAGGCAGGCAGGATCCTACAGTAAACCTTTGGAGGAAGCATGACTTTGCTGGTACGATTCAACTGACTTGTGACTTATTACACTGTTTGTAAGAGTAGAAAGTTAGAAACAATTTGATATGCTCTAAGAGCAGATTGGTTAAATACATGTTGGTATAGTGATAGAAGTGGAAAAATGCAGCCCTCAAACTTTATATTTTTATTATAGTGAGATACCTAATAACTTGAGGAAATGCTCAAGAAAAAATATTATATACATATACCCACATACATATCATGAAATATAATACATTATCTCTGTTTTAGTGGTAAGAAATTTTGGGTAAAGAGAAGGGACATTTCTTGCTGAGGATCATATAGCTAGTAAATACTGAACACAAGTTCCAAACCCAGGACAATGTCATGCTGTTATGGACTGGTTTGCATTCCCCCAAATTCCTGTTCTCGCAATCTTCACTCTCTAGTACCTCAGAACGTAATCGTTTTTGGAAATACGATTTTTAAAGAGGTAATTAAGATTAAATGAGGCCTTTCCTGTGGGCCTTTTCCAGTATGACTGATGTCCTTATAGGAAGGGGAAATTTGGACGCAGACAGGCGCTGAAGACCACGTGAAGGCACAGGGAGGAGGTGGCCATCTGCAAGCCAAGGAGAGAAGCTTCAGAAGAAACCAACCCTGCCAACACTGTCACCTCAGACTCCAGCCCCCAGGACTGTGAGAAATACATTTCTATTATTTATGTCAATCTGTGGCACTTTACTGTGGCAGCCCTGGTGAACTAATGTACATACCCAAGAACTTTTCTCAGTATGCCGTATTTTAATTATTTAGAGCTGTCTAATAGAAATATGCTATGAGCCACATATGTAATTTAAAATTTTCTAGGAACCACATTAAAAAAGTAAAAACAGAGGTGAAATTAATTTTAATAACACATTTTATTTAATCCAATAAATCTAAAATATGATTATTTTAGATATTTTATTCTCTTTGAAGCGATTGTGAATGGAAGTTCATTCATGATTTGGCTCTCTGTTTGTCTGTTACTGATGTATAAGAATGCTTGTGATTTTTGCACATTTTGTATCCTGAGACTTTGCTGAAGTTGCTTATCAGCTTAAGGAGATTTTGGGCTGAGACAATGGGGTTT
>NW_012101477.1:977716-1009832 GCF_000951045.1 Mandrillus leucophaeus
AGTATACATATGTAACAAACCTGCACGTTATGCACATGTACCCTAGAACTTAATAATAATAAAAAATAAATAAATAAATAAATAAATAAATTTAAAAAAATGATTATTTTAACATGCAACTTCTCAGAGACATTGTTAGTAAAATACTTTACATTCCTTTTTCCATACTATGTCTTTGTCTTTGTACGTGTGTCTGGTGTGTGTTTACACGTATTAATTTGGATTAGCCACATTTCACATGGGCTAATAGCCCCATGTGGCTAGTTGTTACCATGTTAGACGTGACAGATATAGATAAGCCATTTTTTTCTGCAGATCAATTAAAAAAAAATCCTTATTCTATTCTGTCAATACGTGATCATTGTTAAAACGCATTGAAAAATTGAGCAAGTTTGGTCTGGAATGTTATTCCTGGAAATTTTGTCTTTGCTTTGACATTAGCAACTCAAATAGCTGAGTTAGTTGTTCATCAAAAGACTAAACTATTTAAATATTTTGGCCATTAGCTTTCTTCCCTGGCATTAGACTGTAAGTATTCACAAGCTGATTCTAATCCTGGAAGATACAATCTTAATGCCATAATTGCAAATGTTGAAATCCCGAAAGATCAAAATCCTGAAAATATGATTCTGGAAAAAATAATAAAAGATTCTTTAAAAAACATTTATTTACATGCTAAAACTGGTTTTCCTGAGAAACATATAAAAACATGACAGAATACTTCATAGGCCAATTTATACAATAAAATAGGGAATAATAACACACATATTTTTATAAGCATAAGCACCCAGGTATACTAAAAGCATTTGCAGGAGTGTAACAGTTGTGATCAGACAAATGTATTCATGAAGAAATAGATCAAAAAGCGAAATGTATGAATGCATATCATCGTAGTTGGTAATTGGCTGCACCCGGCTTTATAACTGTGGTCACAGGTTGTGTCAGACAACCTGTATTTTGATGAAACTGATCAAAACCCTCAATGGCTCACCACTGCATATGCAGTCTTGCAAAGAGCTGAGATCTCAAGAAATTTTAGCTTTCAAAAATGAAGATGAGCAAAAATAACATCACTTACTCTACGGAGGAAATGTCAATGTGTTTACGCTTGAGATCCAGAGAAGACTGTGGTCTATCAGTCGAGAACTGAAAGCGTCAGTACCTGGGGGGCTTCGTTGATCCCAAATGTGGGGTCAACGAAGTTAATAAACATCTTCCCTCAAAGAAAATTCTAGGTCTCAACATTTTCACAAGTGAATTCCCTCAATATTTAAGAAGAAATAACATGGATTACAAACTCTTTCAGAAAATACAGGAAGAAGAAACACTCCCTAATTCATTTTATGACACTCATTTATGAAGCTATAATGCCCAAATCTGACAGATACTTCCTCCTGTTCAGGAAAAAAAAAAAAAAAAAAAAAAAAAAGAAAGGAAGATAGAAAGAGAATTACTGACAAAAATCCTGGATGACAGAGCCTCAAAAACCCTTAACAAAATGTTAGCAAATCAAATCCAGTAGGTATAATAACTGAAGTCCAAAGGCCCGCGAGCCTGGAGTACTGATGTCCAAAACAGCAGAAGAGTCTGTCCCAGCTCTCAGAGAGAAATCGATTCACCTTCTGTACCCTGGCTGATTGGAGGATGCATGCCAAGGTTGAGGGCAGATCTTCCCTACAGAGTTCACTCAGACTCACACTCATCTCCTCTGGAAACATCCTCACGGACACTCCCAAAATAATGCTTTATTAGGTTTCTAGGGATTCCTTAATCCAGTCAAGTTGACACCTAAAATTAAATTCACAAGTCCACCTCTTGTCAACTTGGCACCCATATGTGTGTCCTTAAACCATACTTAACTTCCAAGCAAAGACACTAACAGAGTAATCGTTCTCCCTAACCTGATGCAACTATCCTGTGATTGTGATTTTTGGAGTTTTAGACCTTATGAATTTTAGACTTTAGAAATGTGAACATCAGGGATTTCAACATTTGGGGTTATGGCATTTGGCATTGTGTCTTGTGGGATTATAATCCAAAGGAAAGCATCAAATTCAGAATGTTCTCAGGCCTGGAGGGAGATCCTTTTTGCCCCTCATCCCTTTCATCACATACCTCTACTAGCTCACTTGCATATTATTTGTAGCAGTTAAGGGACCATGCTTCTCTTTCTTTCACTGACATCTCACATCCAAGTTTTAATTTGCTGATGGCTGGGGCACATGAACCAGAGATAACTGAATGGGTCTAGTATTTCCAGGATCTTATAAAAACTTTGCAGTAACCAGGAATGCAGATGAGTTGAGGAAGACTCAGTCGGAACCCTTCGCCACTGCTCTCAACCCTTACTGATTCACGAAGGGAATCCCTCATTTCTGAGTATAATTGAGGACATGATCAGCTGAAGGAGCAGAAGGAAGAGAAAAATGAACTACTAAATGCTGAATGTGTGCTTATGTACCAGTCATTTCCTTGGTGCCAGCCAGCAGTATGTCTATTGAGCAAAGCATGGTAGGTTTTCAAAGAAATCAGCTGGATAAATTCCAGTTTAAAATGGCATCTGGCTAGCTATTCCTGCCCCTGACACAGCCTCTCTTGATTTCCAATTAACCTATCTAATGAAGACACAGAAACAGTGCAGCCCTGCCATCGTAAAAGTGGAGACGCTCTTTCCCTCTTCCTCTCTTTGCATTGGCTCAGAGACATAGCATCTGCAGCAATTAAAAAGTTGGATGGACATCTCTCAAGTCTGTGAGTACTGCTTTTTAAGGCAGCCAAATCTTGCCATCCTCAATATATTTGTTGAGGATCATACGTTTTGTAAAATGTCAGGGTAGTATGTTGTGACCTTAATACACAGATCCTGGGAGGAATAGATACTATAAGTAAAGTTGTGTGATGAGGACAGAGACAAGGACAGACTGAGCCGCAGGGCCTGCTGGACACTGCAGACTGTAATGTGTTCTGCTGATTTTGAATGTCAGAGAATAAGGCAGGGAAAGTTGGAAGGAATTCCACTACAGTAGAGCAGAGCTCCATTAGATAAAAAGCTGGGGAAAAAAAAAAAAAGAATAATCAGTTTTAAAACCCCTTCCCCAACACACAACTAAACACATACCAAATTTTCCAAGTAAATATGAGATCAACGAAGTTAATAAACATCTTCCCTCAAAGAAAATTCTAGGTCTCAACATTTTCACAAGTGAATTCCCTCAATATTTAAGAAGAAATAACACGGATTACAAACTCAGAAAATACAGGAAGAAGAAACACTCCCTAATTCATTTTATGACACTCATTTATGAAACTGTAATACCTAAATCTGACAGATACTTCCTCCTGTTCAAAAAAAAAAAAAAATTGAAGGAAGATAGAAAGAGAATTACTGACAAAAATCCTGGATGACAGAGCCTTAAAAACCCTTAACAAAATATTAGCAAATCAAATCAATATTGTATATAAAAAGAATAACACATTATGACATATTTATTATGTCAGAATTATCTCAGAAATATAAAGTTGGTTAAACACTTAATAATCCAACAGTATAATCCACTGCATTAACAGAACTAAGAAGAAACAGGTATCAAGGAGAAAAGAGACTTGACAAAAAATGAATATTCCATGATAAAAACAATCTAGTAGTTAATCTAGTAATAAAACAATCTAGTAATAAAAGAGAAACTTCTCAATCTGATAAAAATTATTTATTAAAAAGGTACATCAAAATCATACTTACTGGTGAAATATTGAACACTTTCTCACTAAGGTTGGAAACAAGGCAAAGATGCCCTCTCTCACCATTCCTATTCAACACTGTACTGAGATTGCAGCCATTGTGAAAGGACAAAAACCAAAAATTAAAAAAATACATACAGATAGGAAGAGGTAAAATTGTATATTATTTGCTGGTGTCATGGTTGTTTACATAGAAAACCTTAATAAATCTATGAAACAACTACTAGAACTACTATGTGAATTTAGAAAGCTCATAAGATTCAAGGTAAACATACACAAATCAGTTTTATTATTTATATACTAGAAACAAATGTTTGTAAAGTAAAATTTTAAGAAACCCTTTACAGATTATCAAAAACAAAAAATACTGAGGATTAGATTTCAGTATATGCACAAGACCTCTACACTGAAAACTATAAAACATTGCTGAGAGTAAATAAAGAAGACCCAAATCAATGGGTATTTATGGATACAAAGATACAATGTTGTCAACTCTCCCAACTGACCAATAGACTCAACATAATCACAATAGAAAGACTTTCGCAGAAACTGAAAAAATGACTCTACTGTTTATATATAAATGCAAGCACCTAGAATACTTTGATAAAGCAATCTTGATAAAGAAGAACAGTTAGAAGACTTTTACTATCTGATTTCAAGACTTATTTTAAAACTAAAGCAATTAAGACAAGGTGGTACCGGCATAACCATCAACAAGTGATTAGTGGAACAGAACAGAAAGCTCAGAAACATACTCCACTGGCCAACCAATTTTTGATGGAGTCACCAAAGCAATTCAATGCAGAAAGAAAAGTCTTTTAACTAAGGATGCTGCAATAGCCAGTTATTCTTGTGAAAAAAAGGACTTTAACTGCTACTTTATACAATACACAAACCACACAGTCTTCAATAGAAATATAGGATAGTATCTTTATGACTTAGGGATAGACTAAGTTTCTTTGACAAGACTCAGAAAAACTGATAAATTAGACTTCATCAAAATTTGAAACTTCTGCTCGTAAATAGACATTGTTAAGAAAACTTCTGCTCATAAATAGACACTGTTAGGTAGGCAATCTACAAACTGGATAAAATTATAAGTAAAACAGATGTTATCTGACAATAGACTGGTATCCAGGATATGTAAAGGGCTCCTGCAATTTAATAATAAAAGAGTAAAAACCCAATAAAAATGGACAAATTAATTGGACAGGCATTTCACAAAATATATACACCTGGCCAATGAACAGATATAAAAATACTCAGTATCATTAGTCATCAGGAAAATTCAAACCACAGTGTGATATCCTCATTCACCCTTCAGAAGTTCTAAAATGAAAGATGGAAACAATCCCAATTGTCAAGAATGTGGAGCAACTGGAACTCTCATACATTGTTAGTGGGAGTTTGGCAAAATGTCTGATAATTTTTCATAAATCTGAACACATATCTACCCTGTGACCCAGAAATTTGAATCCCAGGTAATTAACCAAGAAAACTGAAAATAAATGCCTACAGAAAGGTTTGTACAAGAATGTTCCTAGCAAGATATTATTAATATATAATAATAATAAACTGGAAACAGCCCAGGTGTCTATCAGTAGGAGAATGAATAAACACATGATGGTATATTCGTGCAATGGAATACTACTTGTGCAAAGGAACAAATTATTCAACATGCAACAGCACAGAGGAATCTCAAAAGGTTTTGTCATGTGAAAGAAGTCATCCACAAGAGTACATATGGGAACTGTATTCCATAATATGTTGTTCTAAAATAGGTGAAACTGATTCATGATGGAGAAAAACAGAACAGTGATTGATTCTGGGGGAAGGGATGGTCATTGATGAAAAAGGGGCATGAGGGAATTTCCTGGAATGATGCAATGTTTACATCTTGATAGAGGTTTGGGTACATAGATGTATGCATTTGTCAAAACTCAGACAATATATAGTTAAGATTTTTGTCTTTCATTTTGTGTACATTTTACCACAAAAAACTGTAAGCAAATACTGAACTGCAGTTAATGATATGTATTCTGAAATATTAAGGAGGATATGTGAGAGAGAGATATATATATATAGACACACATAAATGTATATATACACATACATGTGTATATACACATAATTTAATTAAAGTGTATAAAAAACTCAAGATGGATTGATGTTTGGTTAGATGGATAGGTACGTGATAAACGAATTGAGTTGTCAGTGGGAGAATCTGTGCAAGTGCTCACTATAAAATTCTTTCAACTTTTTTATACACCTGAAACTTTTTTATAACGTATTGGAAAGAAACCAAAATCAGATCTGCAAACTTCAATTTAGAAATATAAAAAAAGAATGAATAGAAAGACAACTATATATCTAGTTGGAAAGATTGTATATTGCAAAGATATTAATTAGTCCCTCATTAATTCATACATTTAACGTGGCTTGGAATTTTGATTTTGAAAGTGATTCTGGATTTCATTAGACAAAACAAGCATTGCCTCCTGCAACAGAAGTAAAAATGTCATTCTTATGTGTTTGACATATATACTACTGTAGTTAAAACAATATGGCATTATACAACAATTAAAATATAATGTCATGAAATAGAAGAGAGAGTCTTGAATTGCATGCTAGAATACCTATAAGCTTAATAGAAGATAAAAGAAATGTTAATTATTTGGAAAGGGATGAATTTTTTAATGAACGTTGGAATAAAATAAAATGAGAACCTTACCTCACGTTATCTCCTAAATTAAATTATAAATGGATTAAAGAGTTACTTTTTAAAATACAGGCAGTTATTGCTTTGGGCAGTTATGATATACACAAATTTTACTTAACACAGCATAGTGAAAAGTTAAGATTGCCAGTATGAAATACTAGAATAATATATAATAAATATTTAATTGATTTTCAGATGATGAAAGACATTCTAAGCCTAAGAGCAATAGAGGAGATCTTAAGGATAAGAATAATATATTTGGCCACTGAAAAAAAAGAATCTATATCTTTAAAAATATTATAAGCAACAGTAAAAGAAAAATGTCAAAATTGGAAAAATGCTTACAGTGTATATGGCAGAATGGTTACTATCCTTAACACATGCAGAGATTTTAAAAAATGACCATATAAAAAAGAAAACCAAAGAAAAAATGGTCATAAGACTTGCACATATAATTTGCTGAAGCATCAAAAGACAATACATTTGTAAAAATATCTCATTATTATCGAAAATTTTACATTAAAAATGAAAGATACATTTTTTTTCTTTTTTTTTCTTTTCTTTTTTTTTTTTACATTCACAAAGATGAAAAAAAACCTAAAAACCTTCCCTGAGATAGTTCTGTTAAGTTTGTGTTTCCCTTGGAGATGAAGTCTTGCTCTGTCACCCAGGCTGGAGTGCAGTGGCGTGATCTCAGCTCACTGCAACCTCCACCTGCTGGGTTCAAACGATTTTCCCCCCTCAGCCTCCCAAGTAGCTGGGATTACAGGGACCCGCCACCACGCCTGGCTAATTTTTGTATTTTTAGTAGAGATGGGGTTTCACCATGTTGGTCAGGCTAGTCTCGAACTCCTGACTTCAGGTGATCCACCCCCTTGGCCTCCCGGAGTGCTGGGATTGCAGGTGTGAGCCACTGCACCCAGCCTTGTTTTGCCTTAAGGGTGATGCTGGGGTGAGCATCCTATACATCTTGGATAACCTCTGATTATTTCCTCAGGATAATTATTCATATAGATGGTGTTTTCTTCTACTGATGTTTTATTCCTTAAGTTGGTTGGTAAGCATGTAAGGGTTTGTTATGTAAACATATTTTAAGATGTTCAAAAGGGCATCTAATACATTAAAAGGATTTTGAATGGAAGAAACAGAGAAAATGCATGAAAAATATAAATAATGGCTGTCACTGGAGGATATGATTATAGATTATTTCTCTTTTCTTCCTTATAGTTTTTCTTAATTTTCAAAAATTGAAGAAGAATCATTTAAAAAACAAAGAAGACACTCAGTTTATGTATTTGCCTTAGCTTTTATATCAGCACCTGTATGGTGCCTGGGATGTATGTGGTACTCAGTACACTTAGTAAAACAGCTTCATTGAGATTTAATTTACATATCATACAATTCATCCATTTAAAGAGTACTATTCAATGGTTTTTAGTATAGTTACAGATGTGTTCAGCTATCATTACAGTCAATTTTAGAGTATATTCCTCACCTCACAAAGAAACTCTGCACCCTTTAGTGATCACTCCCCTACCTCGCTATTTTCCCCAGCCCTAGGCAAACACTAATTTACTTCCTGTCTTTATAGATTTGCCTATTCTGGCCATTATATTTAAATATAATTATATAATATGTGATATTTTGTGACTGTCTTCTTTCATGTACCTGAATTTTTTCAAAGTTCGTCTATGTAGTAGCATATGTCAACATTTCACTCATTGTTTGTGGCTGAATTTTATTCCAATGTATGGATATACCATATATTGTCTATCATAAGTTGATTTATGTTAATACTTGGGTTATTTCTACTTTTTGGCTACTATAAATAATTCATAGTATAATGCATTATTGTGAATAATTGCATAAACACTTGTGTAAAAGTTTTTTATGTGACATATGTATTCATTTTTCTTGGTTATCTACAATGAGTGAAATTGCTGGGTCATATGGTAACTCTGTGTTGAACTTTTTGAGGAACTTTCAGGCTGTTTCCCAAAGTGGTTTCACCATTTTATATTCCATCAGCAGTGTATGAGAGTTGCAGTCTCCCCATGGCTCCAGCACTGATGTTTTGTTCTTTCTGATTTTGTTGCTATCTAAGCAATCCTAGTTGTTGTGAAGTGGCATCCCATTGTGGTTTTGATTTGCATTTCCCTGCTTAATAGTTGAGCATCTTTTTATGTGTTTACTGGCCATTTGTATATCTTCTTTGGATAAAGGCCAATCCAAATCATTCACCTATCTTTAAACTGGGTTATTTGTCTTTTTATTACCCAGTTTTAAGAGTGCTTTACATGTTCTAGAACAAGTCTCTTATCAGATACAGCATTTGAATATATCTTCTTTCATTCTTTGGGTTGCCTTTTCATTTTCTTTTCTTTTTTAAAATTTTATTTTTTATTATACTTTAGGTTCTGGGGTACATGTGCAGAACATGCAGTTTTGTTTTAAATTTTACTTTAGGTTCCGGGATACGCGTGCAGAATGTGGAGGTTTGTTACATGGGTATACGTATGCCATTGTGGTTTGTTGCACCTGTTGACCCATCCTCTAAGTTCCCTCCCCTCATCCCCCATCCCCTAATAGGCCTGAGTGTGTGCTGTTCCCCTCCCTGTGTCCATGTGTTCTCATTGTTCAACTCCCACTTATTAGTGAGAACATGTGGTGTTTGGTTTTCTGTTCCTGTGTTAGTTTGCTGAGGATGATGGCTTCCAGCTTCATCCGCATCCCTGCAAAGGACATGATCTCATTCCTTTTTATGGCAGTGTAGTATTCCATGGTGTAGATGTACCACATTTTCTTTATCCAATCTATAATTGATGGGCATTTGGGTTGGTTCCATAACTTTGCTATTGTAAATAGTGCTGCAGTAAACATATGTGTGCATATGTCTTTATAATAAAATGATTTATATTCCTTTGGGTATATATCCAGTAATGGGATTGGTGGGCCAAATGGTATTTCTGGTTCTAGATCCTTGAGGAATAGCCATATTGTCTTCCACAATGGTTGAACGAATTTACGTTCCCGTCAACAGTGTAAAAGCGTTCCTGTTTCTCTACAGCCTTGCCAGTATCTATTGTTTCTTGACTTTTTAATAATTGCCATTCTGACTGGCATGAGATGGTATCTCATTGTGGTTTTGATTTGCATTTCTCTAATGATCAGCAATATTGAGCTTTTTTTCACATGTTCGTTGGCCATGTAAATGTCTTCTTCTGAAAAGTGTCTGTTCACATCCTTTGCCCATTTTTTGATGGGGTTGTTTGTTTTTATTCTTATAAATTTGTTTAAGTTCCATGTAAGTTCTGGATATTAGACCTTTGTCACATGGATAGATTGCAAAAGTTTTTGCCCATTCTGTAGGCGGCCTGTACACTCTGATGATTGGCTTTTGTTGCAATTGCATTTGGTGTTTTTGTCATGAAGTCTTTGCCCATGCCTATGTCCTGACTGGTATTGCTTAGGTTTTCTTCTAGATTTTTTATGGTTTTGAGTTTTACATAATAGGAGCTATTTATGACAAGCCCACAGCCAATATCATATTGAATGGGCAAAAGCTGGAAGCATTTCCTTTGAAAACTGACAAGGATGCCTTCGCTCACCACTCCTGTTCAACATAGTATTGGAAGTTTTGGCCAGGGCAATCAGGCAAGAGAAAGAAATAAAGGGAATTCAAACAGGAAGAGAGGCAATCAAATTGTCTCTGTTTGCTGATGACATGATTTTATATTTAGAAAACTCCATCATCTCAGCCCTAAAACTCCTTAAACTGATAAGCGACTTCAGCAAAGTCTTAGGATACAAAATCAGTGTGCAAAAATCACAAGCATTCCTTTACACCGACAATAGACAAGCAGAGAGCCAATTCGTGAACAAACTTCCATTCACAATTGCTACAAAGAGAGTAAAATACCTAGGAATACAGCTAACAAGGGAGTGGGGACCTCTTCAAGGAGGTCCTCTTCAAGAACCTCTTCAAGGAGAACTCTTGAAGGACCTCTTCAAGGAGAACTACAAACCACTGCTTAAGGAAATAAGAGAAGACACAAACAAATGGAAAAACATTCCATCCTCATGGATAGGAAGAATCAATATTGTGAAAATAGCCATACTGACAAAAGTAATTTATAGATTCAATGCTCTTCCCATCAAACTACCATTGATACTCTTCACAGAATTAGAAAAAACTACTTTAAATTTCATATGGAATCAAAGAAGACCCTGTATAGCCAAGACAATCCTAAGCAAACAGAACAAAACTGGAGGCATCAGTAACCAAAATAGCACGGTACTGGTACCAAAATAGGCGTGTAGAGCAATGGAACAGAAGAGAGACCTCAGAAGTAACGCTACACATCTACGACCATCTGCTCTTCAACAAACCTGACAAAAACAAGCAATGGTGAAAGGATATCCTATTCAATAAATAGTGCTGGGAAAACTGGCTAGCTATATGCAGAAAACTGAAACTGGACCCCTTCCTTATACCTTATACAAAAATTAACTCAAGCTGGATTAAAACCTTTTCATTTTCTTAACAGTGTCCTTTAAAGCACAAAAATTTCTAATTTCGAAGTCCAATTTATCTATTTTTTCTTTTGTTCCTTGTGATTTTGGTGTTATTTTGAAGACTTCATTGTCAAATACAGGGTAATAAAAATCTACCTATATATATTTTTTATTTTTCTGGTTTTAGCTCTTGTATTTATGCTTTTGATCTATTTTAAGTTAGTTTTTGTATGTGGTATTATGTAAGGGTCAACCTTCATTCTTTTGTGAGTGGCTGTGCAGTTGTTCTAGCATTGTTTGTTGTAAAGACTGCTCTTTCCTTATTGAATGGTCTTGGCATTCAACACCAGTTGGCCTTGTCAAAAATCAGTTGGCCGCAGACATATCAGTTTAGTTCTGGATCCTCAATTCTATTCTATTGGTCTCTATGTCCATTCTTATGGTAGTAGTACAATGCTTTGATTATTGTTGCTTTGTAGTGAGTTTTGAAATTGAGAAGTGTGAGTCCTTCAACTTTGTTTTCTTCAAGGTGATTTTGACTATTGTGAGACCTTTGAAATGACATATGAATTTTATAATCAGTTTCAATTTCTACAAAGAAGCAAGCTGGGATTCTGATAGGGATTGTGTTAAATTTATAGATCGATTTGAGGAATATTGCCGTCTTAACAATATTAATTTTCCCAGTCCATGAACCTGGAATGTTTTTAGAGTTTTATAGGTCTTTTTTTTATTTCTTTCAACAATATTTTGTAGTTTTCAGAGTTGTTTTATTTTTTGTTGAATTTATTTCTATTTTATTATTTTTAATACCATTGCATATTAAATTATTTTCTTTATTTTTAGATTCCTCATTGTAAGTGTATAGAAATACAGTTGATTTTTGTATATTGATCTTGTATCCTGCAACTTTGTTGAATTCATTTATTAGTTCTATTTTTTAGTGGATTCCTTAGTATTTTATATATATAAGATCATGTCATATAAAAATAAAGATAGTTTTACTTCTTCCTTTCCAATCTGAATGTCTTTATTTCTTTTTACTTTTCAATTGCCTGGGATAGAACCTCCAGAACAATGCTGAGTTGAAGTGGTAAGGGCAGACATCCTTGTCATGTTCCTAATCTTAAGGATAAAGCATTCAGTTTCTCACCATTGAGCATCATGTAGCTATGAGTTTCTCATAGATACTCTTTATCAGGTTGAGGAAGTTCTCTTCTATCCCTAGTTTGTTGAGTGTTTTTATTAAAAAAAAAGGTGTTGGATTTTGTCAAAAGTTTTTTTCTGCATCTATTGGAATGATCATGTGATTTTTAAATTTTTTATTCCTTTGTTTTTGCTTTCTATTCTATTGATGATTACATTAGTTAATTTTTAGATGCTATCACTACACTCTTGCTGAATGTGTCCTGGGCTAATAGGTATATTTGGAATTGAAATTGAACCCACAATGTGGTCTGAGGGGTACAGGCTGTGTGTAGCTGTTTTGGGAGGGCAAATGCCCTATCTGAATCTCTACTAGCTCTTTCCTTGCTTTCTTTTTGGTGCTGATGCAGTGCCCTGAACTAGTCAAGTCCAAACTCACACCTCCAGCCAGGTAGACGTGTTTCAGGTTAATTAGGGGCCTCAGTCAATTTAGTTCATGGGCTGTAATTACAAGCACCTAAGACCTGCAATTTCTGTTTTAATTAAAATAAACAATGTGGAGGGGCTGACATCACACCAGGGCAACTGGTGTGCAAGGAATAGGTAATTACACCAAAGCAGAGTCTCTTGCTGTGAGGCAGGCTGTTGGGATCCACAGTGGAAGCTGGGCTTGGCCATCCTGGTGAATGCTAATTATTTGCTGCCAACCACAGCTCAAAACAGATGGGTGGGTGGGTCATGGCGATGACATTAGAACACGCTTCCTTCAAGTTGGGACTTAGCTGTGATCTTTGGGGCATGTGTGTGTGAGAGTGTGTGGGTATTTACATGTACAATGTCCCTTTAAATGTATTTAACATATAATATGCTTCTATGTATAAGTGCAATAGGATGAAAAAATTCTGATGTCAACTGTAGTATTAGGGATCCTCTTGGGGAGGAAGTTACCCTTGCTTAGGAAAATAATCACCTGGAGAGGGTAAGACATATCTTAACTGCTCAGTCTTACAAACTGCAGGAATTTAGGGAAGGGGTAGAGCAGAGAAAAGGAAAATAATAAAAAAGAATGAAAATAAGCAGTCTGGGAACATGGTAGAAGGGGAAAGTCTGGAAAGAAGGTAGCCAGGGTGGGTCAAGGATGCATCAAAATGAGATATTTAATGCTTAATTTAAAATTGTTTGCATTCTATGATGTCAACTTCATCTGGCATTACAAACCTTTAGTAAAGTCATCGACACACAAAAATGTCTTGTGTGAATGAATTTTTTTGGGGGGAGGGGTAAAGATCAAGGAAGAATATTTTAATTCTGCATTTGAGCAGAAGTGCAGGAGATAATAGGTAAGAGAGAAAGTAGTAACAAACCTGCATGTTGTGCACTTGTACCCTAGAACTTAAAATATAATAAAAAAAAATTTTAAAAAAATTAAAAAAAAAGAAAGGGAGCCAGGAGTGACAAAAGAGTGAAAGCCTTTGGGATTTTTCAGAAACCTCGAGCAGGGAGCGGACTTGCCACAGACCATGAGAGAGTCCACATTTATTTCAGGAAATAGATCTCATCATGGCACTCTGCCACCAGAGACCTTCCAATGGCTCCTTGGTGCCACCAAGATGTAGTATCAGCTTATTTAGATGGTGTAGTAGGCTGAAAATGCCCCTGAAAGATAATTGTTCCTAATCCCTATAAATAATCCTTATTTTTTCTTTTGGAAAAAGACTGTTGCAGGTGTGATTAAGTTAAGGATTTTAAGATGGGGAGATTATCCTGGCTTATCCAGGTGGGCCCTAAATACCATCACATGTCTCTTTATAAGAGGGAGGCAGAGGGAGATTTTACCACACACAGACCAAGAAGCAAAGTGATCACGGGGGCAGATATTGGAGCAATGCAACTGAGATCAAGGGAAGCTGGCAGCCCCCAGAAGCTGGAAAAGGCAAGGAACAGATTATCCTCTAGGGCCTCCAGAGGGAGCACAGCCCTGCCGACACCTTGATATTGGCCCACTGAAACTCATTTTAGATGTCTGGCCTCTAAAGCTGAGAGATAGTAAATGTTTGTTGTTTTAGGCTGCCAAGTTCAGGAAACTAATACAGATGGCTTCACTAGACCTTCAGGACCTGGCCTCTGCCTTCTCTCTATCCCCACTGCCTGATGTTCAGTAGGTTTTCATTTCTGGTCCACACACCTATATGTGCTGATCTCCCTACACTCCTCTGGTCTCCACTGATTCTGAGAGGTGTGGCATGCTAGACCAATTTGCAGATAAGGAAACAGTGTGCAGGCAGGACGATGCCCCTTACAGCACTGCTAAGCTGGTCTCTTGAGCCTGCACCCTTTCCCTGGCACAATTTCAGGCAGAGACAGTGCTTTCTTGCTCAGTCACCCAGGCTAAGGCTACGTGTCAAGGCAGATTGGGAAATCCCAGCTGCCTCAACTATGACATTGCCAGGTGCACCAGACTGGTACCTTTGAGGGCACAGTGGAATAAGCACAGGTTTTGGTATAGGATGAGCTGCGCCAGAATCCTGTCTTTGCTGCTTATGTGCCCTGTGACCTTGTGTAAGTTGCTTAAATATTTTGAACCTCAGTTCTCTTATTTGTAAAATGGGTCTTATAAAAGTGACCATTGAGGGTTGTTGATGTCTTTAATATATGTTTATGGAGCACCCACTCTATGTGGAAAAGCCAAAGTCCCCTCCTTTGTCACGGTGCATTTGCTTAGGTATTGAGAGAGGAAAATAAGACCTGGAGCAGGTATCCTCTCCCCTGCCCCTCCACATTGTCTGAGGCTCCTTTTTCCCAGGTGGCTATAACTGGCTCCCTTCCCTAGCCTAAGGGAAATCTCTGAGGGGACAGTTTTGGGCCAAGAGTCGACAAATGGGCAGAGCGAGGGGCTGAGCGTGCATTTGGGAGTGGAAGCAGCCTTGATCTTCCACTCATGCCATAGCCCAGACTTTTAACAGCTGGGAGGCAGCCATCACTTTGGTAGAAAATAAAGTTTCTAAGTATGACAGGCAAATGGGTATAAGGAGTGAGCTCTGGACACCCTTTCTGGACACCCTTTCTGGACCCAGAGTGCATAATCAGGGGCTCTCAAGAGAGGAAACAGAGATGAGTTCTGCTACGCACGCTCACGTGTGAATGCATGTACACACAAACGCACAGACCTGCCCAGGGAGCTGCCACACACACAGACACACATGGGCCACACAAGTGTCTATGTATACTCACTCACGCTTTGTATTGCTATTGCATTTGTACTTGTTATTTCAGAGCCATAGTCTGTCTTCCACAACTGGAGGTTTGAAAAGAATGATGAGGACATTGAATCTCAGAGATGTAAAGTTCTTTCGTCGAGATCACACAGCTTTTATAGAGCAGAATTAAGCTTCGAGCCCAAGGTTCCTAAATGTCTCCACTAAATATCTCCACCAAATTAGGCTGCCTTTCTACACACACACACACACACACACACACACACTTTTTCACCTGTTTTAGACAACACAGTATCATGGTGGGACTGTCTGAGCATAGACTGCAGTCAAATACTAGCTCTGCTGCTTTTTCATTATGTGACCTTGAGCCAAGGCACCTCACCTTTCAAAGTCTCAGTTTTCTCATCTGTAAAATGGAGATAATAAGAGAATGTATTTCACAGGGTTGTAGTGAGCATTAAAGGAGATAAAGAATGTAAAGTTCATGGCGCCTTGCCTATCACATAGTGCTCAATAAATATTTGTTATTTCTAGTACATACCAAGCACCTTTCTAGGCACTGGGGATCCCCAGCAGGTCAAGTACCTTCGGTTAGAGTGATTACCGAAAAGTTATTTTTAATGTGACTTAAAAGGAAAGGCAATAAACCATCTAGCAGGTCCTAGTTCTGGAAGCCAGATGAAAGGAAGCTTAAAACAAAGGCTCATGGTGGTGCTAAAATTCCCACCAGGGTCTATTTGGGGCCACTTTTCTATCCACCTCCCCAACCTATAGACCTGTGCATGGTTCAGTTCAAGGTCCTGGGTCTGGGCAGGCCTGGAGAGATGGGCCCTATGGCACACAGGGCAATTTCCTCATGAGCACTTGGGACGGGGGGCCAGTCCTTGATCATCTCATCCCAGAGATCTGCACACACAAGCTGCTACAAGTTTGTAGAGGACAGGAGACAGCAGCGCCCCAGACGCTTCTGCGGTTTGTCTGGGCAGAATGTCTCCCTTTCCTGGGTTGGGCTGGGCTGTCTGCTCCCTGGGGCCGCCTTGGGGTCTGAGAAGCCAGGATCCGCTGCGGAGCAGCCTGTTTCCACCCTGTCCTGCACGCCAACCTCCAGTTCCAAGCCCCAGTAGGATTATTGTTCATGGTGACAGTTTGAGCCCCTTTACACTCACGGCTGAAGAGGGGTTTATGATAGCCCTACCTCATTGTGTTGTTCTGAGGATTAAGTGAGGCAATGCATGAAGCGCACCAATTTTGGCATATTACAGGTGCCCCATAAATGTAGCAGCAATCACTGTTGTTGTTACTATCACTGTTACTATTCCTGTCACGTTGTCATCAACATTATCATCATTGGATTCTTAAGGCAGGCTGGCCTGGGATTAGAACTAGTCACTAACCATGTGATGTCAGGCGAGTAACATCTCTGTGCCTCAGTTTCCTGTAATGCAAACTGGTTGTTCTTTTTGAAGCCTCCTCCCTCCAGCCTTGTTCAGAATCTCTTGCTGAATGATTCTAACAGCCAACCCTGTGGGAAGTGGAAAGTGACCTTACTTTCTTGAACCTCAGCGAATAATGGGACAAATATAATAAGTCACTCACAGTGCAATTGGTAGAATTAAGAAGGTCGATCAATGTAAATTGCCTTGCTCAGTGCCTAGCACACAGTAGATGCTCATAAATGTCTGCAGCCTGGTCAAGAGGGCTGCCTTCCATGACCATTCACAGCGAGGAGCTGGGAAGGTGAGTGTTTTGGTCCATGCACTGTGGAAACAGAAGCAGAAAGATTCTTGTTTTCACCTGGTCCTGTCATCACTGGCCTTTGATGACATGTAGGTCCACAAAGCTCAGCTCTCTGGGGCAGTTCTTGGTTTCCTATGAACTTCTGGCAGTTTTCCTCTGTCTTTTGTGAGCAACTCCTCAAGTTATCTCTTCAATGCTGATATTTTTCAGAATTCCATTTGTTGTCATTTCTTCTTTGCACTAGGGCATTTTTTCCATTTGCAAAACTCACTTACTCCTCTGTCTGGGTCACCCCAAAGTCATCTACTGCCCTGAGTTTCCTGCTGAACTCTAGATTTAAGTATCCAACAAGCTACTGAAATTGGCACTTGGATGTACTGGAGGAAACTTGAATTCAGCGGTGCCAAACCTGACTCATCGTTTTCTCAAACCTGCTCTGTCTTCTGCCTTTCTCGTCTCAGTGATAGCACTACCAGCCACAAAATTGTCTAATATGTATTATCATCCTATACTCCTTCCTTTCTCATATTACATACACTCTGTTTATCCTTCTTTTCATCCTTCTTTTCTTCTCTCCTCCCTCTCTCCCTCTCTGTCTCCCCTCCCTTCCCTCCCTTCCCTCCCCTTCCCTTCCCTTTCCTTTCCTTTCCTTCCCACCTGCCTTCCAGCCTTCCTGCCTCTCAACAAGTATTTGAAGTATACTGAATGTCTGCTATGTGTCAGTCACTGTTCTAGTAGTTGGGCTACTAGGTCACTCAATCCTCTTAATATTACCCATAAATATCTAAGAATTGTGTCAGCCAGTTTCTCAGTTGCAAATGACAGAATACAAAACTAGGAAGAAAAGTTATTTAGCAAAATATGTCAAGTAGCCCCCATAATTGATGGAGGAGATGGAGAAACTGGCTTGAGGCCAAGCTTCTAAGAACATCCAAAACCACATTGCAGATCTAGCTTAATATTGAGATTTTGATTGCTGTTGCTGAAGCTACCACTGCATACTAGATGCCAGAAACCTGACTTTATTGCAAGTGACCACTGTCACCAGCATCAATGTCACTTCTGGTTTGGCAATTTGGCCTGGCAAACATGCTGCCCTGAAAACTGGTGACTTGGTTGTTTCCTACACCAGCAAAACTGTGCGTGAGCTCCAAATAGACCAGTTCCTCAAATTGACCGCTTCCCAACTGGAGTGTCTAGTTGCTGAAGGTTGATTATGTGCTCATGGCATAGCAGCAAGGGAGTCTGGAAATCACTTGAGTTCTGACTTCCACATCAGAAACTGGAACTCATTATGTCTTATTTCCCCCAAATTGCAAAAAGCTGTTAAAAAGATAATGGAAAAAAAAAGCTGGGATTGGTGGCTCATACCTGTAATCTCAGCCACTTGGGAGGCTGAGGCGGAAAGATCGCTTGAGACCAGTAGTTCAAGAGCAGCCTGGGCAACACAGTGAGGCTCCCAGCTCTACAAAAAACTTAAAAAATTAGCTAGAAGTGGTGGTGCATGCCTGTGGTCCCAGCTACTTGGGGAACTGGCGGAGGGCGATCACTTGAGCCCAGGAGTTTGAGGCTGCAGTGAGATGTGATCATGCTGCTGTACTCAGCCTGGGCAACAGAGCAAGAACTTGTCTCTAAAACAATGAACAAACACAAACATTAATGGGCAGCCACACACGTAAAATAATAAATTTCTGCCATAGAAATCTATCTCCTACCCTCCATCATCACTACTGATGCTCCAGGCCCGTCTTGAGATCTCTCACCCTGGTCTGTGTCTGATCCAGTTCTCACTCTGACACAATTCTAACACTGGCTGCTCAGCATCCTTTTGCACCTCCCCATTGTCTTAGTACTTCAGTCACCCCATGTGATCTGTCAGCCTCATCCTCTGCCACTACACTTTCTTCCTCCCCCTACTTCCACTCTTCCAGAAGAAATAAAGAGGGGAAAGCCATGACAGTCATTGGATGACAGTTTCTCAGTGGCATTTTGAGGATGACATGGTGACTCCTCTCATGGATCCAACATAACCTAGAGTCTTAAAGGAGGGTGGGGAAGATTTTGACTGAGGGCACATACACAGCCTGCCTGTGGCTGTCTTGGTAACACTTTTTTTTTTTTTTTTTTTGAGACAGAGTCTCGCTCTGTCACCCAGGTTGGACTACAGTGGCTGGGTCTCAGCTCACTGCAAACTCTGCCTTCCAGGTTTACGCCATTCTTCCACCTCAGCCTCCCAAGTAGCTGGGACTACAGGCACCCGCCACCATACCAGGCTAGTTTTTTGTATTTTTTAGTAGAGACGGGGTTTCACCATGTTAGCCAGGATAGTCTTGATCTCCTGACCTTGTGATCTACCCATCTCGGCCTCCCAAAGTGCTGGGATTACAGGCTTGAGGTAACACTTTAAGTGATGACTTTCAAATATTTCCATTGGACCAGAAGTCTCACCACTGGGGCTCCCGTGTCTGGGTTCAGCAACTCTGTGTATGTTCCTATAAATAGTAACCTATTGAGAAGGGCCCCTTATGCCTAAGACTTTGAAAAAAGGAGTGTTTCTGTGTCTGTCTCTGTCTTTTTGCTTCCTTCTCTCTCTGGCCTCTCTCCACTTCTTAATTCCCAAGCTGGGGCCCAGCCCTCACCCCTCCTCCCTTGCCTTAACCTGATGCAATTGCACCTGACAAAGCGAACAGGGCAGTGAGCCATGAGAGAACTGGTGGGGAGAGGGATTAGGGGGAGAGCTCATCACCCAGTGAGCACGGGCCACCAAGCTTAAGCAGAACAGGATGAATAATTGTTTCAGGACCAAAGTCATGACTACAGGGTGTGATCTCACCCTTCATAACTGCAGACTCAGAGAAGCAGGGGAATTTTCAAAGGAAATCTTTCCTGGTGTTAAAAAGAGGGAGAATCTGAGGTTAGAAGCAGCCATGTGAAAACTTTTCATTCTGCTAGGAGTGACTGGTCTCAGATTGACTAGGGGCCAGGGAGGACAGCCACACTGGTCAACCAGGCTCTTCAGATTGGCCTCCAACCTCGCCCAGCCCTGCCCAATCCTTGACCCACCCTGACAAGTACAGGAAGTGCGTTGGGAACCTCAGCCCCACCCTGGGTGGGGTTCAGAGTTTTCTCTGTTAGTTGGAGCCCCAGGCCTGGTGTGCGTGTGTGTTTCTTGGATGCTCATGTCCTTCATGCTTTAGCCTATGTGCACACCTTCCCTTTGGTTTCCCTACCCAGCTCTCTTTTGGCTGAGGCCTATGATAAAATTTGTCTGATCCAGCTGGGGTGCTGACATTCTCTCCAGTCCCTGACTGGGCTGTCCTTCAGGTTAAATGTACCCCACATGCCTATAATCTTGACACTCCCAGGGATGGACTTTCAGTACCACCTCTGCAAATAACAATACAAACACATTATTAGTAACAATCATTTATGTACTGATAATTACTCAAGCGTACACAGAGAAAGTTTCCCATGCTTTGAAGGCCGTATTCTCATTGATTAATACTACCTAAATTCTAATCCTGGATTGCTTATTAGTGGGGAACTTTGGTTACATTATTTCACATTCTTCTGCGAGCCTCTGTTTTCTCCTCTGTGAAATGGGCATGATGTTAGTGTGCATAGATGAAAGGGCGGTTGAGAGGATTAAATGAGATGATACACATAAAGAGCTTACCACAGTTCCTGGGAGATAGTAAATAATAATAATAAAACCAATAGCTTTCATTATTCATTTTTTAAAAAAATCATTTTATTAATAATTAAGGTATAATTATCACATGACAAAATGCACTCATTTTAAATGACCAATACAATACATTTTGACAAATGGATATACTCATTAACCCATTAACTACAATCATAATCAATCTATGGAACATTTCCATCACTCCTAAATGTCTCCTTGTGATACTTCCCAGGGACCCCCTCCCTATTCCCCACCCCTGTCTCCCACCAGGCAACCACTGATTTATCTTCTGCTACTTTAGATTAAACTTATTCTTTCTAGAACTTATAAATAAAATCATATAGATTTATTATTTTGTGTTCTGGCTCATTTTGCTCAGTCAGGTGTTTTTCAGACTTATATATGTGATGGCATGTATCAGTTCAGTGTTTTGCTTCTTTTTATTGCTGACTATGATGGTATATGGATGATACAACAACTTGTGCGTCTGTTCACCAGTTGATGGGAATTTGAGTGGTTTCCAGTTTTCAGTTACTGTGAATAAATTTGCACTAAACATTTGCACACAAGTCTTTGTATGGGCATCTGTGTTCATTTCTCATGGGTAAATAGGTACAAGTAAGATTACTAGGTTATATAGTAGACATACGTTTAACATTGTAAGAAACTGCCTGAATATTTTCCAAAGTGGTTGTACTGTTTTACCTTTCCCACCACAGTGTATGAGAGTTCCAGTTGCTCTATTTGTCAACACTTTTTGTTGTCAGTCTTTTTAATTTTAGTCATCCTAACTGACATACCATATGATCTCATTTTGCTTTTTACTTCCAGTACCTGATTACTAATGACTTTTTAATGTGAACATTGACAATTTGTGTATCTTGAGAAACATTTTGCCTACTTACAAAATTTAGGCTCTTCCAACTATTGACTTGGAAGAGTTCTTTAAATACTCTGGATATAAGTCTCCATTCAGACATATGTGTTGTGAATATTTTTTCCCATATGTATCCCGTTATCTTAATGGTGCCTTTAAAGAGAAGTCATTTTTAAATTTTGATGAAGTCCAATTTATCATTTTTTTTTTACAATAGGTCCTTTTTTCAGGTTCTGTATAAGAAATACTTGCCTATCCCAATCTTGTAAAGATCTTCTGTTACTTTTAGAACATTTACAGTCTTAACTTTTAAAGTTGTCTGTTATCAATTATTTGAATTAATTATTATGTGTTGTGTGAGGACAAGATTCTTCTTTTTTATATTTACTTATTATTTGTGCACATGTATGTTCAGTTATTCCAACACCATTTGTAGAAACAGTTATCCCTGTGCTATTGGGTGACTTGGCATATTTGTCTAAGACCAAATGACCACATATGTATGAGTTTATTTCTGTACTCTCTATTGTGTTTCATTGATCTGTATGCCTATTCCTTTTTATTCTTTGTTTTTTTGAGATGGAGTCTCGCTGTATCGCCCAGCCTGGAGTGCAGTGGCGTAATCTTGGCTCACTCCAAGCTCTGCCTCCCAGGTTCATGTCATTCTCCTGCCTCAGCCTCCCGAGTAGCTGGGAATACAGGCACCCACCGCCACACCTGGCTAATTGTTTTGTATTTTTAGTAGACACATGGTTTCACTGTGTTAGCCAGCATGGTCTCGATGTCCTGACCTTGTGATCCACCACCAGCCTTGGCCTCCCAAAGTTCTTTTTTTTTTTTTTTTGGTCTTAGCAAGATGCGGTCTTGCTATGTTGCCCAGGCTGGTCTCAGACTCCTGGGCTCAAGTGACACTTCCACTTCAGCCTCTTGAGTAGCTGGGATTACAGACCTGTGCTACTGCACCCAGCTTTTCTATTCTTGTGCCAATACCACACTGCCTAGATTCCAGTAGCTTTACTGGAAGTCTTGAAACCAGGTTTGCAAAATTGTTTTGGCTTCTCTAGGGCCTTTGCTTATTTACACACATTTTAGAATCAATTTTTAAATTTACTTTTAAAAGTCTGCTGGAATTTTGACTGGGATTGCCCTAAAATTATAGGTTAGTTAGGAATAAATTTATATTTTAACAATCTTGAGTCTTCCGACCCATGAATATAGTATATACTTTCACTTATTTAAATCTTTTAAAATTTTCTCTCAGCTATGCCTTATAATTTTGATTGTGTAGTCTTTATATATATTTTGTTAAATCTATCCATAAGTATTTCATGGTTTTAAAATGTATTTTAAATATTTTGTAATATTTTGAATTTCAATTTTTAATGGTCTGTTGCTAATATTTAGAAATGCAACTGATTTCTGTATTTTGACTTTGTATGCTGTGATCTTGCTAAATTTACTTGCAGTTCTACCTGCATTTTTGCAGATTCCATAGAATGTTCTCTGTTTCTTCATCTATGACATGGGGATAATGTGAGTATACCTACATTAAAGGGCTACAATGAAGACTAAATAAGGTAACACACCTAAAGAATTGTGCATATTCCTGGTACATTTTAAATTATAGTTAACGAAACAAATAGTACCATCTTTTTAAAAAAATCAGCTTTTATTTTAGATACAGGGGATACATGTATAGATTTGTTACATGAGGATACTGTGTGATGCTGAGGTTTGGAGTACAAATCTTGTCATCCAGGTAGTGAGCAGAGTATCCAATAAGTACTTTTTTAAATTCCCCATCCCCCCTACTCCTTCCACCCGCTAGTAATCCACAATGTCTATTGTTCTCTATGTCTGTATTAGCTTCCACTTATAAGTGAGGATGTGTGGTATTTGGTTTTCTGTTCCTGCATTAATTTGCTTAATATTATAGCCTCCAACTTCATGTTGCTGCAAAAACCATGATTTCATTCTGTTTTATGACTGCCTAGTATTCCATAGAGTATATGTCCCATATTTTCTTTATCCAGTTTATCTTTGATGGGCATCTGCGTTGATCCCATGTCTTTGCTCAAATAGTACCATTTTAATACAGGTGAAATTTATCTATGCTTTAAGAAGTAAGGATAGGGGTTATTCTTGGGAGGAAATAGTAACCAGAAAGCTGTAGTCTGGGGGCTTCTGGGGTGCTAAGAATGCTGTTTCTTGAATTGGGTGCTGGTTCCACAAGTGTGTTCAATTTGTGCAAAAACAGTGAGCTATGCACTTACGCATTTTTCTAGTATGTTCATTATACTTCAATAAAAAGCAAAAATGGAGACAAGTGACTCGTGTTCTGAGCACTTGTCATGTAACTATCCCTGGCAGACTCACTTTACATGGGTGATTTCATTTAACTCTGTGTCCTGGGTGCTACTATCATCCTTATCTCACAGAAGACAACACAGGTTCTAAGAGATGGAGCCACTGTCCAAGTTCAGAGTGAGTGAGTAGTGAAGGTGGGTGTCATTACAATTCTTGTGCCCTTCACTGCTATGCTGTATGGCCTTGTGTTAGAGTTGGGTTGGAAAGCATGTAAAATCCTTAGTTCCAGGGTCCAGGGGAAGGGATCCTGCCTCACCCAGGCAGGATGGACAGCGGGGGAAGGTTTCTGAGTGGAAAGGGCAGTGGGAGAGGGGCCCGAGGGGTCCTGGGAAGACCCAACTGAACCAGCTGGGTTCTCTCTGCCATCACACCTCCCTATCAGCTTGGTCTCTCAGAACCAGTCCTCTTCCCACACAAACACTGTGTAATTGCTTGATATAGCCTAGTGCACAGGGCAGGGGTGGGCAGACGTTTATTTTTCATTAAAATGTTGGAATGAAATTGTGGGAGGTGGTGCTCAGCAGGGGGGAGCTGCCTCAGAAAATGTGCTGATGGGCCCAAATTTATCAGCTGGAAACACCTGCTTCTGGTACCTTCTGCCACCTATCCAAGCCTTGCTTTTTTCATCTGAAACTACTAATATTGCCAACATTACCATGGCTCTCGAGATGGTGACATAAGACAATGCAGGGATGGGAGTGAGAGGAAGCAGGAGGTCAGGATTTAAATTCTCCTTCTGTCACTTAACAAGGTGGACTTTGATCTAGTTTCTTACACCTCCCTGGGCCTCAATTTCCTGATCTGAAAACTGGGATGTATTACTTATCCTGTAGGGCTGTCATGAGAAGCCAACTTCATGCTAGATATTAAAATACCCAGCAGAAGCCTGGTGTACAGCAAGTGCTAGGTAAACCTCAAGATATTTGTAAACCATGAAATATTGTTCAAGAACTCTGCCCTTCTTCCAATCCCAGGTTGAAAGAACACACATTCCTTAGGAGATGCTTCTTGGCTGTTGAGTGGAGTAATCACTTCCAGGAAGCTTCCTGAAGCACCTACCCAAGAGGGATACCTCCATCTATTGTGGAGGCTTGTAGACCTCTACCATGTCTACCTCTACCATGTAGACATGGTAGAGGTCTATAAGCCTGCAGCAAATGTGACTGAAATTCAGTCATTTGTCTCTTTTTTGATCATGTGATGACAACCAGCTTCTTTGACTGAATTGGAGAGGTGTTTGGGTCTCCCTCCCCAACACCCAAACCACCCCACCCCAGTGTCCTTTCCCATCCAAGATGGCAGCCTTTTTGCTGAGATGAAGCCACCACAGAGCAGGAAGCCAGGCAGGGCAAAGAAAGGTCTTGGGTCATGGCTGCAACTTTCCTCTTACTCTTCCTTACATGATGAAATCTGGGAGATTCTGAGCTGCTGGGCTTGGGGGTTAAAGGACCATTTGATCTCGCAGCCCTGGTGAAGCTGAATCTTCAAATCCACAATTGAGGTGAGAATGGAGTATCAGGTGGGGGCTGATCCTGAGCTGTGCCCCTAACTTTCTGATCTCTTCCTTGGTAACACATGTATAGATGGGCTGAACTGGGCTGGGCCCATACTTGGACCTGTCCTGCTCTTCTCATGTTTTCTTAACAGGCCATGCTCTCTCTCAACTTCAGGTCTCTGCATATGCAGTTGCCTAGCTTATATGCCTGGAGCATGCCTTGTTTTTCATTTCCCTTCACATCGTCTAATGGGATGTCTCAGCATGGACATCATTTCTCCAGTAAGCCTTTCCTGCCCCTATTGGTCTAAAGCAGAATCCTCTTCTTTGTGTCTTTGTGGCCCCCTCTAATGCCCCATCACAGTATAGGGTATTGTACATAGACTGTATTGCAAGCCCTGGCTTCTTGTCAGTGTCCCTTCTCCCCTTAGACTATCAACTCCCAGAACACAGGGTCTCTTGTTTATTATTATACTCCCAGTATCTGGCACATAGTAGGCACTCAACAAATACTTATTAAATGAAGGAATGTCCCCTGTGGGCATCCAAATCTTGTTTTCATGTGTCAGGTCAGAGGCACCCAGGTCGGGTATCCTTATGTAGTAACTGGAGAGACTGCAATTTAGGACTTTAACCACAAAAATGTTAATAGAAAGTACTGAGCTCATGTTCTACAATGATAACCTATGTAGACAACTTGAGGATACTAGTACAGAGAAAACTACACATGATATAGTATGGGGTATACAAGAACCTGATATAAGCTGCAATTTCACTGTCACTATGGGTGAAAACCCAAGGCTAGAAACAGCTCAGAGAATGGACTATGTTCTGGTTCTTCCTGGAAATACTGCTGACTTCCTTCTGAAGATACCTTGCTCTTCTTGTCTACACATGTCTGGCCTCACATTACTGTTTGTTTGCAGAAAATCTCCAGCTTCTGCTATGTCTTGACTAAAGTTTACTTTATGGGACATCAATGGCATTCCCCAATATTCATAAGGAGCTTTGCTTCTAATTTACTCTGGGAAATAGTTTCCCTGGCTTTCTGTTCAAGGGACCACCCCTATCTCCCTGCCCAGCGTGCCCAGAGCTACATTTACAACTCATAACCTGGGCTTCTAAACTCACTGTGGTCCATCCATTATTCAAGTTGTCGGGAGGAATTAATGAAGGGCATTGTTCTTAGCCTGCCATCTCTCTGGTAGGAAAAGTAACTTCCTGAGGATTGTTTGAGTTAAAAATGGATTCCTCCACCAGGTAGAAACGTGGCCACTGTGTCAATTCATGGTAACTCTGTTGATGCTCTCCCTCTTTCATGCTCATAAGGAGGTTCATCCTGTAGTATTCCCAGCTACTCCAGCCTTCCTCTTCCTCCTGACTGTGGCAAGTAGTCTGATTGGCTCATAGGCATTCTTTTCAACATGTTGACAAATCCTGAACTATGTGCTGGGGATAACAAGGTGATTATGACACCAGTTACTGTTTTTGAGAAATTCAAAGTCTGGATGCAAAAAATTTAAATAAATAAGAACACATGGGAGTTACTTTCAGTGCATAACAAGGAAAACGATATTCCAGGAAACATGTGCAAAGGCACTGGGGCCTAAAAATACCTCTCGTGCTCAGGGAACTGGAAGACACCCAAAGTGACAGAACTTGGGGAAACCAGAAAGAACCAATGGCTGGAAAAGCTGTAGGCTCAGGCTGTGGCCAGGATGTCTACTAAGTTGCTTGTAGGTAGAGGAGAGCACTGGGTTCTCCCAGAGAGTGATATTGTCAAAAGGGGGCTTCAGACAGATCCTTCTGGCAGCTCTAAAGGGGAAGGCCTGAACCAAGGTCTGACCAGAAGCTGATGCCCAGAGGAGAGCTGTGAAAATGCAAACCCATGAACAGCTATTTTCGGGAAGGAGACTTCTGACACAGGCTAGTTTTGAAGACAATCACTTTTTCAAGACAAGTTTGGATTCCCTCACTGGGTCCCCTTAGTATGATAATTAAATGACCCCAAAGCCCCTGCCCAGGACAAATGCAGATCCCAGTGGCCTCAGGGAGGGAGGGATATGTGACAACCACAGTCTATAAAGCCCTATGAAGGGTGATAACTTCCACCTTTTCTTCACTCTCCCATGCCTTACCAGGATTGAGTCTCATCCCAGAAGCTTCTGAATGAGCTGGAGGAATTGCAGACTCATTAGTTTCTGAAGTATGCCCATGGTGCCTGGTTGCATTGGCAGAAACTTTGGAAATGTGCTGCCCATTAAGACATTTTAACCAACATGACATAATTTAGTCACACTGATCTGGTCAACTGGTTTCACTGCTGACCCTGGACAAAATCCTTTCACTCTCTGGGCATCAGTTTCTCTGCCTGAAAATGGGGAAGACAAAAGTAAATTGAAGGTCTTTCTACCCTTAATTGCTTACAGGTCTAAACTCTAGGTTCCTGGGCTCATCTCCTTCAGGGCTGGTAGCTGTGACTGATTGGCTCTCATGACCAGTCTTTTGGCAATATCCTGCTGTGAGCTTGTGCCATGTTCTTTAAGTCAACTTTCTACAAACTCACTGGCAGTGTTCGTTCTTGTTGACTCAAGAGGGCACCCACGTTAGGCTCTAGAGAAATTTTGTACAAGAACTTTGTACATGTGGTGAGGATGCAGGTTGTGTTTTTACTTGTCATTGGAAAAGAAAAGAGGGAATATGGGTGTGTGTGGATAGTGGATTGTGAAAACTTGGCCAAGGAATTGGGCGTGGTTTCCAGTACTTGGAAGATGGACTTTCATCCTAGGGTCTTCTGTATTTCAATTCTTGAGTTTTATACCATAATGATTTCTTGAATTGTAGTGTTTCTGAGGTTCTCCTCTTAGCTCTCTTCTCATTCCAGAATCCTCTCTGGGTTCCATGACTTTCTCCAGGCCAAACTTCACTCCTAACTTTTGAATCTGTTCCTTGTCTTCTGGGAACCTCCTGTTCTATGTCCTGCAGCTCCTTTAACTCAGCAAGTTCCAGCCTGAATTGATCCCCTTTCCTGCCAAACTTGCTCCTTCTCTGTTCCCTGTTTCAGGAATGACACTACTCTCCACCCAGGCACCACCATGGTTAGAAGCTTGGAGTCATCCTGGACTCCTCCCCAATCCTCATTCCTACATTTATCAATCACAACATCCTGTCTGTTTGGCCCCTGAAACGTGTTAGAGTCTACCGTGTTCTCTCCAGCCCAACAGCTCCTTTCCCAAGTTCAGTTGGCATCAAGTTCAGAGACAATCCTCATCATCTCCTGGATAATTAAAATAACCTCTTTCCATTTGGTTTCTCCCCAGCGGTCTCTCTCTCTTCCAGTTTGACTTTACCATTGCTGCCACAGTGTTTTTCCTGAAACCCCAATTCCAGCCATGTCTATCTTTTACTTAAGATATTCCATGAAGTCTTCATGCCTTATAGATAGAGTTCAAATTCTCTTGCTTGACATATGAAGCTGATGAACTCTGGCTTTGCCCTTGTGCCCAACTTTCTATCTTGACCTTCCATAAACACATGTTATTTCAGCCACAAGAGACCAACCGATGTTTCCTGGATGCACCTTCTCCTTTCAAAGTTCCATGCCTTTCCACACATAGTTCCTGCTGCTTGGTTTGCACATCCTTCCAGCCCTTTTTTACTTGACTCTGCTGACCTATGACCCCTGTTGACCTCTCAAACCTCACTCCTTACCACTATTCCCCTACCTTTGTGCAGCTTTCACTGCTGACACCCAAGGCCGTCACCTTATACCACTGACTGGGCTTCTTAATACATGACAGGATGGCTGCCAGAGGTGGCCATGACTGTCTACTCCAAGGGCTTTTGAGATGGGCCAATAAATCCTTCTCACCAATGCCCTCTTTTGCATCTGATGGATGTGTAATATGGTCTTCTGGGTTGATCTTAAGCCATGTGGCAAGGGACAGACATTTCTTGTGTAAATAAAGCCACTCTTCTTACTTCTTCCATAAGCCCCTATCTGTGCTCCCACTGATGCCTGTGAATGAAAGGCAATAATGTGGTCAACAGTGAAAGAGATCACATTCTAAAAATGCAGTGATTGTAGACCAGAGAGTTCCAGACATGGTTGGAAGATACATTTTTCTATGTGTACATTATAAAATTCTGAGTGACAAATTTGACATAACTGAAAAATGAATTATCATTCACATTTCCCTGCATATTCTGAGTAAGACTTGCATTTGTGGTCTTCATCAATGAAGCATAGTAACAACTTCCTGAGTCACTGGAAGCCAGTATTCATAGGTGGCACGGCAGATGATGCAGCATTGTGAGTAATGATGTAACCGGCATTAAAAAATGCTACTAGGGAACTGCATAGGCATAGAGATATATATTGTTCCCAAGCAAACAGGTTCTGAAGTGCCATGGCATCATGAGTAAATATAGCATTGATACTTTTTTTCTCATAGTGGGATATATAAAACTAGCCAGAATCAGTATACGTGAAAATAAAGTACACAAGGAGACATTACTAGGATTCTCCAGAGAAACACAACAAATATACAAGACATATATATTCATGTAAATGTGTATGTATGTATATATATACACACATACCTATATTTTATGTTGGGTTATCTCAAAGAACCCTCCAAATTTGGTAGCTCTCTGTCCATCTGTTTTTAAGGAATGTGAGAACAGGGGTTTCGACAAACAGGCAAAACTCTATGTTTACTAAAGGGAAAAAGCCCAAGAAAGCCTCAATAAAAGCATGCCCACAAGGTACTGCCACAAAAATATCCAGTTGTGAAGCTCTGTAAGAGTGAGCAGGAATTATTACCTTAATTTTAGAGATAAGGCTCACACTACTAGTAAGAGATGTAGGTAGGATTCAAGTACTCTAAATCTGATCGCAACATCCATGTTCCTTCCATTGTGTAATCCAGAGATGAGTGAACTAGAAAGCAATGTGACTCCATACCATCATCTCTGATGGGTGTGGGTGTTACAAACACAAATATTAAGAAAGTGAACACAGCAAAACACAGGAAGAAATGACCCATGTTTATAAGAATTGTGTAAGAAAGCATAGGCTCAAGAAGAGTGAAGGCTTTAGAAAAACAACTAAAAATAAAAATAAGGATTTTTATCGCACCGTCTGGAGATACCTGGTGGGAAAAGAAGGAGAGTCCACAGCATGGGCATGATGGTGTAATGTTGAGAGTAATCAGAGAGATCGCCAAGCTGCTCAATTCATCAAGGCAAACGGCCTTTAATCTGGAAAGATTGAAACTCACGATAAGAGATAGGAGACAGGCAAACACCTCACTGCTCTTAATTAATTCAGCTCTTCAATTCCACATGAATTATAGCCCAGGGTTCTGAAAAGACTTGCATAAGTCTTTGTGGAATCCCTGTCAGCCTTATTTGAAAAATGGGGAGGGAGAGAGATGCCAGAAGACTGGGAATGGGCATGTCTTATCTTGATCTTTAAAACCTGGATTCTAGAAATTGTGGGTTCAGGCCAGTTTCTGGCAACAAACTAGAAATGATTACTTAAGTGGTGTATGGGTTACGTGTACTTAGAAAGAGAAGTAGGAATCAGTGGGAATAAGAGCCATGATAGATTCACGAAGAACTAGTAATTCCAAAATGTTCTTATTTCTCTTTTAAAAAATAAGCTTCCTAGAGTGGTACTGTAGATATTTGCCATTATCATTATGTCTCCACCATTTGGACTTACGTGGGGGAATTTGCCCCTTATGGATCTTGGTGAGATGTGGAGCCCATCTTTTACCATAAAACAGAAAACGTCACGTGCTCCATTTCCCAGCCTCTCTGGCAGGAGGACTCTGGCAGGTGTTCTAGGTTTCAGAGCACCTGCCAGAGTTCTCTGGCCAGAGAGGCTGGGAAACGGAACATGTAGAATTTTCAGTCCTCTTCTGGTGTCCCTCTCCCTCCAAGTTTTTCATATAAGACTGACAGGGATTCCACAAAAACATAGCATAGAGGCAGCCACCTATGACTTGAGGTTGGGTTTAAGAAATGCCAAAGAGCAGCAACAGTGGGTGAAGAATCAAACCTATCAATTGAATTTCCAGGGGTGATGGTAGTACCAACACTCAAGGCAGAATGCTCTGTCTATGCCAGTGGGTTTTGAGGGACACCAGCAACAATTTCTGCCCAGATGGGTTCTACTGTATAACTTGGAGGGCTGTTCTTGGCTGCCTGATCTCTGACTGGTTCTCCATTCTTCCAGAGGCTTTGCGAGCTTCAAAATAACCTTTTATCAAATGCCTTCTATACCTCAACTAGCCAGTCATTTTCTGTTGCTTGCAACAAATCACCCTGAAAGGATGGTCATATCTGTTAAGTCTGGGTAATGCCAGACAGAGTATCTTGACTGTAGCAAGATTTGTCAGAGATCCTCATGTTGAATCTATAGATCACCTTGGGCAGGATGGCCATTTTCACGATATTGATTCTTCCTATCCATGAGCATGGAATGTTCTTCCATTTGTTTGTGTCCTCTTTCCTTTCACTGAGCAATGGTTTGTAGTTCTCCTTGAAGAGGTCCTTTACATCCCTTGTAAGTTGGATTCCTAGGTATTTTATTCTCTTTGAAGCAATTGTG
>NW_012101477.1:1011462-1042259 GCF_000951045.1 Mandrillus leucophaeus
TGACGAGTTGATGGGTGCTGACGAGTTGATGGGTGCAGCACACCAACATGGCACAAGTATACATATGTAACAAACCTGCACGTTGTGCACATGTAACCTAGAACTTAAAGTATAATAAAAAAAAATTTAAAAAAAAGGTAAAAGTAAGTTTATGATAAATCTGACAAGGCAAAAAAAAAAAAAAAGATCCTCATGTTAAAATTAAGAACAAGATGAAGAATAGTGGGCTGCAAACTATTGCAGTGAGGTGAACAGGACGTTTATGTCTCCAAACGTTGAGTAATTTTTCCAGGCTTGTCTCTAAGGACCTCTCCAGTGACTGCTATGGCAGGCAGAAAGATTCTCCAAACATGTCTTTGTCTTAATCCTCAGAAATGTGAATGTGTTATGTAAGGTTACACAGGAAGGGGAATTAGGTTGCAGATGGAATTAATGTTGTTAACCAGCTGTCCTTAAAATAGGGAGCTTATTCTGGATTACCTGGGTGGGACCAATATAATTACATGGGTCCTTATACGTAGGAGAAGGAGGCAGAAGAGAGAGTTGGCGAGGGGGTTCTGAGACGTGCCGTATTACTGGTTTTGAAGATGGAGGAAGGGGGCCATGAGCCAAGGGATATGGGTAGCTTCTAGAACCTGAATAAAACAAGAAAAGAGATTCTCCCCTAGAGCCTCCAGAAGGAACACAGCCCTGCTGACACCTGGATTTTAGCCTAGTGAGATCCTCATTGAGCATCTGATCTACAAAACTGTAAGATAATAAATTTGTGTATTTTTAAGCCATTAAGTTTGTGACAGCAGCAATAGGAAAGTAATACACATCCCTGTGTTTCTGCAATTGCCTTTTCCTGGTACGGCATTTTATTTATTTGTTTATATCTTATTTATTTTCAAACTATATTGGGAAGAGTCCTAAGGTTCCACTGGAGTGCCTCAGGGGCCATGAAGAAGAGGAAATAGGAACGGGAAAGGCAGAGGCAACAGGACCCTGGGATGCCCGCCCATGCTGCTATCAGAGCCATACTGCATTTATCTAGTTTGAATATTAGGATTCTAGGAAAAAATGTTTGAAAGCCATCACTGACATCAGAGAGAAAAGTTTCACTTTCAATAATAAAATATAATATTTATTGACCATTTATACGTGCCAGATGCTGTGCTTAGCAGCTTATATAAATTATCTTATTTTGTCCCCATAATAGCTAAAGGAGATAGGTATCATCTTTACAGATGGGGAAGCTGAGGCTCAAAGAAATTAGGTAACTCAACCAAGCTTCCATAGCTTGCAAATGGCAGAGATGATATTTTAACTTAGGCTATCTGTAGCTGTCTGTAGAGTCTGCAGTCTTAGGCAAGTGGGTCAAACTTCTGACTAGAAAAGAACCTAGAGGAGTACCACACTGGTATAATCCAGAAACCAAACATATTTTATATGGTGGAAGATATTTATGTGGGAAAGAGGCAAAAGCCTGCATTTGGATTCCGGAACACAATTGCATCATAGTGTGGATATTTCATGAAAATTGATCAGGTTATTTGCTCATTTATTGCAGAGAAGTGTTTCCATTGAGTGGAAGAATACCACCTTCTGAGTGTGTTACAAATCTGAGATTCTAGGATCCTGTAATAAGAAAGTTCTTTACATAACAGAATGGGCTGTCTTACTACATTGCGAGTGCCTCATCGCTGGTGGCAGTCAGGAAAAGAGCTAGTGTGCATGGGGACAAGTTGATTTAAAGTCACTTTTAGATGTAAGATTCTACAATCTAAAGGTTGCTGAGCATAAGGCCAAATGTCTCAAAGCCTTAGTGTTTGACTTTAAGCAACATCATCTTTCCTAGACTCACCTGGCAGAAGAAATCCTAGGCTGATAGATTCAGCCTCAGGGTGGGACACTCAGTGGGACTTGGGTTTTATCCTAGAAGAAATGGGAATACACAGCAGGTGTTTAAGCAACAGCCTGATATTAACATGTTTGCATTTTTGAGAGGTAAGTATATCAGGGACAAGAAATTTGATTGAGGAGAGCAGCTGCAGCTTAACAGCTGCAAAGGCCCAAGTGAGAGAGACATTTCTAGGCCAGAGCAGACGGAGCCAGAGTCTTGGGCTGAGAGGGGGAAGGGGAGGGTGGAGTCCAGGACAACACCCAGGTGAGGGCTGGGCTGGGCGGAGCTGTCCAGAACAGGCGGTGCTGGTGCCCGCAGGCTGCAGGAACACTAGGGCACAAGACTGTCCACAGGGAAGCTTGTCTGGGGAGGAGCACTGTGGGAAGTGGGTCATAGTCTTGGACGGCTCCACAGATGGATTAGTCAGAAGTGGGTCAGGAGCTGGAGGTCGGGCGTCAAGACAGGTGGAGCCCTGTAATCCCTACCCCACCTGTGATTTAAGAAACAGGTGAGGACAAATGAGAGTCTGGCTATACGGACCTCTGGGTGTACTGGAGGCCGCAGAGAGGGAGATGTCATTGCATGGCTGTGAACCCACTGACCAAGAAGCCCAGCATCACTACCATCCCATTCCCCATCCATTTGGTGATCCCATAGTTACCAGACATGAAGGAAAACAGAATTCTGGGAGACTTCCCCAGCTGCCACTTCCCCCTGGACTTCAGACTAAACTAATTCATTCTCTTTAGAAATTCAACCACATGTACCTATTACTCTAGGAAAACCATGTTTCCCCCCAGTTAGTGTTTTGATATGTTAGTCTCTTTCAATTCTACTTATTAACACTCTGCCTCTCCTTTCCTGTACATGAAACCGGGGCTCAGTTTCATTATCTATAAAATGGAGATAATAATAGTGACCGTTATTACATAGATAGTAATGCAAATTCAATTCTTAGCGCATAGTACATATCCAGTGCAAGTTAATTGTTGTCAGGAAGGATATGCTAAACCAAATGAAGAGGAATCAGACTATTCTCATGGGATCAGATGATTCTGATAAAGGGTTTTGTGGAGAGGAGAGTAGAAAGAAGAAAGAGGCATAAAAACGGAAGTAAGGCCAGGAACACAGGGTAGCAGAGTCAAGAGGGTTAGGATGACAGTTTGGGGGATGCCAAAGCCAGAAGGCAGGGAGTAGCACAGTACCACATTACTCAGATGCACCTGCTCATGATTTTATTCAGCTGCTGAGTCTGACTCTCAGGTAACTCAAGTGTGCTGGTCTCAGGACAGAGCCATCTACGTGTGTATATCTATGTGCACTGCAGCCATCTGTAGAGTCTGGAAAACCTACTTCTAATTTTAGTTTTTGGCATTTACCTACTGTGTGATTTTTCCCAATCTACTTCTTCTCTCTCCATGTAAATGTCTTCAGCTATAAAATGAAGGAGCTGGGTCAGGTTGTCTCAATGATCCCTCCCACCTCTGACACAGAATGCTGAGCCAATTCCGTCTGATCCAGTATTCTCCCTGACAAAAAATGTCAACCTGAATGATAGTTTTATATGACCTTTATTGAGGGTCTACAATATGCCAGGTCATGGGCGAGGCACTTTTACATCCATAAACACATTTGGTCTTCAGAACACATCTACCATCATGGGTTCTGAGTCCCACGTTGACAGTACCAATAGTATATTGTTGTCTCTATTTCTTTCACGGCTTATTGTATTGGTTGAATGCTATCATTTTCCTAATGCTCTTTAATACTTTCAACACTGATTTTCATTCTCTTTCTGAGCCCCAAATTGCTTCGGGAAACTGTCTTCCTGATTTTCCTGTTCTCTTCCAATTCTTTCCTTTATATTCCCAGGGAGACAGATCTTGTATGGCATAGATCCATTTCTAGTCAATTGTCAGGCTATTGACTGTGCCATAATTCCAAATACCTTGAATCAAGGTTCTCCTAGTATATAGAAAATTGTGGTTAAGTATAAGCCTTAGGCTATGGAGCTGGCAAGAGCTGGACAGGGCCAGAGACCATCCAAGCAGACTGGGTTCCAGTGGGCAATAATAATAATAGCTAACATTAATTGAACTGTTATTTTTCTGGCATTGGGTTAACCAGTGGTTCTCAAGCAGGGCTGATGTCAGGAAATTTTGAGAAATATCTGAAGGCATTGAGTTGTCACAACTGAGCAGGAGGTGGGCTGCTGGCCTCTAGAGGATAGGGGCCAGAGATCCTGCTAAGTGTCCTACAAAGCACAGGATACTCCATACAACCAAAAATTATCTGGACTGAAATGTCAATAATTTTGAAGTTGAGAAACTTTGGGTAAAGCTCTCTTTGTGTGATTATTTCATTTAATCATCAAACTAATCCTGTGAAGCAGGTATTACAATTATTATTACCATCTCTATTTTACAGATGGGGAAACTGAGGATTAGATGCATAAAGCGATTTGTCCAAGTTCACCAAACTAGAAGATGACAGAGTTAGGCTCTGGTCCCGAGTTTGCCTGACTCCATGTGCACGCCATTACTTTGCTGGAGACTAAAAGGTCAGGTCAACTGAGCATGTAGGTCAGGACAAAGAATGTGGTCTGCGGATTGATTCTTAGAGGTTTCTCCGGAGCCCAGGGCTCCCTTTAGCCCAGTAACTACCCAGCCTTGCTGCCTGTGCAAGAGAACAAGCAATGTTCTCTGAGCTCCTACATGTTGGGAGCAGTTTCCCAAGGGTCCTTGGGTTGATCTGGGAGCTGACCTTGATTGTTCTTAACTGAGCTGAGCTGGAGAAGGCAGGGTCACCATCCCAGTGACTTAAGCCTCACGGTCCTATGACTCTGACCTCTGCAGCTTTGGAATCAAGCGCAGGGAGGAGCCTGGCTGACAGCTGGAGACACATGCTCACAGTCAAGTGAGCAATGTGGCAACTAGCCAGGAGTCAGATCTCCTCCTCCAATTTTATCTGCAAACATACTCAGAATATCAGCACAATGGGGAGTCCACAAATGCATGCATGATAGTAGGATCCTGATAATGAGTGAAAGAATAAATAAAATGGGTGAATACATAAATTTTCTATGAGATCAAGTCTTGAAATACAGTGAATGAGCTGGGCATGGGTGGAAGAGGGGAAGGCAGGGCTGGGCCAGTGAAGTGATACATTCCTGAGTGGGGTGATGCCAACTCCTCTGGATGAGCTCGCAGAGAAGCAGCTGGAGCTGCGTCTTATAGAACACAAGCCATGGGGGACTGCAGGGAGGTTGTGTTCTGAGCACCCTGTGGGCTTGACTGATTTCTGGACTTCATTGTTGAGGGCTGTTGGCAACCAGGCTTTTAACTTAGTAACCTCCAGCCCCAGGGGAAGCAGAGCCTAGAGCCATCTGTCCCAGGACCTCCCCTGGGTGAGGGTTGAAGCCCCAGCTGGACTCACCAATTGACTTATTATTATTGAGGTGGAAATAATTCTCAATATTCTGATTTCCCCTTCTGGGTCCTTTCAAAGACTATATTTATACAGAAGGACCAGGGAAACCGGCTTGAGTCACAGCACTCTGGGATCTTTGTTGTTTTGTTTCCTCTATGGAGAAAGGAGAGGAGGGGACAAAGGGAGAAAAGAAACTGAAATTCACTGAAGGTTTATTTTGGTTTGAGAACTTGTCATGATCTCATAAGGGAGGTGGTGAAGTGCTGTGCCTCAAAGCGTGTTGTCAGGTAGAGCCGGGTCACCAGTGACTTGGGTAGGTGTCCTTTTCTTCCTCATTGGTTTACTCATTGGTAACGTGGGGATATTTGTGTCTACTTTCTAGAGTTGTGATGAAGATTTGATGAGCTAATGCACAAGATGTGCTTAGCCCAATGGCTGGTACAAAATAGGTGATCATTAAGTATTAGCCAGCGATTATGATTTTGAATCAGATACTCTTAAGCCCCCTGGGAAGTGGGACTCACTGTCTCCATTTTACATATGAGGAAGTCGAGGCTCAGAGGGGTTATTACGATGCAGCTTTGCTCTCAGTTCCTCTGGCATGTCGTGGCTGACCTCCAAGACCAGGTCAGGTGCCCCTTCTCTGTGCTGCCCTGGCCCCTGCACTTCCCTCTCAGCTTTGATTGCACCACAGTGTGAGCCTGTTCAAAGTTACAGCCCCCACCACACTGTAGTCCATGGGCACAGGCTCTGGGCCTAGAGACCTGTTCTCTGTTGCATTCTCAGCACCTAGCAGGGTACCTGGTATGTGGTGAAAACTGCCACTATATCAGCTGGCTGATAGGTAATTCAGGACCATTTGATTTAATGGTCTGAATGATTTTGCTTCTTTCTCATAACAATAGTGTGTGTGTGTGTGTGTGTGTGTGTGTGTGTGTTCTTAGGAATGATGATTAAACTGAGTGTCTGGGAACATTCCTTAGATCTTACCAGGTCTCTTCTCTTTGGCATATTGACAATGGCAGATCCCGTTTATTTTACCTATCCTTGCTGCCCACCTCTTTCCACCAATTTCAAAGGAATCCAGGACACAACATAAAATTCCCAAAGAGAGACAGTAAATGTGTCATCCATTTAGAAGGGATTGGGAGTCAGTTACGCACTGTGTTCATGCAGAAATATGTAAATTACAGTGAGTTCTTGCAAGTTACATGGAAACAATGGCAGATTTCAGCATGGGGTTCTTAATCTTTCAACAACTCAGTTTATTTCTTCCACATTTCACTCCTAGCTTATCTATCCCTCCCATCTCTCATGAGGATTGCTAAATATGGGACTTTGGCCAGCTGCTGGAAGGTGAGCTCAACTCCACAGAATATCTGTCCCTGGTTCCTTGATTCATTCATGCATTCACTCATTCGTTGTTTTCAGCATCTATCCTGTGCCAGGTACTGTGCTAAGCATTGGGCATACAAAGCAGCAAAAAGGGAGACAAGTCTCTGCCCTCTGGAGTTTATAGTCATATAGTTATGCCAAGAATCCATAATTATCAATAGATGTAAGTGTTTTAAAGGAAAAACTATCATTCTTTGGAGACTTGTCCTAGACTGGATGGTCAGGGAAGACTTTCCCATGGAAGTAAAACTGAGCAGGGATCTGAGGAATGGACAGAAGGTGGCTCATGGTTGGTAGTGGGAGACGGTTTCATACAAAGTAACCAGTATGTGCAAAGTCTTTGTAAAGAGAGTTGGAACTAAAAGAGAGAATTAGAACTAAAAGGAGGCCCTTAGGGTGAGGACATGGAAGCTGGAGGACCACGGAGTGTGAGCCAGGCTGAACAGATGGGCAGTGGTAGATCCTATGGGGCTTTACAGGCTAAGATGAGGGTTTACCTTCTATTCTAAGAAAAGTGAAAGGCATAGCAGGCACTTAAGAAGCTGTAGTGCCTGCTATTATTATTATTATTATTTAAATATTGTTCTGGCTGCTGTGGGGAGAATAAAGGATGTCTGAGTAGATGTGGGGAGACCAGGAATGAGACAAATGTGATTGTCTAGGGGGCAGACAATAATGACTGTTTGGACTCGGTGGGAGTATGGAGGTGGGCACCAGAACATGGGCTTAGAGGGGAGGATCAGAAGGATGTGGGGCTTGAGGCAAAGGGAATTGTCCATAGAGACTTCTAGGTTTCTGGTTTGGTAACTGGAAGATGTTGGCTACTCAGAGACATCAGTGACACTGACAAAGGGAGAAGTTGGGCAGGTGTAGAGAGGCAGATAATGAACCTGCCTTGTACCCAATGAGTCTTAGACCCTGTGGGACATGCGAGTGTAGCTGCTCATGGGCATTAGATATATGTGTGCATCTCTCCCATGCTGGGGTCTTTAGAGAGCCAATTCCAGAACTCATTTAAACTGCTCTATTTCTTTGTTGTCAAGTTTTGATCAGGCCATAGTTAAGGCACCTAAGTTCCATTTCTTTCATAGTAAAGTTTTTGAGTGAGAAAATGTAGTCCTACCAATAAGAGGGGAACCTGGCTCTACTTATCACCATGGTTAAGGAGATATAATGAAAAGCCAGCTTGAAAGGGCTTCACCTGAGCCCTAAGACAACATAATCTCTCTGAGAGACCTCTGAGCCTGGAGCTGGGAGGGGTTTTTCTCACCTGTGTAGAGGTGGTAGGCGGGTTATATTGAGTTAGAGGTGGCATTTATCTTTATTCTGATTAAGTACTTACCTATCTTTCTTTCATAATTTTTAGTAGTGTCGTTCATCTGTTTATTGATTCCTTTAGCCAACTTGTATTGCGTATACTGTTTTGGATGTTGAGGATGTACAGAGAGTAAGCTGTGGCCTCAGCTGTCATGGAGATTGCACTCCAGTTGGGGAGACAGGCAATAGTCAAGGAAACAAACTTGCAAACAGTGTTAGTTTTCAATGACATTGGGGAAGAGCTCTCTGAGGGGTCACATTTGAGGGGGATCTGGTGGAGCCAGACAGTTATGCAAAAGGCCAGATGGTGATTGGGGGCAGCTGTAGGATCAGCCACGTGTGGGTCCTGCGAAAGCATTTTTGAGGAATAGAAAGAAGTCCAGGGTGTTGGTTCAGCAAGTGAAGGGGAGAGTGATAGACGAGACTGTGGAGGCCACAGGGGCAGACCGTGTAGGACTTTGTAGGCTACGGAAGAGTTTGCTCTCACTGCATTGGGGAAGTACTGCAGGTTTTAAAGCATGAAGGTGATCCGCCTTGATTTGTTACCAAAAAGATCACTCTAGTTCCCATGTGTGGAATGGATTGTTGGAAGGTGAAGAGTAGAAGTGAGTAGTCCAATGAGAAGGATGTTGCAGTTGCCCACTGGAGAGGTACTGAGGGCTGGTTCCAGATGGTAGTGGCGGTCACTGGCTCTCAAGGTTTCATCTATGGGCTTAGATGAATAACAAATGTCTCACGCCCAGAGGGACTCTATAATCTGTCATCAATTGCTTGCCCTAATACCACTATAACTATTTTCCAAAACTAACAAGGGTGAGTAGGGAGTTGTCCCTTGGTATCCATGGGGGAATGGTTCCGGGATCCCTTTCAGATGCCAAATCTGAGGATGCTCAAGTTTCTTACATAAAATGGTGTAGCTATTTGCATATAAGCTGCCCACATCCTCCTGTATACTATAAATCATCTCTAGATTACTTATAATACTTAATACAATGTTAAGTACAAAATACTTGTTACACTATGTTGTTTTTCCATTTGTATCATTTTTATTGACGTCTTGTTATTTTTAATTAAGTGTCAAATATTTTTGGTCAGAGGTTGGTTGAATCTGTGGAGGTGGGACTCTTGGATACAGAAGGCTGACTATAAATAACTCTTTCCACTAAGCAATCTGTATGTTTGATTTCTCTTATCTTTTAGCATCATCGTTGTTGTTTTCACCAACAAAGTCATTGAACAATAAATGATTTGTGTTATCTTTGGGGATATATAATAACAGAGGTAGGAAGATGTACAAGTGGATAATCCTCTAGGCATGCAGGTGAGTTTGCAGTCTAGCTTTAACTGATAACAGACATCTAGGTCTTGGTAAACATTCCTGTAAGTTTGAGTTGCATTTTCAAATGCATGAAAAGCCATGATTTGTTTAAGAAAAGCCAAATAGTTCACCTGTGCCCAGAACATAGTTTAGGTGCCAGAGTTTGGTGGTGATGGTGGAGGTGGAATATCTGGAGTAGAAAGTAGAAAGGTTTTGATAGATAGAATTTGGCAGCAGTAAAGAGCTAATCAAGGTTTCAATGCAGGCAGTGACATGTTCAAATACATGCTTTAAAAGGATCATCCTGGCTGCAGGGAAGAGAATGGATTAGAGAGGGTGAGGCTGGAGGTGGGGAGCATGAATAGGAATAATCCCAGGGAATTATATGATGAATGTTTAGATGGTGGAGATGGCAGGGCCTGGTTGGATGTAGAGGGAGCAGGAATGAGGCAGAGACCGGTTGGGAGAATTCCAAGGTTTCTGGCTGGCGTGACTAGAGGGATGGCAATGATATGGCAATAGATTGTTATAGATACTGAAGTGCCTTGTTTCTGTGTTTTATAAAATAAAAAGGAAGATACTGTCAATTGCAAACATTGTTGGAGTTCTCCCCCTCACCTCCTGTATCTTCACCCCTCTGAAATGTATCTTTGCAGCTCCTGCCATCAAAAGTTGGAGTCTGTTTCCCCACCCCTTGAATCTTGGCTGGCTATAGATCCCCTTTGAACAACAGAATGTGGTGGAAGTGATGCTATGCCAATGCTGAGGTGAGGCCTCAAGAGGCCTTGTGGGCTGTGACTCTTTTGGAACGCTGCCTGGCTGTCACATGAACAAGGCTACTGGATGATGAGAGACCCTATGGAGCCAAAACATGCCTTTTCAGCTGAGACCCTCCTAGTCTAGCCAGGCCCCAGCTGCACAAGCTGGTGACCAAAGATACATGAGTGAGTCCAGCTGAGAACTCCCTAGCTGAGCCCAGCCCAAACTGCTGATCCACTGAGTTGTGAGCTACATAAATGACTGTTGTTTTAAGCTATTATGCTTTTAGGTGCCGTGTTAGCAAAAGTGAAGTGATGCCAGTATTTATGAAATAGATGTAAAGCTTTACTGAACTCTCCAGTGTGGATGGAAGATTAAATTAGAAGAAGAAAGCCTCTTGCTTAACCCTCTGATAAAATTTTCAGGATTTTTTTTAGTGAATCAGTCAGTGTGCATTTTTCCAGAAAATGCATTATACCCCTTTGATGACCTTAGTTCTTATCCCTGTCATGATGGGGTTGTGCTAGGTTAGGGTGACAGAGGGTGATCTCACTCCTGGTTTGTCTGGAAGTCTCCTGAAAGTCCCACAACCTGGGAAACTCTTCAGTCCCAGGTGAGCCTGGACAGTTGGTTACTCTACATCTGCACTTCACTTTGTTGTTTGCAAGTCAGATGTGCCCACATTCACCTATGGGCTTCTGATGACAAGGTAGGCTTTAATCTGGCCTGTTTTACAGATGGTAAACCTGAGATCCAGCAGGTCCAAAGTGCCCACTCTGGATCACTGAGCTAGACGGCAGAGAAGAGAGGAGTTGAACCCAGGTCAGCCTAATGCTGTTCCTCCCCACCTGCTGTTTCTGAGGTGGTTACACCAACCCTTTATTATTGGGCTGTGAAGTGAGGGGCTGCATCTCAGGTCCATTCCCCAGCAGCACAAATGCTTTTCCATTTTGATGATTTACAAACACCAGTGAGGTCTGACACCAGGAGAGAAGAGACCGTGGCTTATTCTGTAGCTCACGCTTTGTAGAGATGACTTGAGCCACTGGCAGCCTTGACCCAACCGTCTGAGGCCAGAAGAGCTGCCACCCCAGATCCACAGATGGCAATATAAGTGAGACTCAGCTCCAGAGAAAGACCTTGGAGAATCCAGAAAAAGACGAGACGTGGGAGGGGAAAGGGATGGGAATAGAGAACTGGTTTCATCTCTTTCAGGAACCTTGTTGATGCTTTATCGTGAACTCTTTGTTTAAAAAAAATCATTTTTCATACATTCAGAATTCCAAGCTGCTGAAAATTTCCTCCTGTGATGAGACGCATTCAGAACAAAACGTGCAGCCTGATTTGTCTTTCCCCAAAATCAAAGGCAGTATTCTAAAGAGACTGCATTTGCCACACAAAGGTGGCAGATGTTTGCTGAGATTATAGCTGCACAAGCGTTCCGCACGTTCAATCTTGGGAGCATTTCAGTTTTTGAAAGGAGAAACAGTTTTGTGTCATTCCTGGGTGCCCAGGAAGCTTCTGGTACCTACAGTGTGGAGCTCTGGTGGGGTGTGGACAAAGGCAGATTTGCTCACCTGGTTTTCCATGATTTGGATGTCTTGCAGAGCAGTTGCTGAGTAAGACTGGGCTGAAGCACAGTGTGGTAGGAAGTCAGCTCATCAAGTACTCCTTAGCAGCTATGCGTACCCCCATAATGGTGTTAGGTCCTCCAGGCAGGGATGTGTGCCCTTCAAGGTGCTGCAATTCTTATTCTTGCCCTCATGGCCTTTGTAGTCTGAAGGCTTTCTAGGCCCACAAACTTAGAAAGTTGATTTTAAAGTTGAACTAGTTTTTAACTTCCCAAACATATTTACTCTCATTCATTCCCTTCTCTTGATTTCCTATGCTGGAGATCTGACAGTTTCCCAGATTTCTCTCTCTCCCCCATCCCTGGAATATAATCAGTCACAGAACTTTGAATCTTCTATCGCCCAAAATGGAACTCAAAACCCGCCCTCTTTTTCCATCTGCAATGCAGATGGAATCCCTTCTCCTCACCCCCATCCATGGGAAACACCTTTGTCACTCCTCCCATACTGTCCCGCAGCTACCCTGGAAGCTACTGGAAGTTAGAATCAGCTTTGCTTTCTTAGTAAGCTAGCACAGGGTCAGCATGCATTTGGCATTTATTGACTTTTTTGAATGAGCGAATGAATGAATGAATGAATGAATGAATGAATAGGTAATGATGTCAATGACGGGCTATTCCTCAGCCATGTCCCTTTAGATTTCTCTGTTGGTCTCCGTTGGTGCATGTCTCTCTCTCTCTCTTTTAAACTTAATTTATTTTTTAACATGGCCAACTCCTATTTATCCTTCAAGACCCAGTGCCCATGTTAACTCCCCCAGGAAGCCTTCTCTGACACAGTCTGCTTGTGTGGCTGATTCACTTTTTCTTTTCTTTTTCTTTTTTTTGTGACTGAGTCTTGCTCTGTCGCCAGGCTGGAGTGCAATGGCGCAATCTCGGCTCACTGCAACCTCTACCTCCTGGGTTCAAGCGATTCTCCTGCCTCAGCCTCCCAAGTAGCTGGGACTGCAGGCACATACCACCATGCCTGGCTAATTTTTGTATTTTTAGTAGGGATGGGGTTTCACTATATTGTCCAGGCTGATCTCGAACTCCTGACCTCGCGATCTGCCTGCCTTGGCCTCCCAAAGTGCTGGGATTACAGGCTGATTCACTTTTTCTTCTGTGCTTCCACAAAGCTTGTGCTTGTGCACATAAGAATCAGTATTTCAATGTCTATACGTATGTTTTTTCTTGTTTGTCTCTTCCAGGGACAGCAAGTAGATTTAATTTCACACTTTTGTTTTGCCTGTTGTTGCTGCTTGAAACAGTGTTGAGCTGGATACTGAGGGTAGCTTTTCATCATTATGCTGTCTGATTTCTGTCTATCAGAGGGAGTGGGCTTATTTCTCAGCAGCAGTAACTCTGAAGAACATGATGTTAGTTAAGAAATCTGTGTGTGTGGATCAGCCTGCCAGTTGCTGTGGCTCCTGAAACTTTAAGCCTGGTTGGTTCAGAGAGGCTAAAGCCTATTGATCTCAAAGCTTGGGTGGAGAAGGGGCCTGAAGCTGTCCTTCAGCCTCAATTCTGTTCCCTGTGCTAGATGACTGATAGAAGAGGAAGTTCTCTCCATTCGCAGCCTTCTCTATGGCAAACAGATGCAAGGCATGAGATGTTGTACTCTGATGGTCATGGACTTTGGGTTGGACTGAGTTGGAATTCCCATACCACCACTTACTAGCTGTATGATTTGGGGCATGTTACTTAGCCTCTTAAAACTCCTGTTTCCTTAATTAGGAAAAGGGATTTGTGTAAAAGTCAGCCTTTATAGAATCTCTATTATATGCCAGGCGCCGTGTTTTATTTTTATTTTAAAAATTATTTTTAAAGACAGGCTCTCATTCTGCTGCCCAGGCTGAAGTGCTGTGGTGCGATTGTCACTCACTACAGCCTCAAACTCCTGGCCTCAAGCAATCCTCCAACCTCAGCCTCCCAAAGCTCTGGGATTACAGGCATGAGCCATCATGGCTTGCCTTATTGTTATTTTTGGTTGTGGTTAAAAAACCTATAACATAAAATTTACCATCTTAACCAGTTTTAAGTGTATAGTTCAGTAGTGTTAAACACATTTATATTGTTGTGTAATGGACCTCCAGAGCTTTTGTATTTTACTAAACTGAAACTCTATACACATTGAGAAACTCTTCATTTTCCCCTCCCCTCAGCTCCCGGCAACCACCATGTCATGGAGTCGGTTTTTGTCTCCATGAATTTGACTACTTTAGATACCTCATAAAAATGGAATCATATAGTAGTTGTTTTATTATGACTGGCTTATTTCATTTAGCATAATGTCTCAAGGTTCATCCACAGGGTAGCATGTGTCAGGATTTCCTTTTTTAAGTATTTCATTGTATGCGTAGACCATATTTTGCTTATGTTGATGGACACTTGGGTTGCTTATACTTCTTGGCTATTGGGAATAATGCTACTTTGAGCTCTTGCTTTCAGTTGTTTGGGATATATACCCAGAAGTAGGATTGCTGCATTATATGATAATTTTAATTTTAATTTTTTTTTAGGAATCATCATACTGTTTTCCATAGCAGTTACACTATTTTGTATTCCCACCAATAGTGCACAAGTGTTCTAATATCTCCATATCCTTACCAGAATTCATTAATTTCTGCTTTAAAAAAAAATTTAGCCATTCTAGTGGGTGTAAGATGATATATCATTGCAATTTTGATTTGCATTTCCCTAATAATTAGTGATGTTGAGCATCTTTTTATATTCTTTTCGGCCATTTGTACATCATCTTTAGAGAAACGTTAAATTAATTTTTTTGCCCGTTTTAAATCAGGTTTCTTGTTTTGCTTTGTTTTTGTTAAGTTGTAGGAGTTCTGCATATATTCTAGATATAAACCCCATAACAGATATATGATTTACAAATATTTCCTCCCATTTTGTGGGTTGCCTTTTCACTCTGTTGATTGTGTCTTTTGATGCACAAAAGTTTTAAAATTTGATATAGTCCCATTCATTTATTTTTGCTTTTGTTGCCTGTGCTTTTGGTGTCGTATCCTGGGAATCCTTGCCAATCCCAATGTCATGAACTTTTCTCCCTGTTTTCATCTAAGAGTTTTAGAGTTTAAAGTTTCAAACATACTGAGTTTCAGTTGTATCTTGGGAATCCTTGCCAAACTAAATGTCATGAAGTTTTTCTCCCTGTTTTCTTCTGAGAGTTTTAGAGTTTCAGAGCCTATGTTTAGGTCTTTATTTTGAGTTAATTTTTATATATGGTGTAAGGTAATGGTACAAGTTCATTCTTTTGCATGTGAATATCCAGATTCCCCAGTACCAGTTACTGAAGAGATTGCCCTTTCCTCACTGAATGCTCTTGGCACCCTTGTTGAAGATCGCTTAACCCACACGAGAGGATTTATTTCTGGCTCTTTATTTTATTCCATTGGTCTATGTGTCTTGTCTTTATGTCAGTACCACACTGTTTTGATTACTGTAGCTTTGTAATATAAGTTTTGAAATCAGACCTCCAACTTTGTTCTTCTGTTATAAGGTTGTTTTGACTGTTCAGGGTCCCTTGAGATTCCTCACGAATTTTAGGATGAGTTTTTCCATTTCTGCAAAAAAAAAAAAAAAAAAAAAGTGCCATTAGGATTTTGATAGAGATTTCATTGAATCTGTAGATTGCTTTGAGTAGTATTGACATTTGGACAATATTAAGTCTTCTAATCCACAAGCAAGAGATATCTATCCATTTATTTGTGTCTTCTTTAATTTCTTTTAGCAATGTTTTGGGGTTTTCAGTGTACAAGTCTTTTGCTTCTTTGGTTAAGTTTATTCCTAAGTATTTTATCCATTTCTTTTCTTTTCTTTTTCTTTTCTTTTTTTTTTTTTTTTTGAGACATAGTCTTGCTCTGTCACCCAGGCTGGAGTACAGTGGCATGATCTCAGCTCACTGCAACCTCTGCCTCCTGGGTTCAAGTGATTCTTGCGTCTACCAATTAGCTGAGACTAACAGGTGTGAACCATCATGCTCAGCTAATTTTTGTAGTTTTAGTAGAGACAGAGTCTCGCCATGTTGGCCAGGCTGATCTTGAACTGCTGACCTCAAGTGATCCTCCCGCCTTGGCCTCCCAAAGTGCTGGGACTACAGGTGTGAGCCACTCCACTTGATCCATTTTATCCTTTTTGATACAAATAAAAGGAATTGTTTCTTAATTTTTTTTTGCATATTTCATCATTAGTGTATAGTAATGCAACTGATTTTTGTGTGTTGATTTTGTATACTGCACCTTTGGGGAATTTGTTTATTAGGCAATTTAAATGTTTTATTTGTGTAACCTCATTTAGTCTTTAGGGCCGCCCAATGAGGTAGGTATCATTACAACCCTCATCTTACAGATTAGAACATTGAGGCTCAGAGTGCTTGAGTAACATCCCCCAGGTGACCTGGTTGGAAAGGCTCCTACCAGACCTTTCCTGGATGGAAACTCAGACATCTATTAGTTTTAGTCATGATACTTATTAATTGCTTTTTGATAAGGAGTTTTATAAGAGTTACATGAGTTAATCTTTAAAAGTGCCTCACATAAGACTGAATACTTAATAAGTGATAGTTTTTTTAATACTTAAATAAAACTTCATTGAACATGCAAAATTAAAGGACTCACAACATTGCAAGTAAAAATAAATTCAAAGGGATTCTCATCTGAAACATTCTGGCAAAAATATTTCACTTATGAAGATAATTTATTTTTATATTGGAACTATCAAGGAGGAAAAAAGACTCCTTACAAAGAATACAAAAAACTGGCTGTCTACAGACTTTTCTTTTGTTTTTCTAGATGGAGGAGCCTCTACAAGGGCTTGAAGGGAGAAATTTGGAATGTAAAAATTTTGAAGACTTCATAGTAAAAGCAATGAAGTACAAGCAATAGATAGACATTCTTAGAGATCTAGAGACTTGAAATAGAGATGTAAGACAAATCAATGCGAAGAATATGAGAATGGGGGAATTATGGTATGAAAGGGCATGTTTCTTTTACAAAACTTAGACCCCAAGATTCAGCAATCCAGCTGGATGCTATGTTTTCAGGTAATAATAATTCTGCACCCTTGAGCTTAGTCCTCACAACTTCCCTCAGCTGCTCTTCTGCAACTTCACTGAGACCAAGAATTAGATTTCCGTATTTGTATGTTTCTTAACACAAGTTACATCACTTAATTCAGAAAAATAGGGATTAGGAGAACCAAAGTCATTTGTGGACTTGCATGGGTCTCACAATAATTGAGTGGCATTGTGGAATTCCTGCTGAGTTTGTCGAAACGCAACCTCGGCCTGACACCAGAGTCCACTACACCAGAGCACAGCTGGGACTGACAGAGGCCTCTGGACCTGTGCTGCCATTTTCCCTGGCTGCTTGGATTGTCTGCGTCTTGAGGGCAACAGGCTGTACCAGGAGGCATCCACAGATGCCTGCCTTTCTCTAATCATTTCTTCTGGGCAGTACCAGAGTAAGGCTGAAGAGTCCTGACTTGATCGTCCCTGCGAGGTTGCAGTGCAGAGTAGGGGCCCAGACTTCCCAGGCATGCCCAACCCCAGAACCTTCCTGCCTGGCGCTTTTCTTTAGGGAAGTCTCTCAGATCCTTGGTGAGAAAACCAAGAGTGAGCACGTCTTCCTCTTTCAAGATAGCTCTCTCCATTGGTGAAAAAGCCGAGACAAAAGGAAACGCTGAGGTAGAAAGGGCTCTGATATCTCACACTCATGTTTCTGGCCCTGCTTTTTTTAGAAAAGTAACTCTTTCCCATGGTTAGGGGAGAAGTCAGACCTTCCTGTTCCTCTTGAGCAGGGCATGAAGCAATTTTCAGCTCTGATGTTGACACCAGGTCATACCCCCAGACCTTCTCCCTGGGCCAGGCTCTTTGGACTTCTGAGCTCTGGCCTTTCCAACAGGAAAGTGACCAACTGGCTACAGAAACAAGACATGCACAGCTTTTGCAGAGGAAAAGAAGCAGTAGGGAATAGAAGCAAGGACCCAGACCCTTGGGCTGCCCAGCTTCACTTCTCTCCCAGCTCTGCATCTCTCCTAGCTCTGCTTCTCTCCTCGCTGCTTCTCTCCTATCTCCGCTTCTCTCCTAGCTCCATTGCTTATTGTCTGGGAGGAATCAGACAAGTTACTTAACCTTTCTGAGTCTTGGTCTTCCCGCTAGGAAAGTATGGAGATAGTGCTACATGCACAAGAGGATTGTTTATAGGAAAAAATGAGATCTACACAGAGAGTTTAGTGTGGGGCTTGGAACATAGTAAATATTCCATAGACATTAGTTACTCTCAAGTTTATTGAAGATTGCATCTAAATCCTTTGTTTGAGCAGCCATCTGAATACATAGTGTACGGGAGGCAGGATTGTGCACCTAGAGAGGGAGGACTCTGGATTCAATGAGAACTGGGTTTAAATCCCCACTCCAGTAATTACCAGTAAGCAGAATGAACATGGAAAAGTTAATTCTCTTCTTTGAGCTTGATTTCTCACCTTGTGCTTTCCTTGTGTGGTTCTTGTTGAGGACTGGTGGCAGGGAGATTATGTGAAATCATGTATGGCGGACACACAGTGGATGTGCAATAATAGTTCCCATTATTACTAAGGAATCAAGTCAAATCTATTCAAAGGCCTGAACCTTTGTGGGTCTGACCACCATTAAACACGTGAAGGTGGATTAGTCCACTGGCATTTTATGTGTGTGGAGTGAATCAAAAGAAAAAATTAAGGTCAAAATGGCTTTCTTCATTTGATCATTCACTTTTTCATACTCCCGGTGCCTGGCACAGTGTCTGACTTATTTTAGGTCCTCAATACATATTTGTTAATTTAAATAAAGCTTTATTAATGCTGACATAGTTTTGTATGGGCAAGGCTGGCTCCATGGGCAGCCATGTTGGCATGGCTATGCTTGGAGGGGCCCCATGACATCTTCAAAATCTTAATAATTTTTAAATAAGGGCTCTTCACTTCATTTTTATTTTGCACTGGGCCCACAATTATGCAATGAGTCTTGTGCACAGGCAAATAAAATGCAATGTAAAAAGGCCAATATTTTCCTTCTAAAAACTGTCCATTGGCTGCTCATTGCACCTAGAAGAAATCCAAGCTCCTTATGTGGCTTACCAGGTGTACCTGGTCTCTGTGGTCACACACGCCAGGAATCAAGATTCCTGAACTCCAGCCACCCAGGCCTGCTCATTTAACAGTCTGAGCTCTTTACTTGCTCCCCATTTGGGTCTCAGCTCCTAAATCACTTCCATAGCAAGGTGCCTCCTCGACCATCCTCCTGGCCACTCTGTCTTTTTAAAAAATTTATTTTATAATGTCAACTTTTATTTTAGATTTGGAGGTATATGTGCAAGTTTGTTACATGGGTGTGTTGCATGATGCTGAGGTTTGAGGTATGGATCTAACCACTCAGGTAGTGAGCATAGTACCCAATAGGTAGTTTTTCAACCCCAAGGCCCCCCTCTCCCTTCCCCTTCTAGTAGTCCTCAGTGTTGAGTGTTCCCATCTTTATGTCCATGTGTACTCAATGTTTAGCACCCATTTATAAGTGAGAACATGCAGTATTTGCTTTTCTGTTTCTGCATTAATTTGCTTAGGATTATGGCCTCCAGCTGCATCCCTGTTGCTGCAAAGGACATGATTTCATTATTTTTTATGGCTGTGTAGTATTCCATGGTATATACATACCACATCTTCTTTATATAACCCACCTGTGGTGGGCCTGTAGGTTGATTCCATGCCTTTGCTATTGTGAATAGCCCAATCCATTTTATTAGCCTGCTTTACACTCTTCATAGCTCCTGATGCTTTCTAAAAGGAGTTAGAGTTTACTTTTATGTCGACTTGTTTATTTTCTGTTTCCCCCACTGTACTGAACTTGATGGAGCCAGCCATCTTCCTGTCTCATTCCTTCCCTTGTTCCCAAAGCATTGCCCAGCCCTCAGCACACGGTGGGTGCTCTATGAATACTTATGGACTGAAGAATGAATGGACTTGGCAGTTCTGGGATTTTAATCTTAAAATGCTGACCCCTCAGGACTTTCTCCAATTGGAAAGTGACAGCAGAATTGACACCATATTCTCTAGTTGGGGATGAGTGACCATGTGCCTCCACAGCCTCGCAGTTGAGCAAGATGTCCACCATTTCCATGTTCTCCTGGTAACACAGGCCGTGAAGGGCTGGAAGTTGGGGCTTGGCTCCTAAGCCCAGTCTCCAGGGTCAGGTCCCTGCAGTAGGACCCAGTCTGCAGATAGAGATGTAGAAAGGTCTGGATAGCTGGTGTGAACCAAGAGGCAGGAAACAGGAGATTGATAGCAATGAAAACATTGGGTCAGAGGCCACTTAACCCAATGCCCCATTTTACAGAAAAGAATATTGAGATTAAATGAGAGGAAGAAACTTATTCTGTAATAATAATAACAGCAAAAATCCAACCCAACTCAAACCAATCCAATAAAATCAATGAAACAAATGAAAAGGAAAAAAAAATGAGAGGCAGTATAGTGTAGCATTAAGACCTCAATACAAGTATGATATCAAATGAGTTAATACTAATAAAGGGCTTAAGGCATAAAGTTCCTAGCACAAAAAATTTGCTATATAAGTATTCACAAATTAAAGGCTAAATCTATCGTGCTTTTTTGGTGTTCCAGGAAATTTGCAAGCCTCTTACTTATATCATTTCATTTGCTTCTTCCAGCCACCTGTTGAGGTAGGTGCTATGATGATTTGTCCTCATTTTACAGATGATGAAATGAAGGCCCAAGTGGGAGAGTAGTAGAGCTGGGATGTGGCCTCAGTCTGGCTGACTCTAGGACTGGGTTCTTGGCCACTACCCTGGATTGCAGTCAAGGGCAGAGCTGGCCTGGCACCTCTGTGCTCTTTCCCAGTGCCAGGCCTGGGACTGGCCTAACTGGGAAAGGCTGCTGATTCACATGTGCTCTGCTGGGAAGCTGCCTTACTCATTGGCTCGTTCATGCTGCAAGCATTCCCTGCATCTGCCTTGTTCAGGCTTTGTGCTAGGTGCTGCAAACAGACAGGTGAAGTCAGGTGTCTCCTGTTAGGGCAGCAGGCTTCCAGGCTGGAGGGGATGGCAGAAGGTTGGACACACATTGGAGAGCTGATGAGTACAGGCTTGCTGAGCTTGTTTTCTCCAGGTCCTTGGCACCCCTATGTAGGGAGTGCAGCTGGCCTGGGTGTCAGGAATGGTTGGGATCCCAGATATACCAGAGCAGATTGAGCAAACCTTTGAACCTAGGTGGCCTGCTCAGCCCTCCCATGCAAAGCCTCATGTGGAGGGCTGGGATAGAGAACTCTGCTGGCTCTGGATGTGTCTGAGAGCCCCACCTGCCAGGGGGCCAACTGTGCTGTGGGGAGGGGATGAAGCCCTAACAGGGACTACCCCTGGGAGCCCAAGAGCCTTCAGCAATGATTCCCGATTCATCTCCCTTACCACTTCCTGGCTTCTCCAGCCTGGAACCTCTGGGCCTGTTCTGCTTCTTTGGATCTTGTCCCCATCCCTGTCATAAGCACCCCAACAAGCCTTGTGGCATTCAACATGGGCCACTCAGGGTGAGTATTCTCTCTTCAGTCCACAGCAGGCATGCCCAACCCTATTGATCTCATTTGCCCATTCATTCATGCATTCATGCATTTATACCTTCGTTCAACAAATAGTTATTGGATTCCTTTTGTGGGTTAGGTATTGTGCTGGTCTCTAAGAACACAGCTGAGAAAAAAAGAGTCATAGCTTCTACCCTCAAGGAACCCACATTCTAGAAGGCTAGCATAAACAGAGTAAAGCAAGGAAGAAAAATAATTACACATGTTAAAAAGTGCACACAGGTGATATAAGTTGGTGATATGAATTGGCGCTGATTTGTATTAGCTGATGAGAGCCAATTGTTAAATTTTCAGGGGTTTTTGTGAGCCAGTTGTTAAACACAGCCATTATAAACATTAAATTATATAAATAATATGTATTTCAATAAATAATATATAATATAATAAATATATAATATATAATATATAAATTATATACAATCCAAATTAAAAATGAAATGCATCACTCAATTATTTCACTTCTATTGTATCCATACGATGAAAATAATATATAATAGTGAGTGCATCGTTGTACTTCTTTGCCTAAAACCACATCCAGTGACCACATGTTGCTAGCTTGATATTGACCATGATGGGAATATTTACATTATGAAAATTAGGAGACCCAACAAATGAGGGCTTTTGTTTTCCTGTGAGAACCGTTTGTTAACATTTACTAGCATGCTCCTGGGATATGGGAGAGAATACAGGAGGATTTGACCTCAGGTGGATTCATTTATCAGGGGAGATCTTGCTAAGTGGGGGATAGTTTTCTGACACCTGAGGATGAGAAGGAGTTGACCATTGTAACCATGTGTTGCAGAGTTTCATGCAGACTCTGGGGTGTGGTAGTTTCTGGGAATGGAAAGGGGACCAATATGACTGTTCATCAGTACTTATAGCTATGATGTTATGAGCAAGGGTGAGGGAGGAGGGAGATTGGGTTGGAAAAGCAGGCAGGGGCCAGGGCTAAAAGTGACTTGTGAGCCATGGGAAGGAGTCTGGAGTTTATTTGAAGCCATGGGAGGGGTGCACAGCTGTGAGAGGGCAGCACTGCCTGACTCCCACCTCCAGTGCTCTCCACATCTTTCCTCATTCTGCCCCACAGCTTTCTCCAGAGCTACAGGGGAGGTGATGGCAGGAAATGAGCTCTCCTGGGGGCGACCTTCAACCATAAAGCCTTGGAGACTAGTGGATAAAGGCCCCAGCTTCCTGTTTTTCAGATGGAAAATTCTGGGAGGCCTTCTGTACACTTCCCAGAGGTCCTGGTACACCCAAGCGCCCTTTGCCTACATTAATGACCTCAGTAATATTCCCATATACAGGCTGAGGATCCCAAATTTGAAAATCCCAAATCTAAAATGCTCCAAAATCTGAAACTTTTAAAGCAGAAACATGATGCTTAAAGGAAATGTTCATTGGAGTATTTCAATACTCACTGGAGTACTTCCTGGGATCATCTCCCAAATCAACTACCTGTACCAAAGGCCTTATCGCAGGCTCTGCTCTCCTGGGAACCCAAACTAAGACAGGGTGATGTGAACACTGTGTACACAGAACTGGCAGATGGGGAATGGGTTGGAGGAGCCATTTCTGCCCACTCACCTTCCTCTACCCATGCCTGGGTCCCCTGGGTTCTTTCTGCAGGGACCCCTTTATCCTGCATCCTGGAATCAGTCCTGACTAGGGACAGCCTAGTTTCTGCCCTTAGGCCTGAGTGGGTCAGCCAGGAGGTGATCAAACCCAGCACCACACTGTGGGGGCCACTTCACAGGCCTGGCTGCATCTGTCAAGACCCTCAGTCCCCTCCCTTTTTGGTTGGTCTGGCACCCATTGCAGATAATCCTCGGCTCCTCCTGAAGGTGTCCTCATCCTGTCCTCCCACCTGGTTCTGCCAGACTCTGCTGCCTGGATCTGATGGTTTTTCGAGCCCTCTTGAGCTCTGAGAGCCCCACAAGGTGGCTTAGCTGTTCCCCAGCCCTGGTCATGTGCCTAAATTAGGCTACAGTCGGTATGTCCCACAGATCCCTGCCATGGAGAGCTGATCTCACCTGTCCCAGCCTGGGCCACATAGGACACCAGTGTGCCCTCTTCCTCAGTTTCCCCAGGTCAGCATGGGTTAGCAACAACAACGCACGCACTCAGCAGCCTAGGCTTCAAGAAACTCTGCTGCTGCAGCGCGAGAGTCTGAGACTGAACCTTCACGGAGGGCAGGTGATCTGTCTCACAGAGCTGGCTTTATACACCCCCGTCTGAATCCTTCCCTACTTGGCAGCCCAAAAGGCCACTTCCTTCTCCTAATGCTCCTCACTTTGCACTCCCCCGCACAGGCTATCCTTCGGGACCCAAATTGGCGAGGCAGCAGACCCTATTCCTTACAGGACATGTTTCCCTGGCTCCATGACTGGGAAACCTGCCCATTCTCCCTCCCTCTCCCCTAGGGACCTGGCTCCCTTCCTCACCATCAGCCCCTCCTGCTGCTCCCTTCTGAAGCTCTCCAGAATATTGTGACTCACCCTCTGACTCAGGAGGAGTGTATTTCTGTTCCCACGTCCTGCACCTTAAGGCCTGGAGATCACAGCTGTTACCTCTGTGCATTCGTGTGCCTGTGTGTGCCTGTGTGTGCATGTGTGTGCCCCATGTATGCACGTGTGCATGTGTGTCTGTGTGTTCTTGTATGTGTGTTTAAGTGTATGCATGCATGCATGTGTGTGCCTGTGTGTGTGTATGAGGAGGCACGTTTTCCCCAGAGAGCTGGGGAGGGCGATTCTCCTATCCCTTCTCTACCTTATATATACATCCCCTGACCCCTCAGGAGCAGACAGCTGGCCCTCACAGGCCCCTGGAGAGGTGGATGGTGGGGTTGCCACAGAAAGCCTTACACTAATACAAGTACAAGGCAGTATCAGGTGATTGTGCTATCCAAGGTGCTTTTTAGCAAAGAAAATCCAAGTTGATGACCCCATCCACTAAACCAAGTCTGGAATTTCTATATTGTTGAGCTGGAGGGAACCTAGGGGCTGAAGCTAACTCCTCATTTGTTACTTTGGGCCTAATGATATCCAGATTAGTAAGAACCACATCCAAAATTACCCAGCAAGCAAGTGGTCAAGCTGGATAGGTATCATAATTAATTTATGCCCTGAGCCAATATCAGTCTGCCATGCGTCCTCTCCCCTAGCCACCCTCCACTATCCTGCTAGGCCTGTACCATCCAATATGGTGGCCACCAGTCGTACGTGGTTATCAAGCACTTGAAATGTGGCTAATCCTAATTGACATGTGCTGTCAATGTAAAGTATGCATCAAATTTCAAAGGCTTAGTATAAAAAAGAATGGGAAATAGCTCATTAATTTTTTTAAATTGATTACATGTTAAAATAATATTTTGGATATATTGCATCAAATAAAATATATCATTAAAGTTAATTTCACTTATTTACTTTTACTTTTTGAAATGTGGCTACTAGAAAATTTTTAACTGCATATGTAATTTAAATAGAGTGGCTCATGTTTATGGCTTATATTATATTTTAACAGGAATTGACCAGCCCTTGGGCCAAATCTGGCCTACTGCCTGTTTTTATAAATAAAGTTTTATTGAAATGCAGCCAGGCTCATTCATCTCCATAGAGTCTATGGGTGATTTTGCTTTGCAGTGGCAGAGTTGTAACAGAGCCCCTGTGATCCACGAAGCCTGAAGTATTTACTTATGGTTCTTTATAGAAAAAGTTTGCTGGCCCCTGCACCAGACCATCAATTTCATGAGAGTGGAGATGCTGAGCTTCACACAGGATAAGTGCTTAATTAATACTAATTAAATAAATGAATTACTTGATTAATTTTTGGAAGGTAAGTTTGTTGAAATTCCAAGCAGAGGACATAGTGGGTTGTCAAGGCATGGAACCAAGAAACAGTCCTGGGTGTTCTGATAGATGTCTGAGGTTGGCCTTAGACACTCACCTCAGCCCCCTCCTTGGTCCCTGGCCTCCAGTTTGTTTTTTTTTTCCAGGAAATCTCCATTCTGCCTATGCAAACCCCAACAGATCACCAACCAACTCTCAAATCTTCAGTAGCCTGGCTGCTGCCTTTAGGATGAAGGCAAAGCTTCTTAGCAAGGCCTTCCGGCTCCTCCTGCCCCGCCTTGCCCAGCCCTTTACCCTGGCGCTCTGTCATCTCCTCTCCCCTCCAGCGCTCCGGCACTGCTCCCGCACGCGCCCCACCCATTCTGGTCTTCGTACCTTTCTTCATACTCTCTCTGCAAGTCACATAGCCACCCTTCTAGGCTTGGATCCAATATTTCTTCCTTGAGACACAATGTGGCATTTTGCCAGTTTTGGAGTTTCTTTTAAATGATTGTTCCTGTAAGATAAATGATAGGAGGTAGTTGGTTCCCACAGCACTTTTTATCTTTCTTCACTGTAACACTAAAAATTGAAAGCAGGAAATCTCACTTTTTATTTGGTATTTGCTGTGTGCCAGACACCACCCTCAGCTCTCTCCGTGGATTGCCTTTTAAAATTCTCACCACAGCTTTATGAAATACGTGCTGTTTTGCTCCCATTTAACAGATGAGGAAACAGACTCAGAGATGGTCCCGAAATTCAGATTCAGATTTTTGGATTCTAGAGCCCACAGTCTTAATCTAGGGCTTGTGTTCCTTCCTGAGATTAGGTCCTACTCTCCCATGCCTGGGATCTCTTCCTTCCAGAGAGATCCGAGAATCTGCCCTGAATGGGGACAACCTAGGCCCTGCTCTGAGGCCTGAGTGTATCAGGCCATAGGTAAGGTTCACCCAGCATCACAGTGTGGAGACCACTCCAGAGGCCTCCCTGCGGCTGCTTAGAGAGGCAGTCCCCATCCTTGAAGGTCTAGGGTGCACAGTTAAGTATATGTTAACTCTTCCTCATTTTGGATCTCAACATAAACCTTGCTTCCTCATGGGAGTACTCCATGATTGCCCAGAATATGATAGATCCTTGGATATATGTTCTCACAGTACCCAGCTCTTCTTCTCCCGTAACTCTTATTAATTTTCTTTTTTACTGATTCTTTTATCATTAGTTTTCCCCACTAGACAGTAAGCATCATGAGTGCAGGAACTTTGTTCATTTTTTCTAGCACTTTTCTCAGTGTCTGGCTGTTACTAGGTACAGCGAATATTTGAGTGAATGAATGAAACTCTACTTGATCTCTTCACCTGGATATCAGCCTCACAAATCCACAGGGAAGCAGAAAAGCATGTGAGGCTTTGTCCTATCCCATTCCCTCTGCAAGGGACTTAGTGTTGAAGACACTGGTACGTGTTGAAAGGAGACAATGGGAATTGATGATCACAAGGCTGGTAATATCTGACCTGTGAGCAGAACTTGAGACAGAAAGCACCTTCCTCTGCCTCAGCCAAGGAAACCTACCCTCCTCCCCACACCAACCCCATGTGCCCTCTTGGGCACAGCCTGTGGCTGACAATGGAGCTGAAGGACAGTGGGTAGGTAGATCCCCTGTCTGGGGACAAGCAGACAGGCCTGTGGCCTGGGCAGTGAGTCAGACAGACTCCCCACCCTGACCCCACCCCCAGAGAGTGAGGGAAGCCAGCTGCTCAGTCACACACAGACAGCTCCATGGAGGAGGGACGGAGTGGGAATCCAAATCACTGCTGAAGGGTTTCCCCCATTCTTCCTCCTGCTGCTCCCATGGGTGTGGCTTGAGAATTTCAGTTTTCACCTGTTTCAGGGACGGCAGTGGCCCAGGTGAGGCCTGCAGCGGTTGGAATTTTTATATTTGCCCTGCACATCCCACAAATGTCTCAAGGCTCTGTTGGTGGGTGGGAGAGTTGGTCTGCCCTAGGACCCCTGATAATCAGGTCTCACGTGCATACCTGGGTCTAAGGTGAGCAGCTTATTTTGGCTTGTCTAGGCCTGTCTTGTTTTAAAAACTAAAAATCTGCCAGGTGCAGTGGCTCATGCCTGTAATCCCAGCACTTTGGGAGGCCAAGGTGGGTGGATCACCTGAAGTCGGGAGTTTGAGACTAGCCTGCCCAACATGGAGAAACCCTGTCTCTACTAAATATACAAAAGTAGCGGAGCTTGGTGGCGCATGCCTGTAATCCCAACTACTCAGGAGACTGAGGCAGGAGAATTGCTTGAACCTGGGAGGCGGAGGTTGCGGTGAGCCGAGATTGTGCCATTGAACTCCAGCCTGGGTGACAAGAGTGAAATTTCCTCTCAAACAAAACAAAACAAAACAACAACAACAACAAAAAAACAAAACCAAAACCAACCAACCAATCAAACAAAAAAACCCATAAAATTCCCACTTCCCAGAAACTCCCCAGCCCTAGGCAAACGAGGCTGGTTGGTCCCCCTCCCTGAGTCCCTTGCACTTCAGTGATTGGCTTTAGTACCAGATGCTGTGTCACTAGTTGGTGGCTGGCCACTTCTTCATCATATATGCCCATGGCCACGGGCTTCTTTTGAGGCTCATGGTTGGGCTTAGGGATAGGCAGCAGTTTTCTTGACCTGTGAACCTGGCCAGACCACCAGGGGCCGGTGTTAGCTGTTTTACACCCAGTGTAAAGACCACAAGACATTTTGCTGAAGTTCTTGCAGATGGTGGGGTGGGGGGCAGACCCAGGGCATCTAACCTACCAGGTTGTGATGATGGCCACATAGAGCTGGCCTGAGTTTTGGGACATATGTCCATACAGAGCAGAATAAGCTACAGCAAGGGATAGAATATATATATAATGCAAGACACATATGTAATTTTAAATTTTCTAGTAGTTGTATTTAAAAAAGAAGCAGGTGAAATTAATTTTAATAACAGATTTTATCTAACCCAGTTATCCCACATATGATCACTTCATATCCAATCAATAGAAAAAATTTTTAATGAGATCTTTCGAAATTTGTCTTTCTTCATTCTAAGTTTAACATCTGGTATGTATTTCACGGTGTCGGCACATCTCAATTTGGACCAGTCACATTTCAAGTGCTGCTTGGCCACATGTGGCTCTGGATTGGATAGAGCAGAGCTAGGCACTTTTGCAGCAGGGAAAAGGGATCTTTATCCAGACGGGGCTTCCAAGGTCTAAGCAGGTCCATTCTGAGGAGATATTTGGAGTCTACGCAGATGAAGGTAGATCTGCAGATTTCAAAGTCATCAGTTGTGCTGGTATGATATTGAAGCTGTCTGGGGATACTATTTGGAGGCTGTAGGTCATAAGGGGAAAAAGATGGTTTTGTCATTGTTCACCTTTGTGGTACAGCCAGATCAATAAGAGGAATGCCCACAAGTGTTGCTGAGGAGGGCTCTTTCTTACTCTAGGACAAAAGGTATTGTCAGCCTACAGTCTTTGCAAGCCTTAATCTTAATGGGGCAAGCCTCCAATAGGCCCTAAAGAGGCTCTTGTTCGGAAACCTTGATCATCTTTCCCACCACTCCTTTCTCCCTGGAAGAGCGGTTTGTGGACTGCATTCTGGGTTTGGTTCCATCTTAGAAGGTAAGATAAGCTCCATTGATTCTTAAGAATTGTTTTTTCAAATATAAATGTCTTTTTTAGAGCTGTACTTCATTAGTTTTTGAAAATTGCATTTCCTTCTTTCAGAAAAATGGATGCTTACAAATATATATACACTTTAAACTACAATTCTAGGAGGGACCTGAGGTTCCCCGAGGCATTCTTTGCACCCTAGATTAAACACTTCCATTTAAAAAAATACAGAGCTCTAGCTGGACACAGTGGTTGATGCCTGTAATCCCAACACTTTGGAGGGCCCAAGTGGGAGGATCACTTGAAGCCGGGAGTTGTAGGCCAGTCTGGGCAACAGAGCGAGACCTCATATCTACAAAAAATAAGCTAACTAGCTGAGCGCAGTGGCACACACCTGCAGTCCCAGCTGCTGGGGAGGCTGAGGTGGGAGGATCCCTGGAGCCCAGGAGTTTGAGGATGCAGTGAGCTGTGATTGTGTGATTGCACTCCTGCCTGGGCAACAGAGAGAGACTCTGTCTCTAAAAGCAGAAAAAAATAAGTAAATACAGAGTTCTGAGTTGAGTTTCCAGAATATGTAGAGCAAAAAAGATGGGAAAGACAAGTCTAGATGTTGGTGAGCATGTGGAGCCGCCAGAACATCATGGGTGGGCTGCGAATGGTTCATCCACTTTAAAAAACGACGTGACAGTTTCTTAAAGAGTTAAATGTGCATCTAGCCTATGACCTAGTCATTCTATTTCTTGATACTTATCTGAGAGAAATAAAAACATATATCCACAAAAAATTATTTGCAAAAATATTCATAGCAGCTTCAATCACAATAACCTAAAACTGGAAACAACTCAAAATATTCATTTACAGGAGAATGGGTAAAAATTTATGGTCTATTTATACAGTGAGATACAACTCAGCAGTTAAAATAAACAGGTTATTGATCTGTTCGCAACATGAATGAATCTCAAAATTATCCTGCTGAGCACAAAAAGCCAGACACAAGTGTTTATCTGTGTGACTCCACAAATGTGAAGTTCTAGAACAGGCAAAGCTAACTTGTGATGAGAAATCAGGGCAGTGGTTGCTTCCAGGGAGGAGAAATTGCCGGAAAAGGGCACAAGAGAACTTTTCTGGGTAACAGGGAAGTTCTATGGGTTTCAGTCAAACTGGAAAACCAGTCTCCTTAAAATCTGTGCATGTCACAATATGTAAATTGTAATAAAATAGGAAAGAAGCCAGCTAAGGAACTGAATTTTTATCTATGCACATAAAGACCTGGTACTCATCTAGCCGTTCTTGGTGATGGTAGGTAGGTTCCCTGACAGTGGGCCAGCCCCATTCCTTCAAGTAAAAGTGATGTGTGTCTACTCACGTACAAGATTAGGTAAAGACTGGAAGATCCTTGAGGATGGGGACAGGGCCCTATTCATCATGGCGTCCCCAGTGCCCAGTGGGAGTGGGCCCTTTACAGGTGCAAAGGAACTGTTTGTTGTATAAATTAATAAACAAATGACTGAATTACTCATGGATGGTCTGAACAATGGTCCTGGCACTGGAAGAGAGAGTGGGTCATTGAGTTTTCACAGTAGAGAGCACTAAGTAGTCAAGTTTCTCCCTTCCTTCCTTCCTTCCTTCCTTCCTTCCTTCCTTCCTTCCTTCCTTCCTTCCTTCCTTCCTTCTTTCCTTCCTTCCTCCCTCCATTATTTCTTTCTCTTTTCCTTCTTTTCTTCCTGCTTCCTTCCCTTTATCCTTCCCCTCCATTTCTCCTTTCCCTCCCTCCCTTCCTTCCTTCTTCCCTCCCTCCATTATTTCTTTCTTTCTTCCTTCTTTTTTCCCTCCTTCCTTCCCTTTCTCCTTCCCATCCCTTTCTCCTTCCCTTCCTCCCTCCCTCCCTTCCTTTCCCTTCCCTTTTCTTTTCTCTTTTCCTTTCCTTTCCTTTCCTTTCCTTTCCTTTCCTTTCCTTTCCTTTCCTTTCCTTTC